>NC_048300.1:57526171-57896739 GCF_013100865.1 Trachemys scripta elegans | reverse complement strand
GCATAAGCTTTCGTGGGTAAGAACCTCACTTCTTCAGATGCAAGTAAGGGACTTACCCACGAAAGCTTATGCTCCCAATACTTCTGTTAGTCTTAAAGGTGCCACAGGACCCTCTGTTGCTTTTTATATTTATTCCTACATCCAAAATTTCTGACTTAAGTAGTCTCTCACTTCCACATCAATCAGGCAATATACTTACCAACTTTCTTTTCTAAGCCCCATGCTCATAAAGATGAGGAGACGCTCCATACCTGGGATGTCAGGAGAGCCTTAGCTTTTTACTTGGACAGGACTAACCCATTTAGGTCATCCTCACAATTGTTCATGGCAGCCGCGGACAGGACGAAGGATATTCCCGTCTCAACTCAGAGAATTTCATCATGGATTTCCTCCTGCATATATTTGTGCTACGACGTTGCCAACGCCACTCTGACAGAGTGGTAGGACATTTGTAGAGCTGCAGTTGGTCATCAGTACATACCTTTGCATCTCATTATGCCATGTCTCAGTCTAGAGATGATGCCTGGTTTGGATGTGTAGTCCTTCAATCATTGTTCAGTTAAAATCTGATCCCACCTCTGGATTGGACTGCTTGTGATGCACCTGAAGTGCATGCGCAATCTCTCAAAAGAAGAAAAAGTGGTTACTAATCTGTTCTGTACCTTTTGTTCTTCCAGGTGTGTTGCCCATATCCATTCCATGACTCACCCTCCTTCCCCACTATATTGCAGTCTATCCAGTAAGTAGGAACTATGGAGGTCAGGGTGGCTCTGCCCTTTATACCACTGTGCAGCAGCATGAGGCAGCAGAGGGTGAGGTACTGCTAAGGAAAAACTCTCTGACTCTGGTGCACTGGGCACGCACATACATGAACTGGAATGGACATGTGCGACACTCCTTGAACAACAACAGTTAGAGAACAGGGTTAGTGACCATTTTTTCATATGTGTCTGAAATGTGTAGGGTCAGACTTCCAGCCAAAGACATAGCCAGCAGCAAGATCTAATAAGGCAGATAAACTTTCTTTTTATCACAAATATGCTGTCTCCCTGCAAATTTCTGACAGTATAACCTGCTGTGTCAGTTGCTTCCTCTTCCACAGCCACTGGGTGTGTCCTCTAGATTCAGCTGTTGCTTCCGCATGCTGCTACTCAGCCATCTGACAGTGTCCCTGCTTGCTTCTTTTTCTTTTTCTTTTTTTTTTCTTTCTTAGATCTGGTATGTTTTCCAACAGTCATACCAACATTAGACATCTAACATTTGCAGCTAAGGGAACTAAATATAAATATCAGAGGGACAGAAGTCTTTTCAGAATTTCTTTAGTATATAAAAGAAGGTGTACAGGAAAGAAAAGTTTTAGTATCTACAGATGTGCAATACTCGTATCTCCATATAATTACAGCTACATTTGTCAGAAGTATCCAATGGTTAAGATCAACAACCAAAATTTTCAGTACACTGTCCTCCCTTTCAGCCTCAAAAATTTCCTAGATTTAGATGATTGGCTGGTGAATGATAAATCTCTTCCAAAGGTTCAGATTGTGGTTACAAATGAGTTATTGACAGGGCCGGCTCCAGGCACCAGCCCACCAAACATGTGCTTGGGGCGGCACCTGGAGGGGGGCGGCGCAGCGTGGCGCTCCGGCCCGAGAACGGGGCCGCGACTGGGCTCGCCGCCCTCCCTGCGGCGCTCCGGTCGCCGGGGAGAGTGGAGCCGCAGCGGGCTCGCCACCCTCCCCCGGCGCTCTGGCCGCCGGGATGAGTGGAGCCGCAGTGGGTTCGCCGCCTTCCCCCGGCGCTCTGGCCGCTGGGGAGAGCGGAGCCGCGGCAGGCTCGCCGCCCTCCCCCCGGCGCTCTGGCCGCCGGCGAGAGCGGGGCCCCGGCCAGACTCTCCACCCTCCTCCCGGCGCTTTGGCCACTGGGGAAAGCAGAACCGTGGCGGGCTCGCCACCCTCCCCCTGGCGCTCCGGCCGGTCGGAGAGCGCGGGCCCGCGGCCGGGCTCCCCTGCCGCACTCCGGGGGGCGGCGGGAGGCTTTTTTGCCTGGGGCGGCAAAAAAGCCAGAGCCAGTCCTGGTCATTGAGGTTTATCATGAATCTTCAAAAGAATATTTTAGAACCATCTAAGATTCTAGTCTATTTGGGATCTCACCTCAGTACACAGGAGAGTTATGTGAATTTGTATCAGAAAAGGTTTCAGAGGATTGTTAAGCCGGGGGTCTATGCAAGGCAGGTGGTCAGAGAATAAAAAAGACTTTATATTAGCATATTGGAAATGGAAGCTGTTTACTTGGCGTGTTTACATTTCAAGACAGACTTTTCAGAATCCAGTTCTAGTCTGTTTGGACACTTTTGAGGTGAGGTCTTATCTCAATAACTGATGAGGGACTGAGAATGTAGCCATACTCAGAAAACTGATACCCATCTTTAAATGGACAGGAAAAGAAATGCTCAGTTCCCAGCACAATCCATATTTGAATTTTGGGAAATTCAAAATCATAGCAGGTTGGCTCAGCCACTCCAGTGTGCATTATCCCAGAAGTATTTCATCTGATTTGCATGATACATGGAGTTATAGTAATAGGTTTATTTAACACAAGCCACAACTGCAAATTACTTCTCTTCTACAGTAACAGGGATCAACTAGGAATAGACACAGTCTGTTCCTTGGAATTGCAGAGTTCTCTGTGCCTTCCCTTCTTTTCCCCCTCATTCTCAGAATGCTGTGAAAAGTATCAAGAGAAAAGGCAAAGCTGCATGGTTGCAGAGAAGCTTTCTTGTGGTCTTGACCCTACTGATCTAAGCAAAGCCCATGAACTCTACGGCTACTTGCTGCCAAAAAGTTAATTTTTCACTACCACTAGTAATCCATACACCTACCTGATTATTATTTTAACCAATTCCATTAGTGTGTTAATTCTAGGAAAATTGCTTTTGGTTCCAGTGTGCACTAACAACATTTTCTTCTAATTCATTTTATTGATGTCATTTGTCTGTCAATCACCTATAGAGAGAAGAGAAGCCGTTAGTATGGATTAGTGGTCTCTCAGAAATCTATTTCACAGGTAGAGAAAATTCCAGTTAGGTCAGTATATATAATGCTCAGTACACATAGGCAGCAGATCTGTTGAGTAAGGTACCAATTTTTACATAGTTATTTTTCTGACCATGACCACACTTCAACAGATTAGGTGACTGGCATGTTGAAGTCAATAGGAGTTTTGTCCACCGACTTCAACGTGGCCAGGGTTTTACCCATTTACGGTTGCTAACTGGCAAGTTTTGTTGTTTGAGATGCCTAATAAATGTGCTATCTCTGAAACTGATTTTAAAAAATGTAAGTACAGTATTCCACAACTCCATCTTTATCTTGTATTTCTTTGCTTCTACATTTTGACAATTTTTAGAAGGAGCAAAATAGCATGCAACAGCCATTTACAAGGAGGACACAAATGTACATGTTCATACAGAGGAATAAAAATAACAGACTAGTACATATCTGAGATTCCCAGGAGTCATATCAAGAACATTGTCAGCAAATCATAGGCTTACAACACATGAGGAGTTTAAAATGTGGTTGTGAGGGATATAAGGGTGCTCAGTGTTTTATAATGCCTTCATTCTAAGGATTATTTCTCCATATTTTAGATATAACTATTTTTCTTTTTACACTTACATTTACAAAGAAGCATACAGTGCTAACCTGAAACATTAATAATGAAGGAGCTGAGATAACATAAGGGAGGTAGATGGGCAGCCTTACCATGTGTAAAAGTGGTAAGAATTTTGAAAGGCATATAAATCAAAAGGCATCAGAGAAGGAATTAAGGCAAAAAGGACAACCTAAGTGCACTTGAGTAACTCAGTGTCATAATATGAAACTGAAAAATTAAAACTACTTTTAACAAATAGACCATACGTAGAAAAAAAGAAAGATTATATCCTGAGTGGCAGACGTGCTGAATCTATTGAAGTCAATGGGAACTGCAAGTGCTCATCACGTCTGAAAATTAGGCCAAGTATAGTCCTTAACATAACAAACTATCATTCTGATCCAGCAATAGAGACATGGGAGATTTTAAAACCCAGGGCTATTAAGATGATTAGGATGGGTAGTGATAAATGTTTCTGTTGTTTTTCTTTCACATGTTGTTCCAATATGCTGCACCTGAAACCCATTTTTAATTAATAATGCCACAGAGGAATGCATAAAGGGGTATTTGGACTATGTCATTTATTCACTGTAATCTTTAATTCCAGTTTAACTTCACCAGAAATAATAATGAAACAACATAGTGAGTAAATTTAAAGAAAACAGACTGACTATTTATTTTCAATGGTATTCTTAAGGAACGGCGCAAGTTTGGCCCTTTGGGTTGGAATATTCCCTATGAATTCAACTCTGCTGACTTTACAGCCAGTGTTCAGTTTATACAGAATCACTTAGATGAATGTGACATCAAGAAAGTGAGTAATATTTATGTAAACATTATCGATAATTGCTTCTTACTTCACATAGTTCTGTTTATATTGTGAAGAATATTTATTCTTTCAGCCATACGAATAGTGCCAAAATGTCAATTCTGAAGGACAGTCAGTCTAGTATGGACACTATTATCCACATGAAAACTGTAAGAAAAAAAATTACAAATTAATTGAAAAAGCATTAAGTGTTTTCTCATCAGTCACGATAGGTCAAATTCTGCGGTTCTTACTCAGCCCATATTCCCATGGACTACAATAGGAGTCCTGGCTAAAGACTTCAGAATTTGATCTTACAATTTCAGCACTCTATCTAAAATATGACTGCCTTTGAACAATTACTGGTTAATGTTGATTCAGTTTTTAAGTGTATGTGTGTATATCTATATCTATCTATCTATCTATCTATCTATCTATCTATCTATCTATCTATCTATCTATCTATCTATCTAAAATAAACTATACAGATAAACTACATGTCTATCGTTATTTGCATTTCAGTCAAATTGGTTCAGTTTGTAAAAATAAAATTAAAAATGGCCATTTAAGACTTCATCAGCTGAGTATTTCTAATATTTCCTTTGATTCATAGTGTCCAACTTTTTCATCCTTAATGCCTAATTTATTGTTTCAAAGAGATCAAGGGCAACAGTTCAGGGTAGAATCTCTACTATGCTCTGCTCCTTTTGTGATGCTCAGTCAGTGAAACCACCCACAAGCCCCCTGCAGGGATTTTCCCCAGCACAGAGGAGTCTCTCGCATGCATAGAACCAGTATATTTGTTTCCTACACCTCCCTCTCCACAGTCTCTTGGATAGGGAGGGGGAATAGTTAGAGCACACTGAACTCTGATTATCCCCAATTGGTGTATAGTCTCTTGGGGACTATAGATAACCAGTACAAATAAGAGCAATCCTCATGATGTTCAAATCTGTGATGAGATTGGGGCAGAGTATGCAGGAGCTATAACTGGTTATTGTTTCTCAACTTCTCCTATTTTGCCCTCTCTTGGGGTGCCGTGGGTGGCTGTGTCAGGGAGGGAAGACGTCCTTTGCTGAACATTCCCTTAGGTTCTGACAAAGTCAAACTTCTATCTTGTTCTCCTTAGGCTCCCAAGGCCTAGTGCACAGAAGTAGGTAATGGAATAGCCATATTCTGCAATGCATCGGGTGGCCAGTGAGAGAGTGGCTGAGAAACGAGGAAGAGACTGCAGCTGTTCAAAGGCCTTACAAACCACATCAAATCTGTTTTTGGGACTGCAAAGGAGGTGGTGGGAGATTTTTGGGGAGGCAAAGCCTCCATGTCATGACAGGACCAATTCTAATACTTGAGTTTAAAAATTATAGGACATGATTCAGGGAATATATTTGAAATCTGTGACCAAACTTTGTCTTCTAAACACAGACATCCTTGAGGGTCACAATTTAGAGCCTCAGAGACTACAGGGGTCCCCCAACCTACTGGTTGGACACCACTGCCATAGGTGGATATTGATTGATTGTAACTACACTGTTTTATTTTATTTGTATCTAGGGTATATCATGGAGCACAGTACGATACATGATTGGAGAAGTACAATATGGAGGGCGGGTCACTGATGATTATGATAAGCGTCTTCTTAATTGTTTTGCAAGGGTAAGAGAGCTTGAAAATACAGTTCTTTGTCATTATAAAGAAAATCTGACAACTGTATCAATATTCATTTTTACTAAGATATATAATGTGATTGTTAAAAATATTGTGATTTTGCAGTTAGATTTCATGAAGTGAATATTTAAGTCAATATTGCAATTATATTATATGAAGAGAATCATCTAGAGTGTCAGAACTCTTATTTCTGGTGGGTTTTTATCTCCTCAACACTCTACTTGTAAAAACCTTGCCTTGTGGGTAAAGTATACAAATTATCCTTCTTAGCCCATGAGGTTCTCCTCCTGGAATAGCCCTCTTAAAATAGGAGTATGCACACTTTTTAATAAAGAAAATTAGTTTACACAACTTGAACTCAAGTTTTGAAGGAATCATTGTAATGACACAGCCTTATTTTTGTTTTAGAGTAAAATGACTGTTTTTTAGCCCAACTAGAATTCTAACTTCCCAAGAAGACTGAAAAAAATAAATGAAAGGGTGAAATCCCTGGGTGAAATGGCAAAGTTATCCAAAGTTTTGATTTTTCTAAGTGTGTCTTTTCTTTATTTTCCACAGGTGTGGTTCAGTGAAAAGATGTTTGAGAGCACATTTTGTTTCTACACTGGATATAAAATCCCAGTATGCAAAACTCTGGATCAGTATCAGGAGTACATTCAGACCCTCCCTGCCATGGATAGCCCAGAAGTCTTTGGTCTTCACCCAAATGCTGACATCACGTAAGTGGTTCTCAAACATTATGACGCTGAGGATTTTTTCTTTCAATTTTTGAAAACAGAGCCCTATCAAATATATTTGAGTAAAAGCATACATTTTGCAGGGAAAATCTTGGATCTGTGTGGAGTCCACTGCTTGAGGAAGCTTTTATGGACTCTTTGAAAGCCACAGTTTTCAATTTAAAAACATCTTTTTCAAAATATTAACCTGTGGTAATGTACATGTAGACTGAGAGTAGTCTAGCAGCTTTACGGTGTATCTCTGATAACAATTTTACTTATTTTTTTAAAGCAATCACTTACTTTCAAAAACAATGGAAGGAAAGCCATAGAAGTCTTTTTAGAATTCTGCTAACATTAGCCAACTTGTGTATTGTAAAATTATTCATGTTTATATTAATATGTGCATTCACTTACAGTGACAGATACCATGCAATTCAACAATAAAAAGTTGGTAATATTTGCATTCTGCTCCATGCTTCCAATTCATACACCTTTTTTTGCTCCTATACACATTTTTATCAAATAATTCTTTGGGTGACACTTTCTTTACAGGTTTTACAGTGGTAGCCGTGTTAGTCTGTATTAGCAAAAACAACGAGGAGTACTTGTGGCATCTTAGAGACTAACAAATTTATTTGGGCATAAGCTTTCTTGGGCTAAAACCCACTTCATCAGATGCATGGAATGGAAAATACAGTAGGCAGGTATAAATACATAATACATGAAAAGATGGGAGTTACCTTACCAAGTCGGGGGCCAATGCTAACGAGACAATTCAATTAAGGTGGAAGTGGGCTATTCTCAACAGTAGAATACCAAGGGAGGAAAAAATCACTTTTGTAATGGTAATGAGACCAGTGTAATCAGGGTGGCCCATTTCAAACAGTTGACAAGAAGGTGTGAGTAACAGTAGGGGGAAATTAGTTTTTGAAGTGACCCATACACTCCCAGTCTTTATTCAGGCCTAATTTGATGGTGTCCAGTTTGCAAATTAATTCCAGTTCTGCAGTTTCTCATTGGAGTCTGTTTTTGAATTTATTTTGTTGAAGAATTACCGCTTTTAAGTCTGTTATTGAGTGTTCAGGGAGATTGAAGTGTTCTCCGACTGGTTTTTGAATGTTATAATTCTTGATATCTGATTTGTGTCCATTTATTCTTTTGCATAGAGACTGTCCAGTTTGGCCAATGTACATGGCAGAGGGGCATTGCTGGCACATGATGGTATATATCACATTGGTAGATGTGCAGGTGAATGAGCCCTTGATGGTGTGGCTGATGTGGTTAGGTCCTATGAAGATGTTCCTTGAATGGATATGAGGACGGAGTTGGCAACGGGGTTTGTTGCAGGGATAGGTTCCTGGGTTAGTTTTTGGTGTGCAGTGTGTAGTTGCCGGTGAGTATTTGCTTTAGGTTGGGGGGCTGCCTGTAAGCGGGGACTGGCCTGTCTCCCAAAGTCTGTGAGAGTGAGGGATCGTCCTTCATGATAGGTTGTAGATTCTTGATGATGTGCTGGAGAGGTTTTAGTTGGGGGCTGAAGGTGACGGCTAGCGGCGTTCTAATTTCCCCCACTGTTACTCACACCTTCTTATCAACTGTTTGAAATGGGCCACCCTGATTACATTGGCCTCATTACCACTACAAAAGTGATTGTTCCTCCCTTGGTATTCTACTGTTGAGAATACCCTCTTCCACCTTAATTGAATTGTCTCGTTAGCACTGACCCCCCACTTGGTAAGGCAACTCCCATCTTTTCATGTACTGTGTATTTATACCTGTCTACTGTATTTTCCATTCCATGCATCTGATCAAGTGGGTTTTAGCCCACGAAAGCTTATGTCTAAATAAATTTGTTAATCTCTAAGGTGCAACAAGTACTCCTCATTGTTTTTACTTTCTTTACAATATGCTTTTTGATGTAACAGTAACCTTTGTTTCCATCTCTCTTGTATATTTCCGCAATTCCATTATTTAAAAGTGGCTTTTTGGCATCACTTAGTACCCACTCAGTTTTTGATTCACAAACAATATATGCAATAGCCTGGTTTTTATTTTCTTCAACTAATATTGTATGATCTCTAACAAGATATAATGAATCATCATTTTTTCCCTGCAGTTCCTATAATTCTGTCATGTATTATGTCATTTGCAAGATTTTTTTACTCATTGTTTATAGGACTGTTATAAACTGATCAAATGTTTCATTTGCATTTTTAAGAAGTGTTAAACACCTGGTATTGTATGAACCCACTATTGTCTAGAATTTTTGTTCAGGGCATTGTTTTTGCACATTTCTTTATCCTCAAATTTAAGGTGCAGATTCTTAGCCATTTTGTGCAGTCACTGAAGGCACAAATATGCCCTATTGCGATTTTTATATGGACCCATCACCATAGTATATCATAGTACCAATATCACAGGAATCCTGGGAGAATGGCACACCACCTTAGAGTCCACTGATCCAGGTACATCTACAGAAGGAAAGGAGCTGGAAGAGAAGCAGCTATCTTCCTCTTCCATTCCTGCTCCAATGCATTCAGACCCCCTACAACTGGATGAATGGTCCACCAAGATGAGTTTTGATTTACTCCAATCCAGAGCTGAAATAAGTCCTGGGGAGAACTACTTTGGAGTTGTAATGGGGGAGTTAAAGAGAACTCACTCAGAAAATGAGCATTGACTCTGACGCTGCTAGAGGGATTCCTAGAGAGACCTAAGTTGCATATAGTTCTGTTCTGGAACCTTTCACTTCTCTCCAGCATTGATTTTTATCCTCCTCTTGGTGCATCTATTTCTTAAAGAGACTCCAACTAGCAGAGTGAGTGAGCATCAGGCTCTAGTGACTTACTTTGTAAAATTTAATATATAAAGATGGATAAGGTCATGCTGTGGACCAATCTGAGATTTTTCTTCAAGGTGAAGTTCAAGTTCCGTCTTAATGAGTTTATCACTTGGCCTGCTTTCGTTCTATGCCAGCATACCCTTTTCCATAATAAAAAGGTCCTTGGGGCAGTTTAAAGTCTTTAGAAAGTCCACCCAATTTTTTGTTTCTTATGATACCGATTTGCTGGGCAATCCCAGCAGTGCCCAGCAAATCGGTGTATAAGAAACAATGGGAGATGTCAAAATAGATGTCATACTGTATCTCCCATTGTTATGATCTGGTCAGCATGAAATAGGAATGGCCAGTTTAAGGCTCACTCAATCAGAGGCAAGGCTGTCACTAATACTGCATGTCCTAGGGATATCTCCATTGCTGCAACTGTACAACAACAATATAGTCCTTTCCTACCAGGAGGCTATCCTGGCTAGTGACAGACACTCTCGGTGTTGCCAGGGTTTGGGAGACACCCATCTACTGGCCAAGTATAAGATCTATTCCTCACCAACTTCCACGGGACATGAATTGGTACTGCAGGAGTTTAGATATTCAAAGGATCTTGTTGTGTCAGATCAGCCAGAATTTCAGTTATATACTGCTTCTATCTTTCCGCATCAAGATCTTCTCGGTCACTGACTGCATTTTTCATTGAAACAACCTTCTACCCTGATGTCAACCATTCAGGGTGAACAGTTATCACCCACCTACACCCAGAATTTGGTGACAATGAATCTTCTGATTTATAGATCTCAGTTCAGGGTTCTCCTGTCTGTTAGGCAAGACAGCATTCTCCTACTTATTCGGAGGAAATAGAGGTGAGATGACCTTGTCTCCCACCTACCTGGGGTGACCAACAGTGGATGCCTCCTCCTTTGCCTTATCGGCCACCCCAGGGGCCTTATTGGGTCCCCTGGGCTATGCACCACCAAAAATTCCTAAGAGGGCCAAGTCACTCTCACAGGGTGCATAGGCAGACCCATTCCTCTGAGCCCTCACTCCCAATTTGCCAACAAGAGCCAGTGGAGGAGATCTTTGAGAAGCAGGAGGCAAGGGCTGACAAGGAGGTAACACCTCACACAAGTATTTCCTTGTCATTACCAGGTGAGGCTGTAGTTCCACCAACACCTTCCATAGCAGATGACTTTAGACAATTTCAGGAGCTGATAAAATGTATCATGGATACATTTCAAATCCCTCTAGAAGAGATCTAGGGCTCTCATCATAAGCTCCTGGACATTTTAGATACAGTACTTCAGCTCTGCACGTGTGGTGCTCCCGGTGAATTAGGTTTTACTAGAGCCTGTTAGGACCACTAGTTTTGATGGCTTGGTGGAGAGCCTGAACTATCCACTCCACAGGAATCTACTGCTGCACTATCCACCCTCCTTCCTTCCTGTGGATACTATCTTTCCCATTTCCAACCCCCAGGAGAGAGAATACCATCTGACAAATAGTTTTTGGAGGTCATAACATCTGGTTATTCCATCCTTGTCATTGCCATTCTTCCCCTCCCCCCCACGTCCCTTTTTCAGGGACCCTTCACACAATCAGTTGCTTTCTTCCACACTTAGGGGTCATAGAATCAGTTCCAGTTCAGTAGAGGGGTCAGGGTTTCTATTCCAAGTACTTTCTAGTCCTCAAAAATAATGGGGATGGAGAACAATATTAGAACTCAGACATCTAAACAACTGCATGAAACAGCAGAAATTCAGGATGATGACCCTGGCAGCTATAATTCCCTCCCTAGATTCCAGGGATTGGTTTATGACTCTTGACCTTCAGGTCGTGTATTTTCATGTCACAATTCATCCCTTTCACAAGAGGCATCTTCATTTTACAATTGACCATGATCACTTCAAGTACCGTGTGCTTTGCTTTGGTCTCTGCTCTGCACCAAAGATATTCTCAAAGATCATGGTGGTTATTGCTGCCTACCTGTGTCAACTAATGATTGTCTTCCTTTATCTCTATGATTGGTTTTTCAGGGATGAGTCTTACCAAGAGGTCCTGTTGGCAGTACAAATGACATGGTCTCTGTTCCACAGTTTAGGCCTCCAGCTCGATGTCATAAAGTCCACTTTTGACACCAGTATAGCAGATAAATTTCACAGGAGCTTCTCTGGATGCCGTAACAACCAGGGTTTACCTACCTACGGACAGGTTCATGTCCTTAAAAAAAAATCTCATTGAAAAGAATCAGATAAGATTTCAAACCTTGGCAAGAATTTGTCTTCAACTATTAGGTCATATGACAGCTTGTACCTTCATAACCCAACATGCGAGTTATACTGTCAGTGCTTCCAGGGATGGCAAAGGACAGGTTTTGTACAGAACAAACACCATCTGGACAAGCAGGTATACTTGTTGGGTTCTGGAGTCACTCAGTTGGTGGAAGGACCTCTCCAAGGTTTGTGTGGGAGTCCCTTTTGTTCAGGCTCCTCCTATCATCATTATAACATCAGATTCATCCCTCTTGGGATGGGGGGTGAGGGCTGATGAATCTTTTTCCACAGATTAGAAAGACTACTCCAATATGGGACTTAAAACTTGTCCTTAATTGCCTGAAGAAACATCCTGTCGAACCATTAGCTACGTGTTTGTTGCTGCACCTATCCAGGAAAACAGCTTTCTTGGTAGCCATCACTTCTGCCTGGCAGATCAGAGAACTGGGGCTTTAATGACAGATCCCCCGTTTTACAAAGTTCTTCAAAGAAAAGGTCACATTACAACCACATCCTAAGTTTCTACCTAAAGTGTCTTCTGAATTTCATGTTAACTAGACTGTCATCTCTCAGTTTTTTCCTGAAACCACATGAGACTAGGCAGGAAAATGCCCTCCATACCTTGGATATTAGAAAGGCATTATCTGTACAGAACCAAACTGTTCCAAAAGTATCTCAGACTGTTTCAGTTGTGAACAGATCCAAAGTATCCACAGTCTCCACCCAAAGACACTTGAGGAGGACCTCCGGGTATATTATTTCATGTTATGACTCTGTCAACATTCAACCTCCTTCTAGAGTGTTATCTTGTTGGTCTCAATCTACTTTTATGGCATTACTCAAGATGCCCCAGTTGCTGAAATTTGCAGAGCTGCAACCTGGATTCCAGTACATATTTTTTCCAAGCATTATGCTTTGATTCATGTCTTTAGATCAGATGCGGCAGTTGGCAATGGAGTTCTGTCATCAGTATTAGACTCTGCCTTTCAGCTTCCTCCCCCCTGTGGGGATACTACTTGGGAGTCATCTAAAGTGGAGCATGCATACCTTATTTAATGAAAGAAAGATTGTACAGTAACTGGAGTTCTATGAGATGTGTTTCCCTGTGGATGCTCTACTACTGGACTTCCTTCCCCTCTGCTTCAAAGTTTCCTCTGCAGGACTTTGCAGTAGAGAAGGAACTGAGGTTGGTTCACCTGTGCAGCCCTATCTAGCCTCAGTACAGTGCATGAGGATGTTTAAGGCACATGCACAGGCCAAACAGGCACTATTACAAAAAATCTCTGATTAAAGGCACATGGAGCTGTCGATCAATGGCGCATGAGAACACATACACACCTGAAGTGCAGAACCCGTGGGGAACACGTCTCTAAGAATTCCAGTTACTGCACAATGTGAGTAACCTCTCCTTTTGTTTTGATTTGGGGAGGGGACATATTTTTATATTTGCAATGTATTATTTTTAAAATATTTTTTGAATTGACATCATATAAAGGAACTGCACATAAAGGAACTGACTGCAATTTTGGGATAGTGGTATTTATAACCTGTTAGGAATTACATATGACATCCCGACTCATACTCTAACCTTGTACCACCACTCTTAGGAGTCAGAATTCTTTAAAACCTTGCACTAAGAATCTAAGACACAAAAGTAAATATTTCTGTCAGAAAGATATCTTCAGAAAAGCAGAATAACAAGTAATTTCTCCTCGTTTTTCTGATTTATAGTCTTTTTAATTTCATTCACAAACTGTTTATGCTGAACTGCTATAGCTATTTGCTCCAATGTTATCATTTTTAAAGCTTAACTGCTTTGAGAGCAGGACTGGCTCTAGGCACCAGTGTTCCAAGCATGTGCTTGGGGTGGCACTTTTCAAGGGGTGGCATTCCAGTTCTTTGGGGCGGCACTCTGGCTTTTTTTTTTTTTTTGTCTTCAGTGGCGGCACTCTGGCTTTTTTTTTTTTTGCTGGGGGGAGGGCAAAAAACCTGGAGCTGTCCCTGTTTGAGAGCTCACATGCATCCATCTTCCAGCATAATCTTTAGTTTCATTTCTTATATAACTATATATGAGACAAAGTAGTGGATGGAGATGGGTGTAATCTGAAGGTGGATATGCAAAACTGACATGTAAAGTTATGCTCTGAGTCAGTATACAAGTTCTTGCTGTACTTGACTTGGAGGATAGGCAAGGCCAGCCCTGCAACACCAGGATCGACATCTCTTGGTAATAAACTGGTTTTATTCAGACTCTCTCTTGTACATCCTTATGACTATGTAGCAGTATAACAAAAGTACTTGTGTGACTGTACTGGTGTTGTAGGGCTGGCACTGACTACCTTCTTTTGGGGTCAAGTATAGCATATATTTATTCACTTCTTTATATTGACTTAGAGCATAATCTTACCCTAGCACTGCCCAGGCTGTATTTATTCTGTAGATAGGGGATTTAAATCTCCAGTGCTGTAAATCCAGAAATTTTTACCATCAATCCTGTACTACCTTATGAAAGAATTAATTTACTATTTAATAAGGGCCTTTACATCTATCCTTGTGTAATCGGGACAGTATGCATAGCTCTGCCCACCCTCACTCCCAAGAAGCAGCCCAAGGACAGTAATTCTTGGCCACAAATCCTTCTCTTCTTCATGGAAAATAACTTGTTACAGGTCCTTGACAAATACAGATTTCTCTCCTTTCTCCTTCCCCAAAAGCCACCACATTGGGGGAGAAGATTCAAGGCTTTGCTCTCTCCTTACCCTCTTGTTAACAGAATGGAATAATATCCCTGTGGAACCTGCTCTTCCTCCTATTCCTGGAGTAGAACTCTAAGGAGGTCACACAAAGGTCCTTTATCCTACTGCATGCTCAGCACTGGGAAACAATCTCTACCCTGAGGAGTTCACAATCTAGTTGATAACCAAATAGGTGTTTTCCATTTTCTGACTTCCATGATTCTACAAAGCATACAGTTTAGCTGTAAAGAAACTATGTAATTTATGAAATATTCCTAATGATTTAATATTCCTCTCAGATATCAGAGTAACACCGCAGCCAATGTTCTTGACACCATTACCAATATTCAACCTAAGGAAAGTGGAGGTGGAGCAGGAGAAACTCGTGAAGCCATTGTATACCGATTAGCTGAAGATATGCTGGACAAACTGCCTCCTGATTATGTACCCCATGAGGTAAACTAGTCTGGGTTTTTTAATTTCTTCTTCAAGTGATTGCACATGTGCATTCCACTCTTGGGCGTGTGCATGCCCTGCACATAGTTGCTGGAAATTTTTCTCTCAGTGGTACCTGTCTGAGTGGTTTGAGTGCCTCTTCTGCTGTGTGCTGCTGATGCTAGTGTAAAGGGCTCAACCAATCCCGAAGCATCTCAGTTCCTTCATACCACCCGTGACGGTCACTGGAACTGCTGTTCTTGCTTTTGCAAGTACTTTCAGTGGACTGTGTTCTCCTGTATTTTATTGTAAATAGTTTAGTGTTTGTTTAGTTAATTAGTTAGGTTTTTACCCCATCTGAGGATTTCAGCTGATTCCTGGTGCCAAGGGATGCCTCAGTTATCAGGCTTTAAGCCCCGCATTAGTGCTATGTCCATGAGTGACCTGCACTCAAGTTGCTTGAAGTGCCTCAAGGAAACTCATACTGTGGGAGTGTTGCCAAACCTTGCAGGGACTTTAAACCTCACACAAAGAAAACCGCGAAGCCAGGTTAAAGTTTCTACTTATGGAGGTGGCCTTGACCCCTCCATTTGAGCCAGGTTGGTCAGATTCAGCACCAAGTGCCTGAGTCCCAACACTGCTCACCATCCCCAGTGCCTAATAAGAGGCATAAAAAGCAGACTGACAAAAAGAGGAGATCCCTGGCACAGGGATAGAAGTAGACTGCGGTGGTAAAGCAGTCCTCTGCTTTGGTACCACCGAAGATGGCATAATTGACTTCAGTGCCTAGGCACGTTCTGTTGAGTCTGTAACCAGAGGGAGCTCCTTCCACCTCTGTGGCATCACACCATACTGACACTGTCTCAGTACCAACCATGCTAGAGACGTTTGAGGCTGCCAGGAACCTCCTGACCCTGTCGGTGCCTGTACTGCTGGCAGTACAAGAGTTGATGCTATTGGTTCCAGTGCACACAGAAGAACCACCAGAATCACTACAGCACTCAGTACCATGTCAGCCTCACATACTCCTGACAGCTCGTCCTTTGGTACCACCAAAGGGAAAACCTGTGATGCCCGCTTTCCCTGCAGATTTCCCTCAGTCACCGGCACTGTCTGGAATAATGCCTCCAGGCCAGTGGAAAGAGAATAATTGTCTTCCAAGTCAGAGGTCGGGTCCTACATTCCCTGTCCTCAGAGCCATGCTCACTACCCCTCCTCCAGAAGTTTCCACCCTTTCATGGATCTGGTCACAGGAGTACCATCAAGCGGTTGGCCAGGAGGTCACTGGGGGCCTATGCCTAGCCAGTGGCCTTTTGGAATTCAGGGGGCTTTGAGCCCATTTCCAGATCCTATTCCAGGCACTCCTATTCAGTGGCATCGGAATGGTGTGTGCACCTACCCACCGAGTAGCATCTGTTCCTGACTCTGGTACCAGGCCAAGTACTGGACATCAAGAGCCAGCTCAACAGGACCCTGCAGATCAAGAAATGGAAGAAGAGCATCCACAGGCAATGCTGGCCTCCTCTTCCTCTTCCCTTAAAGAAGCAGTCTCGGGGGAGGGAGGGACATGTCGCCTCCCCCAGTTGACTATAAGGTGCACCAGGAATTGTTAGAGAGTTTCCTTAAGTCTATACTTACAGGTAGAGGAAGTAAAAGAATCCTCTCATTGCCTGGTTGATATTTTAGCTACTGCAGGTCCTTCAAAAGTGGCCCTGCCTTTCAATGAGGCCATTATGGTCCCAGTTAAGGGTCTATGGCAGACCCCTGCAACCCTTTCCCCCACTTCAAAAAGGGCTGAGCACAAGTATTATGTACCTGCCCAAAGTTATGAGTTCCTTTACTCTCATCCCTTTACTCCTTTCTCCCTGGTAGTGTCTGCTGCCAATGAGAGAGAAAAAGCCTGGGGCATCTGGGCACAACCCTAAAATCAAAAGATTAAAAAAAGTGAGATGTGTTTGATAGGAAAGTTTGTTCTGTTGTGGGGTTGCAGCTCAGGAGTGCAAACCAGCATGCACTTTTGGGCAGGTATGACTTTAACGTATTGAACTCCATGCTAAAATTTAAAAACATGCCCCAAGAGGATGCTAGGCAGGAGTTCTCCTCACTAGTGGATTAGGGAAAATCAGTGGTAAGGGCCTCACTACAAGCTTCTCTGTGTGTGGTTGGCTCAGCAGCCAGGTTTATGGCTTTCACAGTGGCCATGTGTAGGAGCTCCTAGTTACAGTCCTCCAGGCTCCTGGCGAAGGTCCAACAGACTGGTCAGGACCATCATTTGGAGGGATCCTAGCTCCTTTCAGAGCAGACTGATGCTAAGCTCCATGGGATAAAGGCCATGAGGGCAATATTAAAGTCCCTTGGGTTGCACACCCCGTCCCCTTCCAGGAAGCAATTCAGGGCTCAGCAACCCCTTCAGTATTCTGCTCCAGCTGTACAAAAGGACCTGCAGAAAAAGAATAGAGGTTATAGGCACAGACCACCTCCTGCTTCTACTTCTGCATCAATGCCTGCCCCTCCTAGACATCCAGTTTGTTCCAAGCAGGCATTTTGATGGGACACTCAAGGATGCCAAACCCCATTCTTCTTTTGTTTGGAAACCACCTTTCCCATTTCCTCAGTGCTTGGTCCCATATCATCACAGACTGTTGGATGTTAAGCATTGTAGAAGTAGGATACACCCTCCAGTTTATTTTTACCCCTCCTTCCCACTCTTCTTCCCAGTCCCTCTTCAGGGACACCTCACACGAAGAATTTCAGGTCCAGGAGGTTCAGTCTCTCCTTCAGGTAGGAGCCACAGAGGAGTTTCCACAGCATTAAGAGGGAAGGGTTTCTACTCCCATTATTTCCTAATCCCGAAAGCCAAGGGATGTCTCAGATCTATTTTAGACCTGCATTGGCACAACAACTATCTCAAAAAGATAAAGTTTCGCATGGTCACCCTGGCATCCATTATTCCCTCTCCGGATCCTGGAGACTGATATGCCACCCATGATTTAAAAGATGCATACTTTCAAGTATCAATATACCAAGGGCATATTCATAGTGAAACACTGACATTACCAGTTCATGGTGCTTCCGTTCGGCTTGTCTGCAGCTATTCGGGTGTTCACAAAACGTATGGTCGTGGTATTGGCATTCCTCAGGAGACTAGGAGTGCAGATCTACCCTTATGTGGATGACTGGCTAGTCATGACTCAGTCCAAACCCCAGGTTATATCCAGTGTGACACTGTTACCACAAATCTCCAATTACAAGCGCAAGGCATCAAGCCAGCTAAAGTGGAGCACCCACAGAAGTAACCACCTCAAAGAACCTCAGTTACTGCACAAGGTGAGTAACCTTCTCTTCAGTCATGGTTTCAGTGGTTGGATTGTATGAACCCATGTGCTTCACTATCACTGTTTACTTTCACTGTCACAAATATTCCCCTTCCTCAAACTTCACCAGAGCCTTTTTGCCTAACTTCCTGCTTTGCAGATCTAAGAAACCATATCCTGATGCAAACTCAGCCATCTAAGGAGCTGTTACAAGATCCTTGATTATTTCTTGTCAGAATCTCTTAGAAAAAGATGGATTCAATAAGAATATTTACTGACTTCCCTTGAATCCCCCTTCATCCCTCTAAAAATCCCACTGGGTTGGGTTTCCACAATCCCAAATCACAGGCCTATCATTTATTTTTCTCAGTACTAAAAAAGCATTAAACTACCATATAGACAATACTTGCAAAACTTCAAAATTTAATTGACTTGTTTTCTCTACATTTCCTGTATTTTAGGTGAAAGCCCGTTTGATAAAAATGGGACACCTTAATTCTATGAATATTTTTCTTCGTCAAGAAATTGACCGAATGCAAAAGGTTATTACAATACTCCGAAACAGTCTGAATGATCTTAAGTTAGCCATAGAAGGAACCATTATTATGAGTGAGGTGAGTATATGCATCTTTATCATAAAAAAGTACTCACTTTATAACTAACACATTTCAGCTGTTTCAGTTAATTCATATATTATTATTTTCACTTTTTCAGAATTTGAGAGATGCACTTGATAATATGTATGATGCTCGAATTCCTCAACTGTGGAAAAGGGTATCTTGGGATTCTTCAACGCTTGGATTCTGGTTTACTGAACTCCTGGAAAGAAATAC
The DNA here is from genome assembly GCF_013100865.1 of Trachemys scripta elegans. Lineage (NCBI taxonomy): Eukaryota > Metazoa > Chordata > Testudines > Emydidae > Trachemys > Trachemys scripta. The sequence continues at coordinate 57,877,476 of NC_048300.1, read as the reverse complement.
TCAGTTCCATACCTGGATATTTGAAGGGAGACCAAATGTGTTTTGGATGACTGGATTCTTTAATCCACAAGGTAGGAACTGGCAGGATTTTGCTAATATTTATAGTACTGTGTATTATGTTTAATCACAATTTGATGCATTTCACTATATATGTCATTGAATGTAGTAGATGAAAATGATGAAATAATGAGAAGTAGTTGTTTTCGTCATTTCTGGAGTCTGGGTCATGGACCTAATGTAGCAAAAATTAATAACATAGTTTCTAAAGGAAATATATTTTTATTTCCTGGTTTCCTTATGAATTGTAACCTTTCATCTAATTTTAAACTGCAAGTTGCAAGTACTGGAGAGTTGCATTCTGCTGCAACAGGTGATTTAGAAACTGCACAGTAGCAAAAACAGATATGAGCACATTGTGGGAACCAGTTTTGTACATTGTAGAGAGATGTTATTTGTTGGCTTGTTTTAACCAAGATCAGATTGGTTCATTATAGGTAGGAGGTGGAACCCTCTCTCTTTCATTCTATGCTACCAGTCTTACAATGTAAACTCTTTGTGTCAGGTAATATATTTTATTAATATACTCTCTGATTTGTAAAGTGTCACATACATTTGCAATATTACGTAAACCGTAGTAATGAAAACCTACTATGTAAATATTCCACCAGGGACACATTTTTTCTTGACTTCTCAGTGGCTATTGGCACCTTCAACCACTTCATACATCTTGATATTCTGTCCTCTATTGGTCAGCTTCTTGCGAGGACACTGTTGCAAGCCTCACTAGATGTCACTGATACAGCTGCCCGCTCCATCTCAACAGCAGCGGTGATGCAGGGGCTTCCTGGCTTTACCTTTCTGGCTTTCCAAGGAAGGTCCAGTTCACTGTGAAGGACCTTCCTTTTGAAGCATCCAAATTCTTTGCAGAAAAGATAGATGAATCCCTCCCTACACTAAAAAAATTCCACAGCCATTTTGCATTCACTGGGAATTTACACGGCATTATGAACCCCAACAGAAAAGACAGTGATTACAAAAGCGTATACCAGCTGCCCCACATCACAGCCATCTGCATCTAAACACCAATTTTGGTGTGTTGGGTGAGCCGTGAGTTCCCACACGCACTTTTATTTGCTGCAACAACCCAAACATCTCCACCCCTTTGTTAACTGCCTTCCCAGTTTTGACGAAAAAGAGTAACAAATAACCACAGACAAGTGGGTACTGGAGATCATCATCTCCACAGGATATTCGATCCACTTTACCTATCTCTTTCCCTCCTGCCCACCCCTCTTCCCGTCCCTCTTCAGGGACCATTCTCACCTTTTACATCAGGAAACAAACTGTCTTCTGAACCTAGGTGCTATAGAACCAATATCCACTCAACAGAGAGGGAAGGGCTTCTATTTCAATTACTTCTTGATACCGAAAAAGATCAGCGGTTGGAGGACCATTCTGGGTCTAAGATCACTCAACAGATTTGTAAAGATACAATGCTTTACTTTACAATGGTTACTTTGGCAGCAATAATCCCATCTCTAGGCCAGGGGAACTAGTTCTTGGCCCTCGACCTACAAGATGCTTACTTTGATATCACAATCCACCCATCCCACAGAAGGTTTCTAAGAAGCACTCTGAGACAAGACCACTTTCAATACAAGGTGTTCCCATTCTGTCCATCATCTGCACCCAGAGTGTTCTGTAGTAATGGAACACGTTCACAAACAAGTAATTACAATATTCCTATATCTAGGCGATTGCCTGCTCAAAGCATGCTCCTTTGATGATGATTTGAGGGCCACACAAAAATCTATGGACCTTTTCCTCCAACTGGGACTACAATTAAACATCCAAAAGTCCACATTAACTCCATTCATTCATAGAGGCCTACCCAGATACAGTAGAGGCCAAAGCTTTCCTTCCATCACACAGGTTCAGTACCTTAGCCAACTTAATCTCAACAGGTCAGACCAGCCCTCAGATCTTGGGGACACGTGGGACACGTGGCAATGAGCACCTCTGTAATAAATCACATGAGACTCCACATGCGCTGCCTTCAGGGATGGCTCAGAACAGTGTACGAACAAGCACACACAGCTTAAACTTTTAGTGATGCTCTTGTCAGTCAAAACCTCCCTCGACTGGCAGAAAGACCCTCACAATGTCTTTGCAGGTGTTCCCTTCACTCAGCCAACCCCAATGTTAATATTGACAACAGATACATCCCTATTGGGATGGGGAGCTCACCTGGACACCCAGGCTATCTAAGGCAAAGGGTCCCCACTTGAATCCACACTACATATCAATTTACTGGAACTCAGAGCAGTCAGGAATGCCTGTACACATTTCCTACCACTGATCAGGGGCAGCATAAAGATTATGGCAAACAACATTTCGTATGTTTTACATAAACCACTAGGGAGGAGTAAGATCATCTTCCCTTTGTGCTGAGGCAGTGAAACTCTGGAATTGGTGCATCTGCTACCACAGCAACATCTCAGCAGCTTACCTCCTGGACATAGAGAACACTATAGTAGACACTTTCAGCAGGAAATTTCCCAGGATCATGAATGGAAAATAGACCCTTCTATTCTTCACAGCATATTTCTATGTTGGGGAGTCTCAAAAGTAGACTTATTTGCTGCAGCCAGAAACAAGAAGTGCTCCCAGTTCTGCTTCAGGGCCAGCCTGGGACATCACTCTCTTTGAGATGCCTTTCTCCTACATTGGAACACAGGTCTCTTCTATGCCTTTCCACCAATTCCTCTAATATCCAAAGTCCTGCTCAAGACAAGAAAAGAAAGAGCCAGGGTTATACTTATAGCTCCCACATGTTCAAGACAAACATGGTTTCCATACCTTGGCTCAACTGGTGACTTACCTACCAATCACTCTCCAGCCTGTTCCTCATCTCCTCTCTCAGGATGCTGGCTGGATCCAGCACCCCAGCTGCAGGTTCTCCGACTCAAGGTGTGGCTCCTCGATAGTTCCAAAGCTAGGAAATGATCTGCTCTGAGGATGTAAAGATGGTGCTGCTACATAGCAGGAAACTAACTACTTATCACATGTATATTCAAAAGTGGAAGAGATCCCAACTCTGGTGTGACTCAAGACACATTACTCCTACATCCTCTCCATTACCGCTTGTGTTAGATTACATCCTAGAACTAAAAGGGTCAGGATTATTGCTAAACTCCATAAAAGTGCCTCTCACAGCTATCACCACCTTCCATCATAAGATAGATGGTTATTCTGTTTTGGTCCTCCTACAACAAGAAGGTTTCTCAAGGATATGAGTAACCTCTTCCCACAAATCTGGTGCCCTACTCTGGCATGGGACCTCAACCTTGTCCTGAGGTGTTTTATGAGGCCTCCCTCTGAACTCCTGGCCACCTGCTCTCTTCTACACCTCTCAACAAAAACTGCATTCCTAGTGGCCATTACATCTGCTCAGAGAGTGGGAGAGATAGGCGCTCTAATGGCAAAAACGAGGTTACATTACGACTGCACCCCAAGTTCCTACCAAAAATATCTTCAGACTTCCATATAAATCAGCTTATCCACCTTTCAGACTTTTTTTTTCTGAAACCACACCAGGAAAAAAGGGAGGTGATTTTACACACACTCTATGTCAGGAGAGCATTAGCCTTCTATTTGGATATGAGTAAACCCTTCAGGAAATCTCCCAGACTATTTCTCTCCATTGCGGACAGATCGAAGGGATCCTCAATCTCTAAACAAAAACTGCATTACCCATTGCTATCACACTCACAACCTTCAACCTCCCTCTAGAGTTTGAACTCACTCCACGAGATCTCTCTCCACTTCCATAGCCTTTTTCAAGGACGTTCCAGTAGCAGAAATATGCAGAACAGTGACTTGGACTTCTGCTCATACATTTGCTGAACATTATGCAGTCACTCACAACTCAGCTTCCGATGCTATATTTGGCTCCACTGTTTTATCCTCAATCCTAGACTTGATTCTGAAGCCCCACCTCTCTATTAGGGGCCCTGCTGCAGTCCCCTAGAGTGGAGAGCACCCATAGGGACACTACTCGAAGAAGAAAAGGTTACTTACCTTGTGCAGTAACTGTGGTTTTGCAGATTGTGTGTTCCTAGGCATGCTCCACTACCTGCCCTCCTCCCGTCTGCTTCAGAGTTATTACCAATGAGATCTGTGATAGAGAAGGAACTCAGGGTGGATTGCCTGCACAGCGCTATCTAGCCCTGATGAAGGGCATGAGACTGGGAGAGCACATGTGCAGGCCAAATGGATACTGCTCCCTAAAATCTCCAATCTGAGGCACAGGGGGTGCGAATACATCTGGAGTGGAGCACCTATAGGGACACACATCTCAAAGAACCACAGTTATTGCACAAGGTGAGTAACCTTTTCTTCTGTCTAGGTAATCTTATCCATTCTCACAGGTTTGACTGCTATCTCTAAGCCAGTGATTCACAAATCTATTTTTCTATACTGTTGACCTTTTCTTCCTTTATTCTGGCTGCATTTCAGCCTGCCTGTATGACATCTCCATGTAGTTGTCTCGCTGGCAGTATAAACCAAACATGGCTAAAACTCAGCTCTTCATCTTTCCTCCCAAACCTTCCCCTGTTCTTCCATTTTTAGTAACCTTTGACAACACTGCCATCCTCTCGGGAACTCAGGGCAATAATTTTGATATAGTTTTTTACTCCCCTTTCTCCAGGACATATCCAACTCTTGTAGCCTTTTCTGCTGCCCAACATTTCCCACAATTCTGATACATATGAACTATTCTCCTCCTGTCTGCCATTTCTGGAGGTAGTTCAAAGCTACTGCACAGCTTGTGCTAGCCATACTCTCTCCTCCTGCTTGCTGACAGATCTTCTGCATCCAGGGCAGCAGTCAAGTGGTGATTTGCTTCACTCCTATCCTTTTGTTTTAGATTTTTTAGTTTTAACCATTTTTCAGGCAGTTAAAGTGTTTGTATTTATTTTCAAGCCTCCCAGCCTCCTCCTGGGCTGGGATCTGAAGAGTCCGAAGCCTCCGGCCTTCTCTGCCCCCTTTCAGGGATGGTAGAGCAAATACTGGATTCTGAGCAGCATGCTGGTCACAGCTATCCAGAGCCTCCACTGCAGCACCTCCTAGCTGAGATTATCTGCCCCCTTTCAAACAGGCAGAGCAGCCATGCAAGCACTGGGCAAAATCCAAAAGGTGCTCTGTATATGAGGTAGCTTTTTGAGGCTTGGTAGAAAGTAAAAAATGCCCATCCTACATCTAGCTTTCTGACCCTATCTCTGCTAGGGCATAGGGCTCTGAGTCAGGTAGGCATGTTGGGTCCCTTTCCACCCAAAAAGACGCAACTCAACAACAGAAAAACCTGACCAGGAGACACAGAGCACAACAGGGAGTGGCTCTGCGGATGAGTAGGACTTCATAAGTCCATTCATGGGGTAAGTCCTTGAGCAACAAATGACCATAAAGATAAATCCTTTTCTGTGCTACCAGTCCCCACCACAAGTCCTAAAGTGAGTCCTACAATCCCTGGAGAGAGAAGCAAGGCTCCTACAAAGCTCCCCTTCCTTGCACTGTGTATCGGGGGATTTTCATGATACTCTGGCATACATTCTGTAAAACCCAGAGATTCCCCAGGTTCCAAAAGGTAAAAGCCAATATGCCCTTCGCAAGGTAGGGATTACTATTGTTAATAAACAAGTGGGGGTGGAAATTGGGATTAGACACCCTTCTCTTTTGCCTTCTCCCCCGGGGGACTGTTTGCTGGGGCTTTTCTCCTCCACAGAATCTCTTAGTGCTCTGTACCAAACTCACTGCCCCTCCCTCACCCTGCAGCATGTATGGGCATGCAGAGAAGTCTATCTCTTGGGCAGTCATGCCTCAGGCTGCAGCCTAATGGAATTTGTGCCTATCTGGCTTTCAGCCCAAGGAAAGGGGCTCAGATTTGAGGCAGCAGCAGAATGGGAATTGTGACTTCAAATCATCAGCCACAAACTCTTGCTCTGCCAGGGAAAGGCAGGAAAGGGTCTGTCCCTTCCCGCTCCACATTAAAACCTTTAGCACTTCAAGTAGCCTGTGACAAGAACAGAGGCACATGAGGATTCACTCTCCAAAAAGCTGCACCATTTTGGGATTACAGAGGGGTAAGAGAAAAATCCCTTCCTGTGTTCAATATAATCCTGATTTACTGAGCAAAGCTCCAAGTGGTACCAGGTTGCTCCTATACCACTTACTTGGGTGCTGGCCTGCCTGGGAGAGCAGGCAGGAAGCCTTTCAGGCTCCTGGGGACAGCTAACCAGCTATTTTCACAGTTGAGGTGTGTGTACCCCGTGCCAGGATGAAGGGCTAGGGGAAGAAGTACCACACATGAATTTAAAAAAACCCAACCAACTACAGGACTTTTCCAGAACAGGATGTCAGTCGGTGGCTTTCAAAAAACTCATTAATATTAGAAAATATCTTCCTCTTGAAGCTTTATTAGATACATGTTTTCCTGTTGATACTTCCTTTGGGGGCATCTTAAGATCCAGATAGACTCATAGACTCATAGACTCATAGACTTTAAGGTCAGAAGGGACCATTATGATCATCTGGTCTGACCCCCTGCATGCTGCAGGCCATAAAACCGTCCCTACCCCTTCCCTGGACTCTGCTGCTGAAGTCCCCAATCCTGTTTTAGGTGACTTCAATTGGCAGAAACCCTTCTGCTAGAGATCCCTGCCCCATGCTGCGGAGGAAGGCGAAAAACCTCCAGAGGCTCAGCCAATCTGCCCTGGAGGAAAATTCCTTCCCGACCCCAAATATGGCGATCAGTAAGACCCCGAGCATATAGGCAAGAGTCACCAGCCTGACCCCTGTCAGCCATTATACAATTTACCTACCATTTCTTGGTTTTCCTTGACTACTATGTTTTACCATTAAACCATTCCCTCCATAAATTTATCTAACTTAATCTTAAAACCAGACAGGTCCGTCGCCCCCACCGTTTCCCTCGGAAGGCCGTTCCAATATTTCACCCCTCTGACGGTCAGAAACCTTCATCTAATTTCAAGCCTGAACCTCCCCACGGCCAGTTTATATCCATTCGTTCTCGTATCCACATTAGTACTAAGCTGGAATAATTCTTCTCCCTCCCTCGTATTAATCCCTCTAATATAGTTAAAGATAGCAATCATATCCCCCCTCAGCCTTCGCTTTGTCAGACTAAACAACCCAAGCTCCTCTAGTCTCTTTTCATACGACAGGTTTTCCATTCCTCTGATCATCCTAGTGGCCCTTCTCTGCACCCGTTCCAGTTTAAGTTCATCTTTTTTAAACATGGGAGACCAGAACTGCACACAGTACTCCAAATGAGGTCTCACCAGCGCCTTGTACAGCGGAAGCAGGACCTCCTTATCCCTACTAGATATACCTCGCCTAATGCATCCCAAGACAGCATTGGCTTTTTTCACCGCCACGTCGCATTGTCGACTCATAGTCATCCTGCGGTCTACCAGGACCCCTAGGTCCTTCTCCTCTTCCGTTACTTCTAACCAATGCGTCCCCATCTTGTAACTAAAATTTTTATTAGTCATCCCCAAATGCATTACCTTACACTTTTTACTATTAAATTTCATCCTATTCCTGATACTCCAATTCACAAGCTCATTCAAGTCTCCCTGCAGGATATCCCTATCCTCCTCCGAATTTACAACGCCTCCCACCTTCGTATCATCCGCAAACTTTATCAGCCCACTCCTGCAATCGGTCCCGAGGTCAGTTATAAATAAATTAAATAAAATGGGTCCCAAAACCGAGCCTTGAGGCACTCCACTAGTAACCTCCCTCCAACCCGACAGTTCACCCTTTAATACGACCCGCTGCATTCTCCCCATTAACCAATTCCTTATCCACCTCTGGATTTTCATATCGATCCTCATGTTTTTCAGTTTAACCAATAATTCCTCATGGGGTACAGTATCAAACGCTTTACTGAAATCCAGGTATATTAGGTCCACCGCATTTCCCTTATCTAATAAATCCGTTACTTTCTCAAAGAAGGAGATCAGATTCGTTTGGCACGATCTGCCCTTCGTAAAACCATGTTGTAATTTATCGCAATTGCCACTAACCTCCAGGTCCTCAACTAGTTTCTCTTTCAGAATTTTCTCTAACACCTTGCACACTACAGATGTTAAACTAACAGGCCTGTAGTTACCCGGATCACTTTTTTTCCCTTTCTTGAAAATAGGAACCACATTAGCTATTCTCCAGTCTAACGGGACCACCCCCGAGTTTACAGATTCATTAAATATTATCGCTAACGGGCCTGCTATTTCCCGTGCCAATTCCTTCAATATTCTCGGATGAAAATCGTCCGGTCCTCCCGACTTAGCCCCATTAAGGCATTCAAGTTTTGTTTCTACCTCGGATACGGTAATCCCCCATCCTGAATGCCCCTCTGTAGTGGTGCTAGTATCCCTAATACCTTCATTGGCCTCATTAAACACCGATGCAAAATATTCATTGAGATATTGCGCCATGCCTAGATTGTCTTTAATCTCCTCTCCGGCAATAGTCTTCAGCGGTCCCACTTCTTCTTTCTTTGCTTTCTTCCTATTTATGTGGCTGTAAAACCTCTTACTATTGCTTTTAATTCCCCTCGCTAGGTCCAACTCTACACGGCCTTTGGCCTTTCTCACTCTATTTCTACATTCTCTGACTTCGCTAAGGTAAGTTTCTTTACTAATCCCTCCCCTCTTCCACTCTTTGTACGCTTTCTGTTTCTTCCTAATCGCCCCTTTGAGTCGGTCGCTCATCCAGCTCGGTCTAAATCTCCTGCTTTGTAATCTTTTTCCCTTTTTTGGAATGCAGGCCTCCGACAGCTCATGCATCTTTAACTTGAAGTAATCCCAGGCTTCTTCTGCCTTTAGATCCATTAATACGTTTGCCCAATCCACTTCCCTTACCAGTCCCCTTAATTTGTTAAAATTGGCCTTTTTAAAATTATAAACCCTAGTCTTTGACTTAATTCTGTTACTCCTCCCATGTATTTTAAACCGAATTAGCTCATGATCACTGGAGCCCAAATTGTCCCCCACTACCACTTCCTTAACGAGGTCCTCACTACTTACCAGAATCAAATCTAAAATGGCCTCCCCCCTCGTCGGTTCAGCTACCACTTGATGAAGGAATTGATCAGCAAGCACATCTAGGAACATCTGAGCCCTATTATTACTACTAGCGTTTGTGCCCCAATCTATATCTGGGAAGTTAAAGTCCCCCATAATTACACAGTTTCTATTAGTAATTACTTCTCTAAACACATTAAATAGTTCCTTATCCATATCTTGGGTCGATCCCGGCGGTCTATAGCACACTCCAAGCACTATCCCCGGAGAGGCTCTAGTAGTCCTATTACCCAGTGTGAGTATTGCCCAGACGGACTCTGTGTTATCTAATCCATCAACTATTATTTCTTTACAGCTTATTTCACTATTGACATACAATGCCACCCCCCCACCTTTACCTTTATTCCGGTCTTTCCTAAACAGCGCATACCCCTCCATACCTGCGTTCCAGTCGTGACTGCCATTCCACCACGTTTCTGTTATTCCTACGATATCTGGTTTCAGCTCTTGGACCAAGAGCTCCAATTCCTCCATTTTATTACCTAGGCTTCTGGCATTGGTGTATAAACACCCTAATGTATGTCGTTTAGCCTGTCTCCCATTAGTAGCACTATAAGTTGCGGGCCTCCTTGCGTCCGTCCCCCCTGTCCTTCCTATGTCCAATCTCATCTCCCCGGCTATGTCTCCTCTCATTTTACTCACCTTTTCCATACTGGAATCTGGCGTGGAGATTAACTGTGCATCTCCCAACCTTCTCCCCAAACTTCCTAGTTTAAAGCTCTTTTGATAAGATGAGCCAGCCTCCCTCCCAGAAGTCTATTTCCTTCCCTACTCAGGTGAAGCCCATCCCGCGAGAACAGGTGTCTGTCCCCGAAAGCCTCCCAGTGGCCATACATCCCAAAGCCCTCCTTATAGCACCTCTCTCTTAGCCAACTATTTATTCTCACAATCCTATCAGCCCTTTGCTGCCCTTCCCTCGGAACGGGCAGAATCCCACTAAAGATAATCTGAGCCTCTATCTCCTTGAGCGTCTTCCCCAGCCTGGCATAATCTCCCTTGATTCTCTCTAACGAGAACCTAGCCCTGTCATTCGTTCCTACATGAAGGATTATCAAGGGGTTCTTACCTGCTCCTTTTAGGATCCTTTTCAACCGCAGGTCCACATCGCGTATCTTTGCCCCCGGTAGACAGCACACCCTTCTGTTCTCTGGGTCCGCCCTGGTCACAGGCCTGTCCAATCTCCTCAGTAAAGAGTCTCCAATTACATACACCTGCCTTCGCCTGGCAACAGTGCGATCTAGTAATCTAGTCTCTAGTCCCTCTAGTCCTGACCTGTGCCTGTTCCTATCTTCCGTTATGCTCCCCCTTATGCCCTCCTGATTCCTCCCGGGGCCCAGAATTGGTGCTGTCTCCATCAACTCCTCCCCTCTCTCTCTCGGACTAGCTGCTCTTCTCTTCTTCCTCACTCTCCCACCTTCAGCCACCACCTGATGAGGACACCTGATTAAACTGATTAACCTGAGTAAAATGTTTATATAAAAAAAAAGAAATTCCATAAATTTTGTGAGCCTAAGGTTCGTGCAGCAGTAGTTCCACCAGTGAAAGACATATTCACACCTTCAGAAGGGGACTTCCTTCCAAAAGAGCCCATAGACCATAACAATGATGATACACTGCACAGCAATTTCAAAGCCACAGCCGTACCTGTTTAGACGGAGACCATTTTCATATATTTGATAGGAAAGCCTTCTTCATGGTAAACAAGCAGCTCATCTTCTAAGGGTTGCTTGGAGTGAGATGTTGCAGATCCTTTCTTGGTCAGAGCCTTGATATAATTTGTGATGAGCAATGGATTCTAACTTGGTAGCTACAAGGATGTCATGTTACACCTGTGATAGTGCATCCAGACTTAGAGCTGAGAGCTATTGATGGATACATTAGATAAATTAATAGCTGAGACTACAGAGAAGCTTCAACTCTCTCACTGTCAAAGCCATCACAGCAGTCCATTGGTTGCTATCAACACCCAGAGTATCCAAGAAGGGACTAAGTACCCTGGCTGGGCGGGAGAGGGGGGAATCTGAAGCAGAAGCTTTCAAGGAAACCTAGATAAATCTTCTGATCTCCCCTCTCCACCCAGAGTCTTAGGTGGCTGGTAGTAGTCACAGTAAGGCACACACTGCCACAACCCAGATTTTGGATCTCAACATGTGCATGGCTTTGCAGTAACACAAGGAAAAGCTCCCTGATTCGCTTGACAAACATAATTCACCTGGGACTGGAGACGGACACTTTGGTGACAAAGATCTACCCATCACTAGACAGATTCCAGAAGATCCAGGATCTAATATCAATGCTGGACAAGTGAATGAAGCCAACCATAGCTCAATATCTTTAGACATTAGTCCTTCCGGTCTCGTGCATATGAGTCTCCCCATGGGTAAGGTCACATATCATGTATCAGAGGGGTAGCCGTGTTAGTCTGAATCTGTAAAAAGTAACAGAGGGTCCTGTGGCACCTTTAAGACATGTCTTGCATCTGAAGAAGTGAGGTTCTTACCCACGAAAGCTTATACTCCCAATACTTCTGTTAGTCTTAAAGGTGCCACAGGACCCTCTGTTACTTGTCACATGTCATGTGTCTCCCGGCCTTTCTTTGGAGGGTGTGGGACTGTGAGGAGCTGCACTTGCTGGTGGTACCAAATCATGATTAGGTGGCTGGATTATGATTCTCCTCCATCTCTAGAGTCCTCTGTGGATGGTGGCCCTGACACAGTGGTGGTCTCCTTTCCAGTAGACAGTAACTCAGCCCTCTTGCCAGGTCAACAGTTGAGTCTGCCCTCTTCTGGTAGCGGGGGGATAACAGTCCAACAAAATATGTAAGTCCAACATCCCCCACAAAACAGCCTTCAGCCTACATACCGGGCTCTAGGGGCTGCACACCCTTGTCTCAGAGCTTACAATGTCTCTATTCCCCTTAGCTCAGGGGGTATAGATTTGTGCCCTGTGATCGGCGTCGGCCCGCCTACCCGCTAGGGGGCGGTGGGGAGCTACGAGGTCACTGGCCGGCCTGGGTCACGCCTCCGTCAGCGGGGAATTAGCGGTGGGGCGGCCGCCAGCCAGAGTCTGTAGCGCCCCTCAGGCAGGGGAGCGCCGGCTAAGGTCAGTAGCGCGCCCCTCAGGCAGGGGAGCGCCGGCAAAGGTCAGTAGCACGCCCCTCAGGCAGGGGAGCGCCGGCAAAGGTCAGTAGCGCGCCCCTCAGGCAGGGGAGTGCTGGCAAAGGTCAGTAGCGCGCCCCTCAGGCAGGGGAGCGCCGGCAAAGGTCCCGGCGTGGCTCTGCCGGGTAGGGGAACGCAGGTCCACCCTACACCACTGCGCTCCAGCCCAGGGCCCTGACAGTGGCAGAACGAGGGTCCCACCACTGGGTCAGCGGGGTCGTCCCGCTACATAGACTCACCACTGTGCAGCTCTGTCCCTGGGCTACTTCCTACCCGATTGCTCGCCCGAATCCCTCTGGTCCCGTGAGTGCATCAGGATAGTCCGCTGCTGGCAGCTCCGGCTCCCCCTCAGGCTCAGGCTCCTCCAGTTCCTCTGGGTACTCGGCAGCAGGCAGTCCTGGCAGCCCCAGTCCGTCCTCCAGGTGAGGTTTCCACGGGTCCAGGGCCTCCCCTGGTGTGGCAGCAGGCTCTGAAGGGAGCAGCCCGCGGTCTGTGTCTGCCTCCCTCCCTGGTGCTGCCCTAACTGAGCTAAGGGCCCCGCCCTTTATACTTCCTGTTCCACCCCTCCCCTTCCGGGGGGTGGAGCGAGCTTGGGCTGGCCCCGCCCACTCAGGCTGAGGGAAAGGCACTTTACCCTCAGGTTCGGAGGGAAGCCACCCTGGCTCCCTACATGCCCCCTTTGCAGGAGGTGAATTGTAGGGGAGCCCAGGCCATCCCTTCCAACTGGGCTCCAACCCAGGAGCCCTATGAGAGGCAGCAATATCAAACACTCAGGAGTGCTTCAGAACTGCCTCCTTTGGTCACTTCCTACCACTTACCCACCCAGTCCAGGTTGTGGTCAGAAAGCCTCGCAAATGATCCACCAGACAACAGAGTGAAGGGTTCCCTAGGGCTTAGGGAAAGGCTGGTCCTACCCTAGGGGCTGGGGTAGCTGTTGCCTGTAGACTTCTCTCCTGCAGCCAGGGCTTCAGCTGGGCCCTTTCTCAGGAACTCCCAAGGTAGTTCCTATCCTATCCTGCCCCCTTCTGAGCTATCTGGCTGTCTTTTAAGCTCCTCCTCCAACTGGAGCAACTCGGCAAGTGTGGCGGGGAGGAGCCACATGGGCCCAAAACTGCTCCTTTACTCTTTCTATTCCAGTGTAGGGTTTATATAGCCCATCACAGGGACCATTCCCTGGAATGCATGCAACACCTGGTGCTGGTTCCCAACCAGATGTTGGATCTCCTAAGATGATGGACAGTTCCACAGAATGTCCCATATGCGTTCCAGGTCTGCAGGTTGTCACAACGTACACCAGTCTGAAAGAATGGGGAGAACTTCAGGGACCAAGAACAACGTTCAATATCTGGAGCTCCAGGAAGGGAACTGCAGCATCAAGTTCTTGGAGCTCACAGCTGTCAAACTAGCTCTGCTAAGATTCCTGAACTACCTACAGGGCAATCCCATCTTGGTCCAACCAGACATGTCCATGGTTGGATATATAAACAATCAAGGGGGAACAAAGAGCATAGCTCTACATGCAGAAACCATGGAGACAATGGAATGGGTAAACAAGACTCTCCCTTCCCTAAAGGCAAGACACATAAAGAGAGAGCAGAAACAAAAGGCAGACTGGCTCAGCAGATGCAAAGTCAACTACTTGGCATAATGCCTAAACCAGGAAGTGTTTACTTTGATCTCACAGATGTTCAGTCTCCCCTGTCAACCTTCTTTGACAATTGAAAGAATGCAAAATGGCTAGAAGTCTTCACCTGGGAAACAAACCCCATGGGGACAAATGCTCCGTTACACAGATGGCTGCAAGGCTTGCTATATGCCTTCCTGCCCTTCCCTCTCCTAGGGAAGATGATCCAATATAAGGTGAGAAAAAGCAAGGGTGATAGTGCTAGCTTTGTACTGGCCAAGGAGACCCTGGTTCTCTTATCCAATAGAATTCAAGCTGGAACCACAGTTAGATGATGATACCAGACACGTTTTTTCCAAGGCCCATTCCTCCATTCAGTCTCAGATTGTCTGGCTATTGAAAGAAAAGTGTTAGCTGCACTTGGCCTATCTTCCAAAGTGATCAGGATTCTCCTCTCATCCAGGGGAGTTTCCATGCTAAAAACCTATGCCAAGAGAACAACACTGATCCAAGGGATCCTGGAATTCTGGCCACTCTGGACTTTCTTCGGGAAGGTGCAGATAAAGGCCTTCAGTCCAGAACCATAGCACACCAGGTATTAGCCATAAGTAGTGTAGGTCTTTGCTTCTTGGTAGAATCCTCAGTTATCCAGATTTCTCAGAGCAATCAGACTGGCCAGACCATTAGTCAGACTGATATTCCCTAAGTGGGACCTACCACTGGTGTTGAAAGTTGTAACCACCCATCCCTTTGACCCTATGACTTCCTTTATTCTGCCCATGGAAACAGTACCCAGCCAAAAAGCAGTGGTGCACCCTAAATATCAAAAAAGCACTAACGACTTACATCAAGCATAACAAAATCCACAAGGAAATCGGGCTCCTTGTTCATTTCCTTTCATCCTGAGGTGCCAAGGATTTAAAGAATCCAAGCTGTCCAAAGATGCTGTCATTTGAATAGGAGATCCATCAGGTTAATGACCCATGATTGCTCTTAACTGTTTGTCATTTATCAACACCTCTAGGAATCCGGGTTGTTTTTCAATAGATCTGTATAGCTCTTGTGCTGTCTAAGAGTAAATTGTGCATGTTTAGAAATTCCTTTGTAGAATTTGTATGTTATTTGCGTATGCTGTCCAATAGCCCCCAAAGAGGGAAATAGTAAACCAAAGGGTCCATAGCTTTGGTGGAACTCTGCGAACATGCAACAGCTACTGCGGAGGCTTGAGAGAGTTGGCACAAGTTTCAGGACCTAGGTAGATCGTCACTGTCAAGAGGGGTGTCAAACGTAGTGCCTGTACCTGAAGTGTGTGCCTAAAGGCCCAGAGCCAGTTCCTAAATTCTGCCTACCCCCAGCAAACCAAGAGCAGATGAGACCCCACATTTGGGTCCAGTCCAGTAGCCTCGGGAGTGTCCACTACCTTTTTGTTAGTTCTTTTGCTCAAGTGAGTTACACTAAATCCTGTGGCTTGACTTTTCAGGATTCCTGACAGCAATGAGACAAGAAGCAACTCGAGCACATAAAGGCTGGGCGTTAGATACAGTTACAATACATAATGAAGTTTTAAAGCAATCTAAAGAAGAAATCACAACACCCCCTGCTGTATGTATGACATATGAAGATATTTTTATATTAAATTCTGTATTTAATATATATTTTTTCATAATTAAGGCATTTCAAATTGCTAGAAGAAAAGTTGACACAGTATTCGCCTCACAGTTTTTACCCATTTTAGAAGTTAAATACAAATTACAGAAAATGTGAGGATTCTTACTTTCTCTTTTGCAACTTATGAAAATAAGGTATTAAAGAACTATTCAGATATTCACACTAAGCTATACTATCTTTTGGGTTCTGTGTTGAACTGAAATAGAAAATATCTGTGCTATTTGCTAAAAAGTGGGATAAAGATGCACCTATCAAAATGTATCCATTCTTCAGCCATGGAATAATTATGGAATATATTTTTACCATTTATGTAAAGTACTTCAGAATGAATGTTAGGTAGTATCTTCTATTTGGTGAACTCACTTACTCAACTAACTAATCTCCACTCATTTCAATCACATTATTCTCTGAAGATTTTTCAAATTATTTAATGTTAAATTATAAATTAAATTTTTTTCTTATTGCAGATCCTTCTAACTATAATACACAGGCTTATTTTGAGAGGCTTAAATTAATTATTCATATTATAAGTTAAACCAGATACCATATATGCATAACATATCTGCTCCCTCTCCACACAGGAAGGGGTTTATATTTACGGACTGTACTTGGATGGCGCAGGCTGGGACAGACGTAATAGTAAACTCACTGAACCTACACCAAAGATTCTCTTCACAATACTCCCTGTGGTGCACATATTTGCTGTTAACACAATTGGTCCCAAGGATCCCAAACTCTATGTTTGTCCTATTTACAAGAAACCCAGGCGGACGGATCTGACCTACATCACTGTGATCTATTTAAGGACAGTCGTATCTCCAGATCACTGGATACTGAGAGGAGTGGCGCTCCTGTGTGACATCAAGTAAACCCCGTCCTTCAGACTATGACAGAAACTTTATAGACTATGGCACATGTAACCAGTTATCAATATCCTAAGCTGCCTTTTTTCTAATGGTTTAATATTTTGCCCTTTGTCCATTATATTAAATCTTTCAATATGAATAATTTAAATGCCAGTTCTAAGAATGATTCCTTTCTCCCTCAGTCTAAAGAAGTTATTGTACTGGTAATGGAAATTATTATTTCACTGGTGATGTTTTTAAGGTCAAGTATCTCAGTAACTGTAACATTTGAGAGTTTGCATAACAATACTTAAAAGCAAAGTAAAGATTGTTTTAACTAATAAAATTAGTGGAAGATGTTATTAAAAAGAAAAACATGCAGTTGTTTTCTCATTATTTCTGCTTCCTGCTATTCATATCTGGTTTCAGTGAGATTAGAAGAAAACAGATTGCAATACAAAACATTACAAAATGAAGCTTTATTTTACTCCAGATACAAGTTTTAAAAGCAACACTGGACAGTGAATTGTAAATTTGAATATTAAACATAACACTTTTCTGTCTAACCTTGAGAGAACTTGATCCATACTTTCATGGTTCATTGCACAGTGCTAGACAATGTAGATGTAGCAAAACTGCACTCTGAATGTTAGTAAGCGATCCCCATGCATTTCCCTTTGAGCCATTGGATGGTGAGCAACAGGGGCGGCTCTATGTATTTTGCCACCCCAAGCACGGCAGTCAGGCGGCTTTCGGCAGCACACCTGCGGGAGGTCTGCTGGTAATGCGGATTCGGCGGCATGCCTGCGGGAGGTTCGCCGGTCCCACGGCTTCGGCGTAACCCACCGCCAAATTGCCACTAAAGCCGCGGGACCGGCGGACCTCCCGCAGGTATGCTGCCGAAGGCTGCCTGACTGCCGCCCTCCCAGTGACCGGCAGGCCTCCCCCCGCGGCTTGCCGCTCCAGGCATGCACTTGGTGCGCTGGTGCCTGGAGCTGCCCCGGTGAGCAATATGTCCTGTATTCAGTTTAGCTGATATATGTGTTGAGAAAAAAGGAGTCCTGATATGTGTAGAAAGAAACCTGAAAGAATCAGAGTAGAGTGCTGACTGGTTTAGTGTCAGTGCTACTGTAACTGAAATACTGGGCCAAATTATGTAGAGCTACTATTACTGCCCTTCCTCCATCCCAGTTTAACACTTTGCAGGTGCATAGACCAGAATTCTTGGGAGTGTAGATCATAGTGTTCCCTACACTGCCTGGTGTACATACATGAGTGCAGTTAGCACTGAGCAAAAAGACAATCAAGATGTCCAATCTAACCAACCCATTTAATAACCCAAGCAGATTTGTGCTTGCCTGTAAGACTTTATTTTGGCTTACACAGCTTCATTCATCTTTGACATATGTGCTATATCTCTTCCCTATAGAATTCAGAGGCAATCCGCTGTTATTGCTGGGGGCTCTAGGACTAAGTCCCACTTCTCATAGCAAGCCACCAAAAGTTCTGCCTGCCGTAGTGAAATCTTCCAGCAGTTCAATTTCTCTGGACCAGTTTGTTTTATCATATTAATTTTTGGGGGTTGACAATGGCAATCTCATTTCAGCTTCTGGTTTCTCTCTCCCTCCACTCAGCTGAGGAATCACCAGAGAACTGAGACTCTAATCTTCTGTGCCCTCTAGTATAGCACCTCTTTTGTAGGCTCCCTATGCCCCATCCCTGCAGTGGCAATGTAGTCCTACAAGCACTGAACCAAATCCAAGACATGCAGTTGTTTTCTCATTATTTCTGCTTCCTGCTATCTACTTTATCTACTTTAAGGCAGATTTTCAGGAGCTTCTGAGGATGAGCTATGACCTGTCTGCTGCTAGTCAGCCACCTTTGCTTTGTCATGACATAAGGCTTTGAATCCAACTGGCATGTTGGGGCCTTGTCCCTCAAAAAACCCATGATTCTGCTGGGAAAGCTGAATCAGAGGAACCAGGATTCCCAAGGAGAGGACCCTACACAGTCTGTTGGGGGGTAAAGTTTGCAAAACTCCATAAATTCCAGGTCTAAAAAGGCAAAAGCAAGGATCCCCTTCTTAAGGGGCTGTTATGTGATTTTATTCAGCTAGTAATGTAAAAATCAGATTTTAAATAATTTCTTCTTTGCCTTCCCACCCAGGAGGGCTGTTTGCTGTGTGTTTTCTCTGTACAGGGACTTTCTCTCGGTCCTATCAGGTTCTCTGCCTCTTCACAACCGGCAGCATGTCTGGAACATCAAACTGTCATCAAACACACACAGTCTACTGAGGACTGTTGTGCTAGCCACAGTACCCACAGGTGATGCAATTGCACCACACATCAAGCTGTGAAGTTCCCAGATCTGGCTCAATCCTGCAAATCCATGAATCTCTGGGTTACCTGGGAGAGTGGTGCCAGGTAAGTTCAGGGCGTGCAAACCTTTGCACGTCAATGTAGAGTTTGAGGACACGGTATACTAGGGTGTTCTTCTCTATTTTAGCGCCATGGCCAAAGAGCATGTAACACCACTTTTGAGTATAATGAGCAACTGAAGAAAGGTCAGATCTCTGCAAGACTGAAATTTTGCACAAAGTGAAACCACTTTCTGCTTAGAATTTGGTACTGATATCACCGGTGGAATGCCTCTAGCCGCTCCAAGTCTCCCTGTAAGAAAGGGTCCAGGTTTCTGATCCATGTAGCAATACAGGTAGTACACAAGTTTGAATGATCCTGAACTTTGTCACAGCACAAAGATATTTTTGCATCATCACTTCCTGCTTGAAGTCCATGTCTTACTTATGGGCATCAAAGAAGCACTCCAATTTAATGGCTGCTATCTGTGAAGACAAGGCTGATTCAAAGCAATCTGTTTGTCTGCACCCATGTCTATAGCCTAGATGAACCTACTATAAAGTGGGTGTGATGTTTGTCCATCGTTATTGATGAAGACCTCAACAACTCATTCTTTCGATGACTGGGCTCTGTGCGTCCGAAGATGACTGATCAGTCCGATTCGGGTGTGGAAGGTCCTGTCACATGTCGGGCAGACATGTAATGGCACTGTCGATGATGTATGAGCAGCTCTGGACTTGTGCAGCTCACACTTTTTTTCAGCCTCAGCAATACGCCTTGCCTCAGAGGTATTACTGCCTGTGTGAATGAGGCTGTGCCATGCTGGACGGTTCAGTGTGAAGGTTTCCCATGTGGCGGTGTTGATCTCGAAGGACTTCAAAGAGTCTTCAGCGTGTCCTTGAACCGCTTCTTTTGTCCTCCAAAGGAGCACTTTCCCTGAGTGAGTTCTCCGTAGAAGAGCTGTTTAGGAATGTGTTCATCTGACATTCTCACAACATGTCCGGCCCACCTGGTCTGGGCTCTCATCAGCAATGTGTGAACTGACGGCAGACTGGCTCTAGTAAGGACATCAGTATCGGGCACTTTGTCTTGCCATCTGATTTTTAGAAGCTTTTGCAGACAGGAAATGTGGAAGTGATTGAGCCTTCATGCATGACTCCGATAGACAGTCCACGTCTTGCAGGTATACAGCAGAGTTGGAAACACCACTTCTCGGTAGACCTTCAGGTTTGTTGGTAGGCTGATCCCTCGACGTTCCCAAACATTGGAGCGCAATCGGCCAAATGCAGAGCTGGCTTTAGCAATTCTGCAGTTTACTTCATCATCGATTGACACTGCTCGGGAAAGGGTACTGCCCAGGTATGGTCCACTGTCTGAAGTCTCTGTCCATTTACAGTGATGGACGGTTCTGAGTACGGAGCATGGGGAGCTGGCTGGTGCAAGACCTCAGTCTTCTTGATGTTAATGGTGAGACCAAAGTTTTTGCATGCAGTTGAAAACTTGTCCATACTGGCTTGCATTTCTGGCTCTGTACTAGCATTCAGAGCACAATCATCGGCAAAGAGAAAGTCTCAAAGTACAGTTTCCTTCACCTTGGTGATGGCACGCAGTCGCCTCAGATTGAATAGTTTCCCGTCAGTTGTATACTTCAGGCCTACTCCTTCAATGCAGTGTTGAAAGGCATCAGTCAAAGTGGCAGAGAATATCATGCTGAACAAAGTGGGTGCTAAAACACACCCTTGCTTGATGCTGTTGGTGACTGGGAAGGCCTCAGATGTTTCACCGTCATCCAGGACATGAGCCATCATACCGTGATGAAATTGACGTACCATTCGTATAAATCTGTCTGGACAGCCAAATTTCGACATGATCCTCCACAGGCCCTGACGACTGACAGAGTCAAATGCTTTCGTGAGGTCCACAAAAGTTGTGTAGAGTTCACGATTCTGCTCTTGACATTTCTCCTGTAGCTGATGCACAGCGAAGATCATGTCAATAGTCCCACATCCCTTGCGGAAGCCACACTGTGATTCTGGCAGTAAGCCCTTCTCCAGGTGAGTGATCAATCGGTTCAACAGAACTTGTGCAAGAACTTTCCCTGCTGTAGGAAGCAGCGAGATTCCACGGTGATTGTTGCATACCTGGTGATTGCCCTTCCTCTTATAGAGGTGCAAGATGGACACATCTCTAAATTCTTGTGGAATGGTTCCCTGCTTCCAGAAGGACTGAAACAGCTCAGTGAGTTTCCGTATCAGCACGGGTCCACCGACTTTGTACACCTCTGCTAGTATGGCATCTGACCCTGGGGCGTTGCCACTTGACAGCTGATTGATAGCTTTCTTCACTTCGTCCTCTTCTGGTGAAGCATCCATGGAGTCATTGACTGCAACCTGGGGCATCTTGTCAATGGCCTCATCATTGATGACTGAGGGGCGATTGAGAATTGCTTCAAAGTGTTCAGCCCATCTCTGGAGAATCTGCATCTTCTCTGTAAGGAGCACAGTACCATCAGAGTTCAGGAGGGGAAAGCTCCCAGAAGACTGTGGACCATAGAGTGTGTTGAGGGCCTCATAAAACTACTTATAGTCGTTCCTGTCCGCGTATGCCTGTATTTCATCTGCTTTGGCGCTCAGCCACAAGTCACGCATTTTGCGCAGTCGGTTCTGTACTGTTCTGCGAGCGTTGATAAAAGCGATCTTCTTTGCCACCGAGGATGGATCGTTTTGATATGCACGATGCAGGCAGTGCTTCTCAGCAAGTATGGCCTGGATTTCTGCATCATTTTCATCAAACCAGTCTCGCCGCCTGCATGGGATCACTAGCAGGAGGGTCTCAGCCGATTGAAGTCACTAAAACACAGGATTGGGGACTTCAACGGCAGAGTCCAGGGAAGGGTCTTGCGGCCTGCAGCATGCAGGGGGTCAGACCAGATGATCATAATGGTCCCTTCTGACCTTAAAGTCTATGAGTCTATGAGTCTATGTGGAGGGCCCCAATACCTTCGATGCAGCTGTATGGACAGTGTTGCGGAATCGCTCCCAGTCTTTCTCAGCATCATCCTCAATACGAAGATCAGCAAGCTCATTCTCTAGGTCTTCCGCTAGATTTTCAGTGATGCGGCTGTTCTTCAGGTTCGACACATTGATCCTTTTGAGAGCTTTACAGCCTTGTGGTTGTCTCTTCAGCATAATACGGAGCTTCATTTTGGATACTATGAGCCTATGATCCGTCCAACAGTCAGAGCCACACATAGCTTTTGTAACCCTGACATCTTGTCTGTCCCTTCTCCTGATGATGACATAATCGATCAAATGCCAGTGCTTAGAACGGGGATGCATCCATGAAGTCCTGTTACAGGTAGGAAGGCGGAAGACCGTATTGCTGATCAGAAGGTCATGTGCTGCACAAGTTTTCAGCAGTAACAGGCCATTGCTGTTACACTTTCCCACTCCATTTTTCCCGATGACTCCTTCCCAGGCTGTGGCATCGCATCCGACTCTTGCGTTAAAATCGCCAAACAGAATCAGCTTGTCTGTGCGGTGCACTGACGATAGCAGAGTATCTAGTTCTTCGTAGAATTTATCCTTCACATCCTCTGGGTTGGTCATTGTAGGAGCATATTCGCTGATCAAAGTAGCTTGTTTTCCTTTTTGAAGCGGAAGCTGCATTGTCATGAGCCGGTCATTCATACCCTTGGGGGAACTGGCAAGTTTCCGAACAAGATGATTCTTGATGGCGAAGCCAACTCCAGATTCGCGACACTCATCACTGCTGCGGCCACTCCAGAAGAATGTATAGCCACTGCCTGACTCGGATAGCTGTCCTTCATTAGCAAGGCGAGTTTCGCTAAGGGCTGCAATGTCAATGTTGTAGCGTGTGAGCTCTCTAGCGACAAGTGCTGTTCTTCTCTCCGGTCTGTCTGCCGTGATGTTGTCCAGTAACGTGCGCACATTCCATGTGCCAATAATGATCGGTGTCACTCTACGTTTTGTTTTTGTTTTTGTTCGACCGCTTTTATGGGATCCCCACCAGCCGCGGTATGCTGGCCAGGTAAGGTGAAGCAGGCAATGTTTAGGGCACCCTTTCTAGCCCCCTCCTCGTTCTACGGAGGTGAGCAGTGCAATCCTGAATAGGGCTGCTCAGTCACTCAAGAAGATGCCGAGCTCCACTGCTGCTTCGGTCAGTGAGGAACGACCATTATGCCTGAGCCACCTATGTGCAGGTCCGCGGCTACAGCTCCCAGTGTATCCACACCATTGCTTCGTCGCTCGCCCATCGCCAAAGGACTTGATATGATGTAATATGATATGATATGATGTGGAGACTTGCGCGTGAATTGGATTAAAGTGAGGGAGAGTTGTGCAACGTCAGCCTCACTCTCTTCCCAGTTCCTATCTGTATCCAGTGGCAGGACAGAAGTCGAGACGGCTGGAGATAGGACAGGGCGCAGTGGATGACCAGGACGCCTACATGTCTTGTCGTGCTCTTAAGTGTTCCACAACGCTTGCTGTGTTGTCAGGGTATTTGGGGTTGTCAGGGAGGGGTAGTACCTCTGATGGGGGAGCAGTCGTACTCCTAGGAGTAGCTCATCCACTTTGGTCCCAACTTGACACCCAGCTCTCACCTGTGGCTCCAAGTAGCTGTCAGCATGCGACAGCGGCCACACTCCAGACACCGTCTCGACTGGCGGGCTAAACCAGGTGAGGGTAGCCGATGAGTATGAGACTCTCGGTGAGTTAAGGCCTGCCTACCCATTGCATGCGAAGGCTGGAACCGGCTGACTGAGGCAACCTGGTTCAACCTGGTTCAAAAGTGGGTGCATAACTGGCTGGAAAAGCATGCTCAGAGAGTAATCAATGGTTCACAATCAAGCTGGAAGAGCATATTGAGTGGGCTCCCACAGGCATCTGTGTTGGGTCCAGTTCTGTCCAATATGTTAATAAATGGTTTGGATAATGGCATAGAGAGTATACTTATAAAGTTTGCAGATGATACTAAACTGGGAGGGGTTGCAAGTGCTTTGGAAGACAGGATTAGAATTCACAATGATCTTGAGAAACTGGAGAAATGGTCTGAAATAAATAGGATGAAAATCAATAAGGACAAATACATGCGATGCATGGCTAGAAGGGGTTAAACAGCTTGCAGGCTGAATGACCCAAAGCCAACCTTTAAAGTCATGTTAGAAAGGTATGCAAATGATAATTAGGGCCATTCATGCTAAATAGGCTAGACTTTTGAAATGCAAACCTATATTGCTAGAAATAATACTAATTATGTGTATCTTAGATGCTACCCGTAAACAGACAGTTCCTGTCTGTCATTATAACTATTGATTCAGAGATCAAAAGGGAATATTAACATTTGGATGAATTTTGGGTAAAATAATGTCATTGTCTATATGTCTCTTTGAAGTTTGTAATAGACTGCCTAATGGATAAATTACCCTATGTTAATTTGTGTAACTAATTACTGGTGTTGTTTAGAAAGCAAAAGATTACATCAAAAGCCTATTGTTTAACCAGGACTGTGTGGTCAAGTGGATGCTAGAACACTGTATAATAAGACCCTTGGGTTCTGATTCTGACATCTCAGATCTGCTTAGGCTTCATCGGGGAAGTTTGAGTCGCAAGACTGAGGTCCCATTTATGCTGGTATGGCCTGAATATGATATTTGGACATTGGACTATAACCTATGAACTATTTCTGAAAGAACTCTTTGCAACTACAAAGCTCACCATCTATGCTATGAATCTGCACCTCAATGAATTGAACTCATGTCTGTATGTATATTGATATTTTAACCATACTCTCTCTCTCTTTTTTGTTTTTTAATAAATTTTAGTTTAGTTAATAAGAATTGGCTGTACCGTGTATTTGGGTAAGATCTGAAACATTCATGAACCTGGGAGGTAATGTGTCCGATCCTTTGGGATTGGTAGAACCTTGTCTTTTATATGATGAAATAAGATGTACAGAAATTTTCATCATATTTGATGTGGGTACCTGGATGGAGGCCTGAGGCTGGATCACTTTAAGGGAACTGTGTTTGGACTTCTGAGTAACCAGCAAGATAATAAAGAAGCTGTTTTATGCTGGCTTGGTAAATCTAAGTATTGGAATATCCACCAGCTTTATGGGGATTGTCTGCCCCATTCTTTCCAGTTCACCCTAATTGAGTGACCACAGTTGGCTCCTCACTAGGACCCTGGTCACAGCAGATAACCAGGTATTGGAGTGTTTTATAGGTTTGGAAGCACTATTGTGGCTGGCCTGCAATGAGGGACAGGGTTTAGTCCTGGAGCCTCCCAGCACCAACATTGGACTGCCTCCAAATTCCACAAGGAAGAGACAGCTCATTTATGCTGAAACAGACAAGAAGGTATTAACAGAAAGGACAATTATGGTAAGAATTTTTCCAAAAAGTGGTGAAAGCACGTTGTTTCCTGTTTTCTTCTGTGATTGTCCACAGCTTTTAATAAGTTTCCATAAATACATCTAAGCATAAGAGTGGCTGTGGTCCAATATCCAGATTATCTTTAGCATCCAAACCCTCCAGGATAGGAGTGAATGCATTTTTCAAAGTAAGATGACTAAAAAATATTTTTAACAATTTCCTTGTTTCTAAGACAAGGAAATATGAGCTTCATGCTGAAATTAAATATTTCCTTTGAGCTAAACCTTGTCTTCTATATTGCCATTGCACAGGATAAGTTTCCCAATGTCCACAGGCTACAACACCAGACACAGCCATTCACATTCATTATATAATTTACAAAAGTGTAATATAAAACCTTTATACTCATTTCTTTTCTGTCATCAAGAAATGCATGGCCCAAAGAGTACAACCCATATTGTCTGATAGTTGCCATTTGAAATTCTAAACCATCCATCTCACATGAGTACCATTCATTCATCCCTTTGACATATAGAACACTTAACATATTGCCAGTCCTCTAGAACTTGAGCTGCAAATGATCAACTAATCATTCTCGTTCATTCTAAAGTCTGAAACAAGGTTTCTGTGCTCCAGATTATAAAAAAAAACAGGATGATTTCAGCTCCTGCACTGCTACAGTGTGTGGCAGCTGATATGAGAACATTTCATCCAAGGATAATATTCTCCACTAAGTGGCTGTATAATTTTATAACTAATAATTCCATTGATAGTTAGGAATATTAAGATAAGGAGTAATGAGATTTCATGCTTCATGGTATAATGCCATCATGACCAGGATCAGAAAGAAATCCCCCCTCCCACCTTAATGCATTACACAGTTGTCCAGTTGCTTTAAGGGTTTGCACTTTCCTTTGCCATGTGAGATATGTGTAAGGCAGGGTCGGGAACTTAGGAGTGACATAGGAGACAGGAATCATCACTTAGAGGGTTTATTATAATCCTTATGTATTTATTACAGCTGGATTTTAAAAAACATAAACATTTTTATCTCCGGTGTTTTTATCTGCAAGTGTCATGAATGCTATATAAATAATAGATACCCAAAATGATATGTTGCTAGCTAAGTCTTAGTCCCCAAAACTCCAACGTTTGAAGCTGAAATTCAGACAATTTGGTTGCCAAAGTGAGCTCTTCAACTGTGAAAAACTGTAACAACATCCCCTGGAGCACTCCATGGCCCAAAGAAAACAGTGGCACCTGGACCTCCTTTCTAAAAGCCAATGGGCTTGTAATAATATTATTAATAATAATAATAATAATAATAATTGTAGTTTACTGATTCTACGGGCCACTTATTGTATAGTATTGTTATGAGCTACATTTTTCATGCAGATGTACATAAAGATTTGGCTCTGCTGAACTTGTCTCACTTAACAAAATATCAGTAAGAACCAGACAGTCTCCCAAACATCCAAACCTAGTAATGATGATTCAACAGTAAAATCCTTCTGCTTCAGTTGCTAAATATATATTTCAGTTCTCTACATTATTGAATAGCTTCAGTAATGTGCCCCAAATCATAGGCCATGGCTCCCACATTAGGTGTAACAGCATTTAGGGAGCTTTGAGAGAACTCCGCATCATGGGCAGCGGGTGAACCCCTGCTTTGGGGAGGCTAGCCTGCTGGCCCACCCTTCTGCCCAAGGCGCCGCCCACCCACACCAGAGCCCCGAAACCCCCCTCCCACCCTGTAAAAGGAGAAGCCCTGACTCTGAGGGGTCCCCGCAACCAGAGGAGCCCCGGCGCGCCCACCCCAGCCACATTGGGCTGATCCGCAGCTGCCAGCCCCCCCCGACCCACCCCTCCAAGTGCCAGGCCAAGCCACCCGCCCCCCTGCCCTTGACACCCTCCCTCCCCCACCAGAGTCGGGCCGAGCCGTTGGCCTCCCCGAGCACCGGGCCGAGCTGCTGGCCTCCCCCAGAGCCAGGCAAGGGTGAGCCGCCGGCCTCTCCTGGTGCCAGGCCGAACTGCCAGCCTCCTCCAGCGCTGGGCAAGGCCGAGCCGCCAGCCTCCCTGAGCGCCGGCCTCCCCCTGCGCCAGGCCGACCCGCCGGCTCCCCCGGCTCCCAAGTATCTGCTGGGCCAAGCCACTGGCCCCCTAGCACCAGCTCCTCCTGCCCCTGAAAGCCCTCCCCCCCGCTGCACTGCCAGCCCCAGCACCCGGCCGAGCCTGCTCAGTCCACTGGTCACTGGCTTTCCACATCCCTCCTCACTCCCCCAACCCGAGTAGGAGAGATGCGGCGAGCAGTGGGGGCGGGGAGTGGAGTGGAGGAAGCAGTGGGGGTCTCAGGGAAGGGCCGGGGCCACCAGGGCCTAGGTGTTCAGCGGCGGGTTGGCGGCAGCGCCAAGGAGGGCAATTATACTCACCGCCCATACTCTGCATGTAGTTCTAGTTGTCTCTGCAAGGAATGAATTGAGCTGAAATTCACAATCAGATGATACTGCTACAGATGCCAATTATAGAGCATGAGATTTTTCTTAATATCAATATTAAATCAGCTTCATCTGAAAGCACCAAACAGCTAACACTATTTAAGGCACCTAGGCTACACTTTTAGAGCCACTGCTTGGGACAGCAACTCCCTCACCCCCAAATTAAATCTTTTGGATCTAGATGGCCTGCAGCTTTGCACTCTGCAACTTCAGAAGTATGGATTGTGGGGTTGCGGTGGGGGTGGGGTGGAGGTGTGGGGGGAGGGAAGGGATGTAGTTTAAGAGTTTGATTATCCATTTGTACTGCGGTAATACAGTGGTTCTCAACCAGGGGTATAGCCCACTTCCACCTTAACTGAATTAGCTCGTTAGCACTGACCCCCCACTTGGTAAGGCAACTCCCATCTTTTTCTGTGCTGTGTATTTATACCTGCCTCTGTATTTTGCACTCCATGCATCTGATGAAGTGGGTTTTAGCCATGAAAGCTTATGCCCAAATAAATGTGTTAGTCTCTAAGGTGCCACAAGAACTCCTTGTTGTTTTTGCTGATATAGACTAACACGGCTACCACTCTGAAACCTGTCACCAATCTTTTTAATCTCTCCTCATATAGAAGCTGTTCCTTATTGTTGCCGTACCTTTTCCAATTCTAATATACTTTTTCTGAGATGGGGTGACCAGAACTGCACGCAGTATTCAAGGTGTGGGCATACCATAGATTTGTATAGTTGTATTCTGATATTTACTGCCTTATTTTCTACCCCTTTTGTAATGGTTCCTAACATTCTGTTAGCTTTTTTGACTGCCACTGCACACTGAGCAGATGTTTTCAGAGAACTATCCACAGTGACTCCAAGATCTCTTTCTTGAGTGGTAACAGCTATTTTAGACCCCACCATTTTGTGTGTAATATTGAGATTATGTTTTCCAATGTGCATTACTCTGCATTTATCAACATTGAATTTCACCTACCATTTTGCTTCCTAGTCACCCAGTATAGTGAGATCCCTTTGTAACTCTTCTCAGTGTGCTCTGGACTTAACTATCTTGAGTAATTTTGTATCGTCTGCAAAAGGTAAGTTGGAGAAATTAATTTTCCATTTGTTTGTGAATGTGCGGGTTAGTGCTCACTCTTACTTCAAGTGGTGTTGAACTTTAGATCATGTGAAAGTTCTAGATCCTGTGAAAACACTGTCTCATATTCAAGAGCTTCCCTCTACTAGTCATCAGCTATATTATTCTCATGAAACATAGTTGTTGTGAATGCTGAGGCAATTTCTCAGGCAGCTAAAGTTGTTCCTGTGCAGATCTTTGAATATCAGGACTGAGACCTTGAATTGGACTTTGTATTCAATGAGAAGCCATTGCAGAGCGGAGCACTGAGGTGATACTTTCATGGCAACTTGTGTTACTTAGCAGATGGGCAGCTATGCTTTGTACCAGATACAGTTTTCTCAAGATGTGTAGTTTTATTCAAAATTATAATGAGTTACAATAATCAAGCCTGAACGTCATAAGTGCATGATGGCCAGATCTGTCTTTGAAATGATGGGGCACACTCTTCCGGCTAGTCACAGATGAAACGGAGAGGTTTTCTTATAGCTGTGGCTATCTGAGCATCCAATAGCAATAAGGAGACCAACATGACCCAGAAGTGTGAAATGTGAGTCTGTGAGCAGAGGTTGATGTTCTAGAGGAAGTGAGTTCGTCTAAGTGTTGCCCTCTTCCTACCAACATTGCTCTAGTGGTGCTCAGATTCAGATTCAGCCAACTGCTCTTCATCCAAGTGCTAATTTTGCCAAGTGGTATTTACATCTGTGTGACAGGGTCTGAGGACACTGGATAGTGCAGATACTAAAGAGTGAAGGTAGCAACCAATTAACCCTGACATATTGGAGGGAGCAGGGGAAATATTAAGGGCTGCCTGGGAGGCAGCTGGGGGAAACAGCTGAGTGAGCTGACGCCCTGGCCACAGGTCTGTATGGGAAAACTGCTGGTTGCAGTTGCTGTTTGTGTTTTGTTTCTGCTGGTTTTTGTTCTCTATGGATTCTTTATAAATTCTCATAAAGATGACCCTGGGAAGAAGGGACCACAACTAACTGAAGGCTGCCTGACTCTTTTATTTCATTAGTTGGGAAATCAGTGCACCAGCCTACAGTCTGACATAAAGGCAATGTAGAATATGCACAGATGACATTTCAGCCAGTGTTTTGTCACCAACTTCCTCAATGGTTTAATGTAAATACTGAATAAGAGAGGGCAGGGATTCTCAAACTTTTTCATGTTATGGACCATCAACTCGCCCATTCGTAACTGCATGTACTATCTCCTCTCTTATACATGATACACATCCTCATAGCAATTACAGCAATAGCCTGCATGTAAAAGTAATAGGAGCTAGCACCATGGGACAAGCCATCTCTTCACAGCCCATCCCTGAGTTTTTAATGGACTATAAATCTGAGATAGGGGACAGGCCTGAGCCCTGTGAAACATTAAGGTAGGTTCTGTGAAGATGAAAGAAGAGTTGTTGACCATCACAGTCGTGGAGGTACAGTCTGAGTCAAAGGGCTCCAGACATTTGAGGACGTTTCTGCAGCGGTTTTACAGCCAACTAGGTGTTCAGTTTTGTTACTGAATGCAAATGAGGATTCGCTAATTAACACAGATCTGAACTGGATTTCCAGATATTGATCCACGACCTGATCTCAGAAGGATCAGCAGAGTTTATATCCCTCAGGCATATATATAGGCAAGACCAAACCACCAGATTAAGAACTGCTTTCCTTACAAAGCATAGCTGTCTTGAGTTTTTACTCTGTTCTAATTTGAATGTTAGAGATTTTACATTACATGCCACTTTTCCAATACAAACACCTATAACTGCTTTCCATTTGTTTCTTAACAGAAGACATTAACTTATCTATTGTCAGTGCAAAACTGAAGCAATACCCTCCTCCCAACATAAATCTTAAGAATTTTGAACTAACTCAATATTCCACTCAAGAGGGAAAATATTGCATCTGCCCAAAAGAGTTCAATTATTAGATCATATTTCTCAAATAAAACTAGGAAAGGACCACCTCATCTTTCATTTGGATATTTTGATCAATCTTCTGTATCACTTTTCCCAGCACAGCACAATGCATCATCTCTAATGCTTCAGTTGGAGCTCCTCAATAAAGTTATTCTTCTTCCCCTTACAATAATTCTGATGTGGGAGATTAAGTTAAATTTCTAACATTAATAAATCTAACAATAATTGCAGTGAAGCTCTAACAGAAATAACTACTCCCACCCCTTTAGAGATGTCATTCATCACTGCCTCCCAAAAGATGTTAATTATTGGACAGGTTCCTTACCATTTGTAGGAAAACACCCTCAGTTGTACCATGGTGATTTAAGATACCTGGATTTGTGCAGTATTCTGAAATTGGATAAGGGTTACTTGATGGACATAATAAAATGTAGCTGTTAGTATTTAATGTTTATAAACAATCCTTTTAACTAAGTCAAAACATGTCATCTTTCCTTACACCATCTTCCACATCACTTTCCTATTTTCTCCGTATTTTCCTAAAGGATATCCATTATCCAACAATAAATACTCATAAAATTCCTTTCTCTTTCAAATAACTCATTTATGTAGTCTAAATGCTGACAAATGGAAAAAAATTTACTGTTTCTCCAGCAACACATACCTTATTTGAAAATTAATTTAATTGTAGAGATCCCTTTTTTTCCTAGCTGATGAAAAGATTTTTTTTCTCCAAGTACATGCCACATATATCTCCAAGAACAACCAATACCACATTTATCACATCAGAAATTTTATCAGTATAGCTGGAAAACTGGATTATTCCAAAGTGATCTTTTGATGGATATTTTAATTTATTTTAAATGTGTATATACAACAGCAATTGTTTTGTTATTTATAATTTATTAATTTATGTATGTTTATATTGCAGTAGCACTGAGAAGAATCTGGGCCCCATTATGCAAACAATATTCAGAGTTTCCTTGTGAATTCTATTAGTTTTTGAATGCTCTATTCCTTTTCTTTAAAGTAAACCATAGAATCATAGAATATCAGGGTTGGAAGGGACCTCAAGAGGTCATCTAGTCAAACCCCCTGCTCAAAGCAGAACCAATCCCCAACTAAATCAATCTAAATAATCACACCAAACTTGGCTGAGTCAATAATGGTTTCTGCTTCTTCAAGTGATTGCACCCATGGCCACTTCAGGAATGTGTGTGCTCAGAGCACCAAAGCCAGAGATCTTTTTCCCAAATTGGTACCTATTGGGGCGGCACATGCGCCCTCCACACGCTCATCCTGTTAGCCAATAGTATAAAGAGGTGGAGCTGCCCTGACCCTCCCTCAGTTTGTTTTCACTGCCCAGGGACAATAGTTAGAACCTGTGTGCTTACTCGCTCAATCTGTCTTTTCTTCTCTTAGAGAAACTTTATAAAACTTAGTAAATAGTTAGATTAGTTGTTTTAGTGTTAGTTTGGATAGCAGTACTCACTTTTTATAATTTTTTGTTTTGATTGTTGGACTTGTACTTAGCATCATCGACCTTTGATACCAGGGCATACCTAAGTCCCTGGGCTTTATGCACTGTTCTGGTTGTAATAAGTCTGTGCCAGTCAATTACCTTCACTTCCATTGTTTGAAGTGTTTGGGTGAGGGCACATTTGAGATAGGTGTCCAATTTGCAGGGGATTCAAAACTAGGACCAAAACATTTAGAGAGATGAGCCTTCATCATATACAGATGGAAGCTACCTTGTGACCTCCCTCGGACCTAGCTGCTCAGCATGCAGACCCATAGGCTCTGCTCCATGAGGGAGCATGTCTGTGGACATTGCTGTTTCCCCATGTCTGAAGGATTCAGAAAGGAGGCATCATTCTTCCTCCACAATACTGCACAAGAGAGAGAAAAAACAGATGATCCACTTGCTTTGAAGTCAAAGAGATCTTCCTCGTCAACAACCCTTGATCCCCAGTGGGTCCTTCCATGAGTAAGTCATGTACAGGAGTAAGGGGCCCAACTCTAGCTAGGCGCTCCCCAGTACCACATACTTCCTCGGCTGCTCAGATAGAGTAGTTCTCTACAGCACTGTCCTCAGTACCGTTGAGACTATCTTCTTTGCCAGGGCTGTCTATGACATCATCACTCCAGCATGTGGCATATGGCGCTCTTGATACCGACAACCCTGGAAGCATATGCAGCAGCTAAAGACTTACTTTGCCTTTTAGTCCCAGACTCCCTGATTATACAGGAGGTCAAGTTATCAGTTCCAGATACTTCTTCAAAAACTCCAGTACTGTCTACATGTCAGTACCAACAATGAGCAAGACCTATGTGCAGGTGCAACCTAATTGTTTGGTACTCTCCCTGGATAAGCCTCTGATGCTTCTCTCTGTACCCACCACATCTGATTACAGATCTCTATGGCCAACCTGTTCTACATAGCCTGGCACTGCACCTCCATAGCCCTCTGACTATCCCTACTCTTCTTTGGAGTCAGAGTTGGGATTGTACACAACCCAGTCCTGTTATAGGAGGTCTCATAATTCACCATCCCCCTCGTGGAGATCTAGATCTCGGTACCAACGCTCTCTCAGGAACAAGTCTAGAGACAAGGGCCCATAGGATATTTTTAACTGGGGTCCAGTACCTTATCAGTGGACATTCTGGAACCCGTGTGGGGCATGTCACCAGCTTCCCATGTTTCCCGGGTACCTCGCTTGGCTAAGTTCCCGCTGAGAAAAGGAGGGATGCCGATTGAGTTCCAGAGCTCTTCTGGCCAGATCCAGGCCCAGCTGACTGAGCCACATTACACCCACCTGTTCAGGACATTCCTATGAAGCACCCCTGAATTCATCTTCATCCTCTCTGGAACAGGTAAAACTGTCATTTTCAATTCAGGATGAGTATAAGACACACTGTAAAGGGGTGAGCTACCCTTATGCACCTCGCCATGGCCAAGTGTGGCCCTGTCTCCTCAGAGAATATCCTTCTGGATTACATCCTGTATCTTCTTATGCTATGACACTGCTAAGGTTTCCTCCAACGGACAGCGCTTCAGAACATTCTACAAGAACACACGCATTCTGGGCCAGGTGATATCAGTGATGTTTTCAGGGCTGTAACCTGGTCATTGGTACATACTTTCACTAACAATGTGCTATCTCCCAAGCCTCAAGAGGTGATGCCAGATTTGGGAGAGCTGTCTTGCAGTCCTTGTTTAGGTAGATTCTGAAACCCTGCATCTTGTCAAACTGCTTGGGAGCCACCTGAAGGGGAATGGACATGTGCAGCACATCTCACAGAACAACAGTTACAGCACAGGTTTTTTCTGTCTTCTCAGTCAATGCAAACAGAAGAGGTAATGATAAAAAATTCAGACAGAATAGGTAGGAAAGTTAGATCACCCTTCTGCTAGGTAACTAAACTCTCAAGTCTGCAAAGACTTATACACTGGGACTACTCATGTACTTAAAGTTCAGTTTGTGCCTGAGATTTTGTAGGATCAGAACCCTAGGTCAGGATACAAGTATAACTCCAGTCGTCCATATAATAAACCAGTTTATCACATATACTGTAAAAAATTCAGAGCTAACACAGCTATAATGTGATGGCCGCCAACTGAAGACGCCCAATCCAGCCAACGCAAGGACAGGGTTTCTGAACAGAGGGAGGAGATTTGTTTTTACAAGGTGAAGGGGAAACAGCAGGGTCTAAAATAATAATTTATTCTGATGTTTTACAATAAAACGACCCCCCTGGTTAATTCAACGACCCGCCTGGCTTTGCTATGCTCCACCCACAAACCCCAGTCTTTGGCTGCGCGCTGGGGAGCCCACGCTAATAAAACAAAGCGGGCCTCCCCAGGCTATTGGATGGACTAGCGGTCTGAGTCCACTGCGCACCTCCCCTTCATTCAGCAGAGTCGGAGCCAGCCAGACCCCGCTCCGCTCTCGCGCGCTAAGGGGCGCTGGGGGCGCGTGGGCTGCGGGAAGCGGTGCACGCTGTCCTGACAAGCGCCGCTGCACAGCCTGGGCCGAGAGGCGAGCTACGGGCTCCCTCCCCCCCGGGCTCGCCCCAGGAAAGGCTCCCCCCGCTCCCGCTCCAGCAGCCGCTCAAGTTCAATCAAACTCTGCCGCGCCCCTGCCGGGTGCTCTCTGCCGTGCGGCGGGCCGGGGCTCACTCTGCAGGCGCGCCGCTCCTGTCGCCTGTTCCCCGGCGGCTCCCTGCAGCGGTCCTCCCCCCGCCCTCGGCCCGGCTGCTGCGGGACATGAGCTTCTCCTCGGCGTCGGCTCCTTTCGCCTTCGCTTTCGTGTTGTTCCTGGCCGCGGGGCAGTCGGTCCCCAGGAGACAGGTGAGTCCGTCCGCGCCCCGGGCAAGGCGCCCCCACCGGCTGGGGCAGGGTGCGCGGGGTTCGCTGGGGGCCGCGGGGGCTCTCGGCGCTCACACGCCCGCTCCCTGCCCCGGGTATTCGGGGACCCAGCTCCTGAGAGAGTCGCTTAGTTAGTTTCTTCCCAGTTGCTTTTGTGGTCCCAGCCTCGGAGCGGCGACTTGCTGGGGGGGATGTGGTGTGTCAGTGGGAACGGGCTGGTGGGGGGCTCTGCCTTCAGTCTGATCCTTTGCTAAGCTGTCTGAGAGTACACAAAGAGTCAAGGGTCCTGCCCTGCATATGGCACCTGATCCCAGCCCAGGGCTGGACCTAGACCAAATGATGCTTCCCCCTGCCCCATTTGTTAAACTTTTAAATACCTTATTTGTATTGCATTTGTAGCCCATTTCATGACTTTGATGCATGATTTACATGCATATTTTATCTCTGTCATATAAGATGATACATTTCCTTTTTGTCGCTAACAACAAAAACAGCTCCCCGAGTCCAGTGCCCCCACGCGCAGCACCCCAGATGGTCGCCTGCCACTAAATCCAACCCTGTCCCAGCTGCTTGGTGCCTCCTGGTTCAAGAGAAGCCACAGTCAAGCCACTTCGTTTCCTTCAGCCGTTGGATGGCAAGGAGACCTGACCCCTCTGCTTCTTAGCTCAGTTCTGTCTTATTCATCACTCCCTTGGTTTGTCCAGAGCTGCCTTTCCATCAAGTTTTGTACATTCTTCCTTGTGACCGTGTGCATTGGGATGTGCCTGGGCTCACTGTCCACAGACCTAAGCATGGCTACTAAGGAATGACTGGGAGGAGGATGGGAAGGTGTGTGTGGAATATTCTGCTCTGTTATCCAGTGGAGGAAAACTTTTAGCTGTCTTGTGGAGCTTGTCTAGCAAATTGGACTTGAAATAATTAAATAAATTGTAATTTGCACCTCTAGTTATTTTGGTGCTAGTCTCCATGTGGACACTCTTATTTCAGATTAAGAATGCCAGCCCTATTTCAGTGTAACTTAAGTAGGTAACAAAATTGATTTAAATTATATTTAGGCTTGGAAGGATAATTTTTTATCATCTGTGATGTTCTAGCCATGTTGGTCCCAGGGTATTAGGACTGGTCCACACTGGCAATGATAAAGCACTGCTGCGGCAGTGCTTTACCATGGCTTGTGCAGTTGTGGCAGAGTGCTGGGAGAGGGCTCTCCCAGCGCTCTAAAAAAATCACCTCCATGAGGGGCGTAGCTCCCAGTGCTGGTGCACTGTTTACACTGGCGCTTTACAGCGCTGAAACTTGCTGTGCTCAAGGGGGGTGTTTTTTCACACCCCTGAGCGAGAAAGTTGTGGTGCTGTAAAGTGCCAGTGTAGACAAGCCCTTAGAGAGACAAAGGTGCATGAGGTAATATCTTTACTGGACCAACTTCTGTTGGTGAGAGAGACAAGCTTTCTAAATGCCCCAATAGCAACTATGTAGGGTGAAACCAGACAATCGCTATGGTCTCGAATGAACTCACACAGGAAAATGATAAAAGACAAAAACGCCTTGTCACCTGTGGGTGAACACTCTTCACAAAGTGATCACTGTATATCTGACCTATCAATCCTCATCCTCAAAGAAAACCTGCACAGCACTTTCAAAAGACAAACCCGGGAGTTTAAATTCTTACTTTGCTAGATGCTAAAAATTATGGACTGAATAGAGAGACTGGATTTATGGCTTATTACAAAAATCTGTAACCCCCCTAGAAACCCTTCCCAGTTGCTTCCCCCCCCCTTCTTTCCTCCCTAGGACTGGAGGGGTGTTAACAGACCACTTCACTTTGAATGGTGCCTTGTAATATGTATTAGACTAACTCAAAGCTTAGGTCATTATGTCTAGACTACAGACCTTACAACTGTGCCATTGTAAGGTCTCCCGTGTAGCTGCTCTTTGCTGGCAGGAGAGAGCTCTCCTGCCAGCACAATTAAACCACCCCCAACGAGCAGCGTTAGCTATGTCAGCAGGACAGCCTCTCCTACCAACATAGTGTTGTCCACACACACCAGCACTTTTGTTGGTGAAACTTATGTTTTTTTCACACCCTGACCGACAAAAGTTTTACTGTAAAGGACTAGTGTAGACAAAGACTTAGGCTTTTACGCTGCCAATTGAACGACAAAAGTTCCAGGTGCTTAAGCCCCCCCCTCCCAAAAGGCAAAAGTTTTGCAGCGGCAAGTAGCAGTGTAAACGGCTCGTTGTCAGCAGAAGCGCTCTCTGTCGACAACATGAACCCCGCTCGTAGGGGGTGGAAGTATTTTGTTGGCAAAAGTGCCGACAAACAGCGTTTACACTGCTTGACTTTTAGCAACGTGGGCATGTCAACATCGCCATGTCGCTAAAAGCTGTGTAGTGTAGACAAACCCTTAGTTTCCCAGACCTGAAGAAAGCTTGTCTCTCTCACCAGCACAAATTTGTCCAATAAAAGATATTACCTCACCCACTTTATCTCTAAGATTTTTATCAGTAAGCTTCAGTAAACATCGACTTCACCATACACACACACACACACACACAGACTGATGAAAATATATTTCTGTAATTATCAAAATGTACAGATAAGAAATAAGTTTAAAAAAAGTAGCTTCAGAACTTATTAGAGTTTGATTTAAGGTTATTTACTTTGCCAACATCACATGCCAAAATACATCATCCATCATTAAATAACTGTTGTCTGGCTCCACAAACAATTTTTGTAACTGTGAAAATGTAAATAGATAAAAATGCTTAAACAGAAGCATTGATATTATCCATTGAAATTTATAAAAGAAATCAAATTCTGCCAAGTCTAATTATATTGTAATAGGTCACTCTTAATCTGATATACAAGTGCCCACACACAGACTTGCACCAAAATAACTAGAGGTATGAATTGCAACCGATCTAACTGTTTCAGTGCTAGGTTGCATGTAGATAAATCCTTAATCTATCTTTATAGGCATAATGTAGTACTCCTATTGTGACATAATTGAAAAATAGCTCCTGCTCAGATTGTAAAGAGGCAGGATAGGAACAAGTGATATTATTACCTTATTTGCACAGTCCCAATGGTACACTTTACAGATAAAGAAAAAGAAGATCGAGGTCCTGACAAGCTTGCAATCGAAATGGGGTGAAAGAGATGTAGCAGAGAAGTAAAATGACCAAGTTAAAATCTTGTTTGTCCCAGAGTAACTCTTTATTCCACCCTACTCCTGGATTAAATATATGTTTATGTTGTGATGTGAGCTAAATTAAACCATTAGCAGGTGATGCATGAGAGCAGGGCTGGATTGATAGCGGTGGAAGGTCCTGAAAGAAGTGAGTTTTACAGAGGGATGTGGTGAAGAATGAGACTGCTTGAGATATTGAAGGGTTTGGAAAACGCAAGTAGGAAACTTTCCCTAATGCTGGCACTGGGCCTGTGATATTTTTTTTTTTCTTTATAAAAAGAGTAGCCATTATGTTAGAGACCTGACAATTTGACCTGATGCAATGTTGTCTTCTTGAGTCTTCAGTCAAATTACTCTAGCTTGTCTTCTGGCAACAGCAAAGTGAAGTGAATGAAGTTCTATTTGGTTTTGCTGCTGATGTTTAGAACGCTATGTGCAGCTGTGAAAATGACAATCATGTTAATCTCTCTGTTCCGTGAAACAGCTCTGAACAGTAGTCAGGACAGACTCTGGAGCTAGGCACTATGGTAGACACGGTGTAGGCAGGAGCTGCGATATGTGAAACTCTGAAAGTATGGATGAGAAATTAATAGGATGAGGAATAAAATGAGGCAAGTGGTGGGACAAGAGAGTAGGAAATAGGGGGTGATATTATTGAAGTGGTGGACAAAGTAGATTACTGCAGCATGTTGAAGGGATGACAGAGCGGGGAGGAGAGGCCGGGGAGAAGAAGGCTACAGTAATTCAGGTGACAGAATGAGGGCATGTTAGCAGTGGGAACATAAGGGATACAGTTGGTAAGGGGTTGGATGGGCGGGAGAGGACATGAAGATGAGATTGTGAGCATTCATGATAGGGAAGAGAGTGGAGAAGAATAGAAGTAAGGAAGATGCTTTGGTATGGAAGATGTATGCATTTACCGCTACTCAAACTAAATGTGGGGCTTTTCTTCAAAGCAAGAACTGAAAGTTCTGTGCAAAATAATTCTCTCGTCACCCCAGCAATTGGATTATCCTGTCCATTATTTAAGATCCCCCTAATGAAAAGCTGTATATAAACACAGAGTGTATTATGACTTTCCTCTGTAATCTGTAGTAGCAACTGAACTTCAGTTTTCCTCTCTAATCCTCGTACCGTACTTGGCTGCTGCCAGCGTGTAGTACAGGATGAGGGAATTTAGTGCATAACTGCAGTACTCTGAGAAATTGGAGAACTTGTAGTGCCACAGGGCAAGACTGAGCTTGTGAGCAGGACATAGATGGTAGAGAAGCAAAGTGAAATGTGTGACTCCTGCAGAATGAATCGGAACAAACTCTCATTTGGCTGGAAAGAAATGGGGTCAGTGTGGGAAATGAGGTATCACTGGTTTCCTCTTGGTTGCCCTTCAGTTTTTATCTTAGTAATATTGTCTATCAAAACATGCATGTTAAAAACTTAAGCCCTATTGGGATAGACCAGATGGAACCCCAGGGCAATGCAGGCTATTTCCTGTTGTACACTTCCTCATGCTGTGTCCAGTTCTAAATGTCCACAACCATGTGACTTTCACTGTTTTCCTTGGCAGACTGTTCCACTTCCTAATATTTTGCTGCCATGAGTCTTTCCTGATTGATATTCAATGGAAATATTCCCTTTAACTCCATCCCATTACTCAGTTATTTTATTTTGGTAGTGCCTAGGCACTGACTGAAAAGGGGTGCCCGTAGAGAGCTAGGCATTGTACAGACACAGAGTAGTAGGCAGTGCCAGTCGCAAAGAGCTTACAATCTAAATAGACAAGACAGACACAGGGTAGGGAGACTGAGCAATGTGATGGTGGCAATCATCATGGCAGTGCCATTGTTTATTTTTTAAACTCTTCTTGGTTGGGGTTTTGTTAGGAGGGGATCAGATAAATGATAAGATGAGACAGGAAAGAACAAAGGGGGGTAGCATAGTGGAGAACAGAGAGGAAGCCTGTCCACTACCCTAAACACTTTCTCGCCATCTTATTCTTGAGACCTGTTTGCTTTTTTCTGTGGCATTGAATATAGTGAAACAGTAAGGAGCTGGTACTGAGCTTCTACTGTGAGTGGCCACTTTACTATCACGTACAAACCTGCACCATCTAAAGATCATTGTGGTCTGAGCAGCTTTGTTTTGTTACAGATTCATAAAGTCACAAATAGTTTGTGTCCTGAATCCTTCAAAGACCTGCTTCTCTCCCCAGATAAAACCAGGTGAAGCCAATGGTCCTTTAGAGGACTGGGGGCAGGGCATCTTCGGGGAAGTGTCTTTGACTCTGGCACATACTTGTAGATTCACTAGAGCCCAGATTGAGGGGTGGAGGTGGGGACAGGGACGACAGGGCAGGAGTGTTATACTGCAAAACCAGGCTTTTTTAGGGAGGGTCTCGGACCTGGACACTAGTTCCCATTTGTGTGTATTTGACAGATGCTCTCAATTCTGGGCAGGGCTAGATCAAAGAAATGAAGTGAGAATATTAAGCAAATGTCTTGGGGAAGCAGAAGGGGAAACTGTGGCACTAACATTAATCCTTTCCATTGTCCTTTTCAGTCAGTGATTCTGCACTTCAACCCATCCTGGCATCTGTGTTTGTAACATTTAAATGTGTTGTTTGTAAACTCCTGGAGAGATGCACGTAAACACACAGTGTAGTTCAAGTGAAAGGTTACAAATCTTGTTCTCTTCTCTGCTCTTACTCCTGAGGCTCCTTTATACTGAAACAGGCAGGCCTGCTGCGTTAGTAGTATCAAGCTCCACGTTGCCTTAGTAAGTCAAAACAGTGCACATGGTACCTGTTGTTCTGCAGCTCCTGGAATTTCTAAGCCTGATGTCTGGCTTGGAGGCCAGAGCAGCAGCTGCTCAGCATCCATATGGCTCCATGAAGCGACTGATAGCAGGTGCAGAAGTAGTTAGTGCTTGCCACTCATCCCCCTAAAGACCACCATTGAAACTATGATCCGACAGCTTGCTAACCCAGTGAGCACCATCCATCTCTGCTTTAACTACAGCGTAGGTTTCTAGTAGCAGGTAGGTTTTATGAGCATCCTCTCTCTAAATCTTGACATTCCACTGGCAGAGATGCAGCTTTTAATGAAGCTATTTAAAAGTTGCATTGGGATTTGATTTGGGCAACACTTGATGCAAAAATCCCAGTTGTGCACTTGCATGAGTTCCTGTGTTGTGTCACAGTCGCATTTACCTCCCCTCCCTGAGAACTGGATA
This sequence comes from Trachemys scripta elegans, assembly GCF_013100865.1. Taxonomy (NCBI): domain Eukaryota; kingdom Metazoa; phylum Chordata; order Testudines; family Emydidae; genus Trachemys; species Trachemys scripta. Next base: position 57,835,936 of record NC_048300.1, on the reverse strand, counting down.
ATGGGTCTTCCCTTCTCACTGAGGATAAGTAAACTTCTCTGATTGTGAGAGACACTCTTGCCCACTGCTGGTTCCTGGACGGATGAACTAGTCAAAAACCAGTAACAGGGAGTTGGAGTGCATGGGCTGGAGATGGGGGAGGGTTTCCAGGAGCAGGGACAAAGGGCAAGACTTGCTCCTGGCAAGAGCCTTGACCAACCCTGTCTCCCCCTTGGCCAGAAACACTTCAGTATCTACACTAGTATTTTTCTTCAATTCTCCCACTGCAGCCTCACTAGTGCGAGCAATAGTGAGAGTGCTAGTGTACACTGGTAACCAGTGCCTTCGTTAGTGGGGACTGGTCTACAACTGTGCTTCCCTAGTTGCTACCACCAGTAGAGCTACATGCTGGCAGTGCAACAGTGGGGAAGTTTTGAAGAAAAAGGCTAGTGTGGACCAGGCAGAGTGGATAAAAATGTAATGATTTTAAAAATGCATCTTTTAATTTTGAATTTGATTTTTTTAAAATGTAAATACAAGTTTATTTTTTAAAAATCAACCTTTATTATAATCTATTAAAATCACTTAAATTAAATACAAAAATAATATTAAGCAGTACATGTTTGCTGCCAAGTAATAAAGAGTCAGACCACTGAACTGATGGAAGTCACTGACTAAGCTCCTGGAACCAGCATTTGTTGACGTGCCAAACCATTGGTAGCAAATTACGCAGGTACAGGGTATATTTTCTTCACTTAAGTTTATTCAGCTAGTTCAGTTCAATGGCTAGATCATTCACAATAAGAAACCAATTAAGAGTTGAAAAAGCAGGAAAATTTGTTATCCTCTTCCAATCTATAAATAAAAACTAGGCGTGAGAGGATGAGGTATGCTAGTTCTAAATCTTGAAGGGCATGGTGACCAGAAACAATCAGTTCAATTCACTAATTACAGATAATACTACTTTGATTTATTAAACAAATTTGTTTTAAATGCAAAATATGTTTTGATAAACATACTTTTTTCTTATATCCAGCACATTTAAGGTAGTTTTAATTAATTTAAACAAAATGTTTTTTGTGAATATGTAGTTGAATTGGAATATACAAATACAGCTTTAGACAAAAATCACAATTTAATCATCCTCTAGTAAATAAGAAATGCCTCATTTACCATTTTCCAACACAATACAAAAATGTAAAAATTAAGACTCTGAATAAATGTAAGCGAAGCTATGTAATTGCCCAGATAACTGACTATGATTATAGTGTTTCCTCCTGGCTAGCAAAAAGAAGCTAAAGTGTAGTGTAAAGGCTATTTTAGTTATAAACCAATAGATTTGAATGGTTACCAACCAGAGAGACTCCGCCTTTCTTTAGGAAAATAACTACTAGTTCAGATACAAAATGTTATTAAAATCAATTATCTAATTCAGTGTTTCAAGGTCTCTGATACTCTTTACTTTCATGTCCTGTTTCTTGCCTATCTCTATCTAAAGCGCCAGTTCCTGGTTGATGTTCCTCCTTGGAACCAGGCACTTTCTTGGGAGTTAAACATTCTTTCGCATTAAAAACGCTTTATAGAACATTTTTAGGCAGTATTAATCCGATGGCACTGTTACTTACAAATGACAAATCCACAAGTGAGTTAATGCATGGCATCCTGAAAGAGGGTTAACTGAAACCTTTATGCTGAACCTTAATGTATTCTGTATCTCACATTTTACAGAAACTATATTTTAGTCATGTTTTGGAGACTTTACAAAAAATTACCAACAGTATTCTTGTGCCATGAAGCCAAGTGCTTAAGAACCACAAATTCAATTTGTGTAGGCCTCAAAGAGAAATTATAATTTACGTTTTAGAAATTTCTGAAATTGCCTGAAATAGCTTTTCTATTGTGACTTTTTAAAAAGAAACTCCTGATATCTTGGGTCCTACAAGGATTAGAAACAAGTGCAGCGTTTCCTGTGGGAGATCTCGGAATTGCTCCTTTCTATTGCTATCTAACTCCTATTTCTAGTCAAATGAGTAGCAAGTTATTGTACTCTAAATTTGTCACAGGATCAGACCTGTATTTTCCATCCTGCTACTTGGATCTGTGTAATGAGTGAAAGAAGTAGCAAGTGCTTTGTATGTAAATTGACAGGTACTTAAAGCTCTTCAGAGTTGGACATGTTAGAAGTAGTCCTGTTTGAGATGAACTAGTGGGCAAAGTACAGGTTATAAACGTATGTTCTGCAAGGCTCTGCAATGGATTACATAGATATTGCCCTCATATGTAGGAGGTATGTATCTTGGGGAAGGGATTCTTTCTGAATCGCTATGAGGAAATGGAGTTTTGATTGATGAAACCTCCTGCTCTGGGAAGAGGCTGTAGTTTCAGCTGCTGTATAGTTAGGCTAAGCAAACTGAGTCTGCGTTACAAGACATGTGTCGGGGTTGGTTACTGATGGCTGATTAAGTTTTAAATGATACTGTATCACATCCTGTTCCTGTGAGCCAGACTAGCTAAATGAAGCTTTAATTTGCTGTGTTGATGTTATGTCCTCCAAGTAGCTGGCTATTCAGCAGGAGCTGTTATCTCTGACATCACGGCATCTTTATTTGTTTATTGCTCAGGGCAGTCCTTGGAAAAGGGAATGTTTCCTTCTGCAATGTCCTAGGTTGCCAACCCAATGAATTAAAGTATTCCATCTTGTTGTGTTCGGTGTTTATAAACATATAATGGTTTAATAGAGACAGGGGTATGGAAACTTTATTAATAGGGTTGTCTCCATGCGTGTTATCTTGAGGCAAAGTATTAGTTCAATTAGTCTTAGACTGAATGCAAGTAACTTTACACAGTGCAAATGCCTTGTTGCTAGGAAAACAAGGTGGGTGAGGTAATACCTTTTATTGGACCAAAATCTGGTGGACTAAAATCTGTTGAGAGAGACCCACTTTCAAGCTACACAGAGCTCCTCTTCATGCCTGGGAAAGTACTAAGGGTATGTCTGTGCAGCAAAGAAAAATCCATGGCTGGCCCATGCCAGCCGACTCGGGCTTGTGGGGCTTGGGCTTCGGGGCTATTTCATTGCTGTGTAGACTTCTGGGCTCCAACCTCTAGGATTCTGTGGGGTGGGAGGGTCCCAGAGATTGGCTTCCAGCCTGAGACCAGAAATCTACATAGCAATGAAACAACCCTGCGATCCCAAGTCGCCTGGCATGGGCCAGCTGCAGATTTTTCTTTGCTGTGTAGACACAAGAGTGTCACAGCTACATACAAGATGGAACAGATGGAATGTGTGCTAAGTACTTATACTAAACTGAGGGACCATTCAAGGTGAAGTGGCCTGTTAACACCCCAGTAGTTTAGGGAAAAAAGGGGGTTCGTGGGTTATAGATTGTTGTAATAGGGACACTGAATTTTTGGCTTAAGACTGTGACTTTTAGTATCTAGCAAAGTTATGAATTTAAGCTCCCAGGCTTGTCTTTTGAAAGTGTTGTGCAGGTTTCCTTTGAGGATGTGGACTTCTAGGTCAGATATAGAGAGTGATCACTTTATCAAAAGTGTTCACCCACAGGTGATACAGTGTTTTGGTTTTTTAATCATTTTCCTGTGTGAGTTCATTAGTGCTAGGAAAACTAACCTAGTCAACAGCTAACAAAAACTGCATCTCGGAGACATCCAGCGTCACCTGTTAGTGAGTGATGCTGAATTACAGCATCAAATAGAACAGTGTTAAATTCAGCAGCTTTTTCCTCACTCTGCTGCCCAGGGAAAGGCCTAACCTCAAGACTTGCATTCCAGATGCTCTCTGCATATCCCACTTCTAATGTCTTCAATGACCGTACAAGAACACACAAACTTTGCCCAGTCAATAATATTGAAGGTGCTTCTTGCCACAAGTCATACTTACTTTGCATGCAATGGAGTAGATTGCAGCTGCCCTCATTTTAAATACAAATTTGCAACCTGAGATGAGGATAGGTCCTGATGTGATACTCCATATTGATTGGAACAGCCTCTGCTCAGCACATGTGTCAGAACTCTAGGTTGCACATCCAGGTCTAAGTGAGGGCAAATGCAGACTGCACTATAAAACTCTGAGCTGCATTTGGCTCCTAGCTGCTCTGTAGCCATCCCTGAGGTAAATATACAGGAGAGGATATAAAGAGTATCATGCATTTTAACAGATGAAAATAAACTTTTAGAATGTGGGTGTGGTACCTTTTTCTATGCACACTGGTTGGGTCGCCTTGCTCTGTATTTCATGTGCCTAGGTTTGGAAAGCTTTGCATTCACATACCCTGAACAAGAAAATTAGGTGACCCCACTTCCAAATGTGCCCCATGGTGTCTTGGTCTGAATCTCCCTGGTCCCTGCCTCACTAGCAAAAGAAACTTCCACCCAACTCTGTGAGGAAAATGTCCAATATTTAATAGTTTGTTGAAAATGGAGCAACCCGTAAAGGTATTGCTTTGAGAGACTAATTCTAGTGCTGTAGGTATTCTCCCTGGTAAAGGCAAGCTGACTTTCTCATCAATTCTCCAATCTCTGGGGTTACTCTCCTGGTTATTTTCTTTCCATCTAGCTGAAGTTTGGTAAGTCCAGATGCAACTCCCTATTAATGTATGTGTTTTGTCTCCATGAAAGTTTTAAAGATGTTACATTTTGAAGTATAGAGCAGCAACAAACACCTAATACAGACTTTTCATTCAAAGAGAGCTTACTAGGATGGCCTTGTGCGCTACTCCCCCAAAGTTTAATCTTTCACTTTCATGAAGGTCCTCTGGTTCGGGATAGCGGTTGCACAGTGTGGACATTGACGTACGCTAAAGGGTGATAGTTGTCTGGAGTGTTTGGCTTCCTGCTGGCAAAAATGACCTATAAAATGAAATGCAATTGTCTGTTACATTATCTTTATGCTGGCAATTGAAACATGCCAGAGTCAGGCACTGTGGTTTTGATTGCCTCGTGCTGTTATGCCCAGGTAGCACAGCATCAGGTATTCTACTCGTTCCTTGCGCTATGTTGCAGTCTGGAAACTGAAGCTGCTTCTCTTACTATACCACATATTGCTTTATTTAATTCCAATCCAATTAGTTTAAATTAATCAGATTTTAAATGTAGCCTGAGAATTGTACTGTTTGCTGTCCCGAAAAAAAAGATTTTCATTTATGCACACGACCCCCAAACCCTAATTTGGCTGATCGCACTCTCACAGTGAATGCTACCATGTTCTGGGTGTAAATAGCCTTGGACTCTGCAATGACACTGGGACCAGGGGTCTAGGGGTGGGGGCACACTGAGGTTACTCAATTACGGCAAACTGCAAAGAATGGGGCAGACAATCCCCAAAGCTGGTGGTTATTCTAATACTTAGATCCACCCAGTTAGCCACAAAACAGCTTCTGTAATACCTTACTGGTTATACAGAAGCCAAAACACAGTTCCCTTAAAAGCAGTCTTTGGGCTCCCTCGCAGACAGCCAAGTCAAAGATGAAAGTTCTACCAATCCCAAAGGATCGGACACATTACCTCCCAATCTATTGAATAGTCCAGATTTTACCAAATACCTGCTTACAGCCAATTCTTATTAACTAAACTAAAATTTATTTAAAAAAAGAGTATTGGTTAAAAGATCAATATACATACAGACATGAGTAAGTTCTGAGATCAGTTTCATAGTAGAGATGGTGAGCTTTGTAGTTACAAAGAGTTTTTAGAATTAGTCCATAAATTATAGTCCAATGTTCATATCCGGGGTGATCCAGATGGGACTGGAGATCTCAGTCTTATGACTCAAACTTCCCCCTCTATCAAGCAGATCTGAGATAAAAAGGATCAGGACCCAAGCGACTTTTATACAGTTCCAGGCCTTCTCTTGACAGCACAAAGTCCTTAGGCAAACAATAGGCAATCATCTAGACTTTGAAGTAGACCTATTTCCTAAGCATCATCGGTAATTAGCTACATGGATTAACATGAGGCCATTGCCTGTTTTCCGCCATTTGCAGGTGATCTGCTGTATACTTTAAAAAGAAATCAATACAGTGATATCACTATATTTACAGTTCATTTGAATGTTAAGATCTCCTTTTAATCTCAGAATTAACAGAATACAGCATAGACAGTAACTGTTTGATTACATTGTCAATCTCTAATAATATGTAAACACACAAAAACACAAACATCTACCAATATGACTCTAAAGATTGAATTTAGGTAATTTATCCTGCAGGATGCTTAACCCTTTCTGGCCATGTGTCAGACACTGGTAAGCTGTTTGGGACAATTACTGAAATATTGTAGTGAATACTTATAAGGAAGGGGATGGAAGTATATAACCCTAGACATTAAAGTATATCCTGACCTTTTAGTCACTATGACTGGGTGGGCTAGGCCCAGAGGCCCCTCCCTGGAGGTCTCAGGATCAGTAGTGCTAAGTCCTCCAAGCAGCCTAGAGAGACTGTGCAGGAAGCAGCCAATCAGAGGGTTTCAGGCTAGTCTAAAAGGAGCTGCAGTGCAGACCAGAGTCAGTCCTTTGCTGGAGTCAGAGAAGTACAAATGGTACTCCTGGCTGGCCAAAGGAAAGTGTAGCACCATGGACAGCTCAGCACTGGCAGGACCCAGGGGAGTGAGAGATTGCTCCTGGCTGACTGCTGGGCCTGATTATAGAAGAACCCTGAAGAAAGGGTGGCAGGCCCAGCTTCTGCCCTCTGAGAGACGGCTGCTAAAGCTCTTCCAAGACCCCCTGAGTAGGAAGATAGGTGCAGACCTGTAACTCTTATAAATGGTTCAGTAAGAGAAGTGGTATAACCAAAGAAGCAGCTGCCTAGGATTCCATCTAAGTGGCTCCTCAGTAACACTGGGGCCATCGAGGCTATTTGCTTGTAAGACCATTTGAATCTCTCTCCTGTTTCCAGCAGCTTCTATCCAACTGGTTTCACCCCACCCCGTCACTGCCCTCAATGAGCAGATAGGGATGTCCTTTCGGGAGGAGGAGATGGTACAGAGAGTGGGGAAGGAAGCAGAGCATGACTGGGGGATTTGTGTGCATGCCAACTCTCCATCTAATGCCCTAGTTCACTTAGGGCTAGGTCGCATGAGAACACCACTGGAACCGCAATCTGGTAATGGCAAGAAACTTCAAAGGAGAGGCTCAAGATCCATCCTTGCTCTGCCTGAGCTTCCTGGTACAATGGGATCTGGAGAGTCCTACACTGTTCCGTGACCCTTGCCTAACTGGGCCAAAATTAACCATGTTTCAGCAATATCTGTTTCCTCATGTTAGAGGGCATGTATTAGACACCTAAAACGTACGCACACATTCAAGGTGACGTTATCACTGCTCCTTCCCTGGTTGGGAGAGGGAGTATATTGGGTTTTTGTTTTTCTATCCAGCATTAAAAACAAGGGGAGGGATTGCAGGGAGAGAGGACTGAGAGAGAGTGTGTGCGTATGAAAATGTAGAAATCCTGGTGCACTGAAAACAGGATAACACCTTTAGGATGGTGGTGTTGTGCACATTACATAACTGTTCAGTGCTTAGCTACCAAGGTGACAGGTGCCTTAGAAACACCTGATTGCTAGAGCAAGGAAAGCAGAGAGCACTGGGCCGTCCTCTCGCTGAGTCAGAGCAGAAAGAGCTCCTGGCTTGTTTTCTGACATTGCTCCCAACTGTGAAGTCAAACAATTAAAGCGAGTCAAAAAACCTCCAAATCCATCCTCGGGAAGCAGTTCTGAATATTTCACTTTCCCATACAGCATTCAGTGGCACTTCTTTAGTGCAAACCCCTAAACAGAGAAACAACTAATTGCGAAGCACTGCTCCAAATGCGGTTCCTCCTTCTCCCCTCCACTACTGTTATACAAGTTCACAAATATGAAAACCCCTTTGTAGTTCAGAAGGAAAATCCTCTACTGTTGTCTTCACCTCTCTTTTCCTGTTTTGCCCCTTGGCAGTGGATTTTGTTTCAGAGTTCAGCATCTTCTCATGTGGTGGCTCTCTTTGCACTACAGTGTCTAGCTCAGTGTTTCTCAAACGTGGCCGCCGGGGCCTTTTTGTGCGGCCACAACAGCCTCTTGGGTGGTGATTGGGGGGGGGGGCGGCGCGCAGTGGCCCCTCTCCCTCCCTCCTTGTTGCTCCTGGATGGGGCACTCTGCACTGCCTCTGGAGAGAGGTGAAGCAGAGCACTTCAAGAGCAAGGTGAGTTCTTGACCCACGTTGGGAGGGAGGGGGGTTTGAGCGGCAGGCTGCAGCGGCAGGACTTCAGGAACCTGGCCATGCGGCCACAGGCTCCAACCGCAGGGCAGTATGTACTGACCCCCAGCTCTGGCCGCAGAGCTTCAGTCAGCCCCAGTTCCAGCTGTGCAGTGGCGGGAGCTGGCCCCGGGCTCCAACCATGTGGCCCTAGCCCCGGGTACTAATCCCCTGCCCCAGCTGCATGGCAGCAGGTGCCAACCCACAGCTCTGTTCCCAGGTCCTGGCCATGTGGTGGCAGGAACTGGCCCTGGCCACGGCCACACGGTGGTGGAAACTGGCTCCGGCACCCAGCTCTGGGCTCTGGCCATGTGGGAGTAGGCACTAGCCCCGGGCGCTGACCCACAGCTCCAGCTGCATGGCAGTGGGCTCCAATCCCTGGCTCCAGCCATGCCGTTCCTGGCCCCAGCTCTGGTTGCGGGCACTGAGCCCCAGCCCTGGCCTCATGGCAGCAGATACCCCCTCCTCCCGGATCCTGCCCCTTCCTGGCCTCGCATCCATTCCCCCTATTGCCCAGGCCCCTGCTGCCTCCCCACCATCGCCTCTGGCTCGTGCTGCCTCCTGCTTCGGCCTTCCCATTCAGGGCTTAATCTGTCCTGGATCTTGCTGAGAAAAATGATATTAACAAACATGCAAGTATCACTTTTCACAGCACATTTACTAGCTATCTGTGAAAAGTGATACTTGTATGTTTAATATCACTTTTGATTTCCTCCCACATAGCTTCGAAGTGCTGTGATATTTACAAATATACAAATACACTCTTCACAGCAAGCCCCAGGACCCACTAAGCCCTGGATGGGGGTGTCAAAGGGGGAGGCAGCATTATTTTTGTTATTGAGTCTGCCAAAAAACCCTACAAATATACATTACAATGATTTGGATGTGAATCTGTGCATATTTAATTGTGTTTTTCCTATAGGTAATTAAATATTTTAGGAAAAAAGTGTCAGTGCGGCCACCAGTGAGAGTTGGTGGCCGCACTCTGAGGCCATCAAAAAATTTGTTGTGAGAACCCCTTTAGCTATCATTTTTCAGTCTGTCTGGAACAGTGTAAGCATGCAACAGCTTGTGGTCCAGCCCAGAAGCATTCCTTCTGGTCCTCTTTCATCTAGGATCTCCCATTCTGTCAGGATTGCTTTATGTAATACTTTGCTTAAAAAAGAAAAATCAGAGCACCTAAAAGCACTTCACAGACAACGAGCCTCCAGCCCTCTGAGGCAGGTACATAGATATCGTACTAACTTTATGGAGAACTAAATGATATCTCTGCTAGTCATTGGCAGAGCTGGAAAGAGTACTTGGGAATCCTGACCTGCGTTACAAGAGAATGTGATCTAGTGCTTGCTCAAGCTGCATCCAGGCAAGATGGTCATTTCCTTGGTGGTGCTATTAGGTGACTAGTACAGTGGGATTCTGGTCCTGGAGTAGGGATCCTGAGCTTTACAGTAATACAAATAATGAGAAGAATAATAGTGTGTGCTTTATAACTACATCCTGACTTACCTCTTCTTTCCCCCTGCCCCTACTGAATTTTTTTGGGGAAAAGCAGCCGTTGGAAGTGAACACAACAGTTGTTTGTTAAACTGTTGAAATTGTGTGCCTGCTCAATGAACAACTGGGATCACCACAGAGGAAAAGTTTTGGTCCTGATTGGAGAAGCTGCTGCCTGCTGTACAGTAACTCCTCGCTTAACGTTGTAGTTATGTTCCTGAAAAATGCAACTTTAAGAGAAACGATGTTAAGCGAATCCAATTTCCCAATAAGATTTAATGTAAATGGGGCGCGGGGGGGGTTAAGTTGCAGGGACATTTTTTTTCACCAGACAAAAAACTATATATTATATAGATATACACACAGTATACATTTTAAACAAACAATTTAATACTGTTCACAGCTATGATGATTGTGAAGCTTGGTTGAGATGGTGAAGTTAGAGGGTGGAAGAGGGAGGGATATTTCCCAGGGAATGCCTTGCTGCTAAATGATGAACTAGCACTCAGCTGAGCCCTCAATGGTTAACACTTTGTTGTTAATGTAGCCTCTCACACAAGGCAGCATGAACACGAGGGTGGGGAGACAGCATAGCAGACAGAGACAGACACGCACCTTGTGTGTGGGAGAGAGAGAGAGATGCACATTGTCCCTTTACATAAGCTGACCCACTCTTAAGTACATTTTTTTTATAAGTAGATCAGGAAATTGAGACAGCAGCTGCTGCCCCAAGCTCTCTCTGTCTCTCTCCATCCGTGTCCCCTCCCTGCTTTATATGGAGAAGGGGTAAGTGGGGTGCAGGGGGGAGGGGGACACCCTGACAGCCCCCCCTTCTCCTCCTGTACAGCAAGCAGGAGTCTCTGGGAGCAGCTCCAAGGCAGAGGGCAGGAGCAGCACATGGCAGTGGGGGGAGGGACAGCTGAACTGCCGATTGATAGCCTGCTGAGCGGCTGCAGCACAGGGAACTTAGGGGAGCAGGGAGTTGATAGGGGGGCTGCCAGTCCACCCTGGTTCCAAGCCCCCACCAGCTAGCTGCAATGGGCTGCTCTTCCTGCAAGCAGTGGACAAAGCAGGCGGCTGCCAAACAACGTTAGAAGAGAGCATTGCACAACTTTAAACGAGCATGTTCCCTAATTGATCAGCAACGTAACAGTGAAACAATGTTAACCAGGATGACTTTAAGTGAGGAGTTACTGTACTGGGTTCTGACAAGATCTGAAGGTTGCTGCTACAAACCTTGTTCAGTGTCTGAACACTGTCAAGTACGTGTTGGTAGGAACTGAAATGCTTGGGTTCCAACTATAGCATTTAATCAGCTGTATGGTGCATGCTGTGTGTTTTATGGTGCACATTGGAAATAATCTGTACAACCAGGATTGGAAAGCATTACTGTGTGATCTTGAGCAAGCACCTTTACCTCTCTGATTCTTTTTTTCTCCTCCCATCCCTTTTCTGCCTTATTTATTTAGGGTACAGCTGATCATAAACTTTCAAAAAACTTCCAGACTGAAAATAAGGTGTAAATTTTTGACTGTGGGTAACTAACCATTGGCAAATTTACCAAGGGTTGTGATGGCGTCTCCATCACTGACTATTTTAAAATCGAGATTGGATGTTTGCCTAAAATCTCTGCTCTGGGAATTACTTTGGGTAAGTTCTGTGGCCTGTGCTATATAGGAGGTCAGACTTGAGGATCACAATAGTTCCTTCTCGCCTTGGAATCTATGAACAGAGTTATAGAATCATAGAAGGATGGGGTTAGAAGGGGCCTCAAGGGTCATCTAGTATAACCTCCACCAAGATGTAGGATTTGTTGTTAGCCATCTGTCTTGAATGCTTTATCCAGCCTCCTTCTGAAAACCTCCAGTGACAACGCTTCCAGGACTTCCCTAGGCAGTTTGTTCTTACAGTTAGGAAGTTTCTCCTGAGATACTATGCTAACATTTTATGTTGCGTCGTAGTTTGAACCTATTGCCTCTTGTCTTCCCCTCTGTACCAAGACAGAATAATTTTTCTCCATCTTTTTTAATGGCAGCCTTTCAAGTATCCGAAGGCCTTAATCTCCCCTCCTTAATCTCCCCTCTTCCAAACTAAACATACCTAGTTTCTTCAGCCTTTGCTCATATGGCTTGCAGTCCATCTCTTTGATCATCTGTGTCACTTGCCTCTGGATCCTTTCCAGTTTCTCTATGTCCTTTCTATACAGCAGTGACCAAGCCAGAGGCCTAACCAGTACTCTCACTTCCTTCGCTTTCTGTGACTTGCATGCTATGCCTTTGTTAATGAAACTACTCCTGGGGAATTCTGCACCAAAAAAATTAAAAATTCTGCTCACAATATTTTAAAATTCTGCACATTTTATTTGTCAAAATAATACAATCATGCCAGTTTCAATTATTTTGATAATTTATTTAAGCTACAATACAATGGATGGAGAATGGGACTGGGGAGCATTGGAAGAAATCCCCAACCCCCCTTGGCCTAGTAGTAATGTAGCTAGGTTTGACCCTTTATTTCTAGTTATTAGTTAACAAATATATGTATCCATATGCTCAGTGTTACAACCAACTGAAGAGCAAGTGAGGGCTGAGGAATAACACTCACAATTTATATTGGCTGACTATCTCCAGAAAGGTAAATACCAAACAGTTCATGGAGCACATTTTGATAGGAATTTTTTTCAGTCCAAAAATTTAAACCAGTTCTAATCACTAAAGCACCATAAGCATTTATAAGGCCATACTGTCCTTTACAGCAGTGATTTTCAAACTGCGGGTCGCGACCCAATACTGGGTTGCGGAATGTAAGACACTGGGATGTGGTGGCTCTGGTCAGCTAAGGAATGCTAGTCCCTACCTTTTCTGACACCGTGCTGCACCGCAGAAGCAGCAGGTCCAGCTCTGCGTGCTGCTCCCGCCCCGAGCATAGGCTCCGCACTTCCATTGGCCGGTTCCTGGCCAATGGGAGCTGGGGGGCCAGTGCCTGCTGGCGAGAGCCACACAGAGCTGCTTGCGAGCCTCTGCCTAGGAGCCCTACCTGTTGCTGGTCACTTCTGGGGTGCAGCGCGGTCCGTGGTGCCAGGACAGGCAGGAAGCCTGCCATAGTACCCCCGCTGTGCCATTGACCAAGAGCCACCTGAGGTAAGCCTGCACCCCAATCCCCTGCCCCAGCCCTGAGCCCCCCCTCCTGCACACCAAACCCCTTATCCCCAGCCCCACCCTCCACTCCTTGCCCCTGCACCCCAATCCTCTGCCCCAGCCCTGAGCCCCTCCCAAACCCCTCATCCCCAGCTTCATTGGGTCGCGGGCATCAACAATTTTCTTCAACTGGGTCACCAGAAAAAAAGTTGGAAAACCACTGCTTTACGCCACTCTGGCAACATAAAGGAGCCTTAAAACTTTTACACCTGTCTTATAGTCCTGGGAGAATTCACAAAGAGAATGGGAACAATTCACGCAGGCAGGCAGGCTGCTACATTCTTCTCTGCCACATGCCTACCTCCTCAGAAACACCCCAAAGCCCAGCCTCTCCATGCCAAGCATGCTGCAATAGCGACAGTGTGTCTCCCTCTCGCGCACACGATTGCCCAGCCCCTCCCATCCCATCCTAGTGGTGATTTACATCTCTACCAGCTGCTCTGGGCGCCCGAATCAATCTGCCTGTGCTGCTGAGGAGGGGCACATGACCACTCTTGTGGGCTTCCCTTTGCTTCCCCGTCAGAAGTCATTTTTCTGTGGGGAAGCAAATAAATCTGTGGGGAACATTAATTCTGCATGTGTGCAGAGACACAGAATTCCCCGAGGAGTATGAAACCAAAATTGCATTTGCTTCTCTTTTTGCAACAGAATCTTGTTAACTTATGTTGAGGTTGTGGTCCACCACAGTCCCCAAATACTTCTCAGCAGTGCTGCTGCTGAGCTAGTTATCCCCCATTCTGTATCTGTGCATTTGGTTTTTCTTCCCTATGTGTAGCACCTTAAATTTGTCTTTGTTGAATTTCATTTTGTTGTCTATAGCCTAGTTTTCCAATTTATCAAGATCCCTTTGAATTTTAGTTCCATCCCTCAAAGTATTTGAAATTCCTCCCCCCCTCCCCCGCCAGCTTTGTGTCATTTGCAAATTTGATCAGTATGCTCTGTACTCCCACATCCAGGTAATTAATAAAGATGTTATTTAACATCGACCCAGAACAGATGGCTGTGAAACCCCACTTGAGGCCTCTTTCCAATCTGACGACATTCCATTAATAGTTACTCTTTCTTTGGGGTTGTTTAATCAATTATGTATCCACTTAATTGTAGATCCACTGAGCTTGTATTTCTCCAGCTTACTTATTAAAATGTCATGTGGGACTGTGTCAAAAGCCTTGCTAAAGTCCAGGTATATTATGTCCATCACATTTCCCCTAGACACAAAGCAGTTACTTTGTCAAAGAATATCAAGCTGGTTTGGCAGGATTTGTTCTTAGTAAACCCATGCTGTCCACGAGTGACCACCCCTTCATCCTCCAGGTATTTGCAAATTGAATGTTTTATATATTGCTCTAGTAACTTCCCAGGTATCAAAGTCAGGCTGACTGGTCTATAGATCCCCAGCTCCTCCTTCCCCCCCTTTGTAAGGGGAGTTGGTTCTCTGTTGGAAAATGCTTAGTTACCAGAATAGAAACAATCTTTTATTCCATTAAAAATTGAAACTTTCAGCCAGCCAGTAGGCAGGCTGCCTGAGTTCCCCTATCAGCAGGCCTGTTCCCTGCCTGGAATGTTTTGAAAGACTCTAATTCTGTGGGAAACTTCATATTTCTGACTTCTTGTTGCTATTTGGAATGAAAAACGCTTCAGAAATGTCACACTTCATGCATAAAAGAAATTCCTGTTCTCTCACACACATAATTTAGATATAAGATTTTTTAGGGTAGGTACTGATGCTTACTGTGAGTTTGTACAGTGCCTCGCTGTGATTTTACCCAGGGTTGAGACATCTCACTACCACCTGCCCTGACGCAAGGAAATTTTGTCTGTGCCTGCCACAAGTCAGCTCCCCAACTCCACCAGCCACGGGCAACACAATGTAGAGACCACACCCAAGGGATCCCTGTGTACCTTGGTGCCCGTTGCCACCAAGAGGTGCCTGGATCACACTAGCACAATGAAGTCCTGATCTCAGGGCCTCTAGGCCCAACTGTAATAGTCTTTGTTACTACTAATAAACCATATCCGTGATGTGGAAGATTCCAACAGCAGCGTTAACTCAGCATCTTTTCACTTCCAGGCCTTAACTATGTGACCTTATTGTTGTAGTGACATTAGTTTTTGTCCGTTTAATAATATGATCATCATTATGCTTCATTACTGCTGATATTCTACCAGGATGATCTGAAGAGGGGCTTTTCTGTTCAGGGGTTGAAAGCACATCTTGTGTTTTTTTCTCCCACCTGTTGCTTCCATTGTACATTGTGATCTGGGCTGTAGACTCTGAGGCTCTTGACCACATCTTTCTGTCTCCTGTGCTCAAGGTCTCCTCTAATGTTATCTAAAGCTATGAAGAACATTCAGGGTGTGAAGGAGGATTCCCATGCAGAGACTTTTGTGTGTTACCTTGGAAATATTGGCTCCTTTGTGAATAGTAGGTTGTGTGTTTTGGGTCAGATACCCCTCTCTCTCCCTCTCCCCCACTGCCCCCATCACACACAAACACACTCTGTTACTGTCTGCTTTTCATGACGTCTGTATCTGAATTGCCCCAAAGTTGGTGTAGGTTGGTCCAGATAACCAAGTGGTTTCATCTCTAAATGTTAATCCATATAAACTATTATCAAAGCCCTCCCAGGATGAAATGTTTGGGATTTTTCTTTCAAGTGTTAAAGAGATTATGCATAACAAATAGGTCCGGGAATATTCCTGGCTAGCTCTCTGGCTGAAAGCAAAAGTATGGGCTCAGTGAGACACAGAGTAATGGGAGGAAGAGAGAAGCTGTACAAGTGAATAACTTAAAATAAAGCAAACAAAATAAAAGCGCTTTCAATCATATTGCGAGGACATCTCCCAGACAGCTCAGTGGGAATCAGTCTTGAGGCCAGAGTTGGAGAGTGTCAATTTAGGACTAGAGCAAGAGGCATGTGTTTCTGTGTGTGACACTTATGGAAAAGTTCCCTTCCCCCTCTCAAAATAATATACATTGCATATTTATAGCACTCATAAAGGATCTCTGAGTGCTTTGCAATAACCAGTGAAATAATCATCATAACATATGCTAAATATTATTCCCAATATCACAGATATGTATGGAGGAAATGAGGCACAGAGATATAACTTTCTCAGGGTCACACAGTGAATCGGTGATAGAAGTCCTGGCAGACTTCCAGCCTGATGATGGAACCAGTTTCTCAGTGTTAATGCTTTTGTGTGAATAGAGCTAATGGCCTCTGCTGTTGTCAGGGTGAATAAAACATGTTGGGTAATTTGGCAACTTAAGTCCTGGAAGTGCCTTGCTGTGCTGGCTAGCAGTAATACCAAATGGAACTTTTGACTAAATCAGCAATAGATCTAAAAGTAGGAAGCAGAATCTGCCATTTTTCTTTGGGCAAGAGGGGCTGATTGTCTTCATGGTTAAAGAATGACTTGCATTCTCCAGGTGAAAAGAGGAGGATAGGGACTAGAACATCAATGGTGGAAAAAACTGGGCTGAGGCAGAGGGAAGTGCAAAGAATGTCTCCAAGTCTATATTGCAGCTGTTACAAGCTGAGACTCCCCTCCACCCCCATCGGGACCGCCAAAATGTGCCCAAAGGTGGAAAAGTGCTTTATATTCCAGATTGCCTACAGTCTACCATTGAACATGACACTCCTAACTGTGAGGAGTTGTCATTCAACTTGCTGAGAAGATCTCCTAATCCATGAAAGTTTTTATAGAGGCCCGGACCCAGAGATCATATGTAGGGCCAGTATCACAACATTGTCATTTATAGAATTTCATGTATTCACATCATTGAAAGTACTGGATATACTGAAGGAAACACAAGCTATCATCTGATGATGTAAAACTGAAGGAAGAAAATTAGTGAAATTGAATGGGAGGAAAAATTTCAATATTAAAATGTCAATGATAATTGTGCGTTGTTATAAGAATGCTTTATTAGATGCCCCAGAATTCTGCAATCTCATAAGAAGGCTGTCTAGGTTAAAAACAAAAAATGCAGTCTTTCATTTTTATATATATATAATAAATGTAAAATTTTAAAAAAGGATTTCCAGGTTAAGCAAGGAAGTGATAGTAGCAACTAAAATAATTTTACAAACCCAATATAGACACATTGGCTCTCAGGAGTCTGATTTTGTCTTGCGTACCCCCAAAGTTTCACCTCACTTAAAAACTACTTGTTTACAAAATCAGACATAAATTTATGAAAGTGTCGCAGCACACTATTAGTGGAAAAATTGCTTACTTTCTCATTTTACCATATAATTATAAAATAAATCATTTGGAATATAAATATTGTACTTACATTTCAGTGTATAATATATAGAGAGGTATAAAATGTCTGTATGACATTTTAGTTTGTACTGATTTAGCTAGTGCTTTTTTATGTGGGCTGTTGTAAAACCAGGCAAATATCTATATGAGTTGATGTACCCCCTTCAACACCTCTGCATACCCTCAGGGCTACGCATACCACTGGTTGAGAACCACTGATACAACAGTGGAAAGATGGGGAAGTTGATAGCAATGAGTACTAATTGGCAGTTAAGAAATGCAGACAATTGATGGCAAAATTGTCAATCGTGATACAGAAAAGGAACAAGTATTTTAATAAATATTTCTGTTCTGTATTTGGAAAGAAGCCAGATGATGTATTCATATCTTACTGTGACAAGATTCTATTCCATCAGTAACTAGAAGGATATTAAACTTCCGCCAAGTGTCAGAATTGGGTAACTTGCACTCAATTCCTGCACAATATCTACATGCTTCACACTGTAGCTGCCTAATCAGATTTAACCTTGCACTGTTCCTTAATAAAGGGACACTTTCCCCTTGATCCGACTTTGTATCACAGTTTCCTCAGTTGTGTGATTAATGAGAGAGGCAGGAGGACATAGGAGCATGGCAAGGGCTCGGGACTCTACTTTGCAGGAATCAATCTGCAGTGTCGCAGTGGATATTATCTTTGGATGATAATGCAACTTGTGCATTGATTGCCAGGATTACTTGACAGGACAGAAATAGGCAGTAATGTCTATCTATTGTATATGCATGCATATGGTGCAGTTGTGGTGATTGGTCACTGAGGTAACATCACACAGGAGATTTTTGGGAGTTGGGTTTGTGGGGTAGGCAGCTAACTTTAATACAGTATATTGACAACTGGAGTGTGTCTTTTTGCTGGATTTACACCTCAAAATGAAAGATTTGAGGGGCACTTGTTGCAGAACATGTTGACTCAGGCATTTGTAGCTAGGATGGATGATGTGAGAACTATAGACTTATTGCGTACAACTGCACTGCACAGAAAAACCTGCAGTGCCAATTGACTTGGGCTCATGTGGCTCAGGCTGTAGGATTAAAAATAGTGTTGTAGACATTTGGGCTTGGGGTGGAGCCTAGGCTTTGGAGCCTGGTGAGGAGGAAGGGTAACGGAGCCCAGGCTGCAGCCTGAGACTGAATGTCTACACTGCTATGGTTAACTCTGTGAGCCCGAATCAGTTGACCTGGGCTCTACTTCTTGGTGCTGTGGGGGTTTTTTATTGCTGTGTAGACATACCCAATGTAGGGGCAGCTAGTCACGCTTTCAGGTTGAGCAGATGGTATCCTCCACCCCAGGCCCTCAAAGACTATAGACCAGTGGTTCCCAAACTGGGGTTCATGAAATGTTACAGGGGGTTTTCAGGAAAAAATTCCCTAATGGTGGACAGAGTTGTCCCTAGGGACCCCGGGCAGCATGGGGTCAGCAGCCTGGAGCGCCTGGACTTCCAAGAGCGAAGCAGATCAAAGCAAGCATATCTATCACACTGAGGAGATTTAAACTTCAAGACTCCTTATAAGTAATGGAAAGGGAGGTGGATATTTTTTGCTATTTTTAAAATTAAATAGGCAGCTAGTATTGTTTTTTTTAAATTATTATGAAGAACAAGTTTAAGCTTTGTTGTAACGTGCGTTGTTTGCCTGGACTGCTCAAGACGTGAATGCTTGTGTAGGAGGAACTCTTTGAGTTGGCTTCTTAAATACCTTCATGCTGTTTCACATCTGATATTCAGACACCAGCAAAATAAGCACGTTCTTGGGGCGGCACAATTCCGGGGATATTTTATTTGTTTTTTTTTTTTTGCTCTGAGCTTGAAGCGGCAAAAAAAAACCTGCTGATACTACTTGATGAAACATAGGAGCCTTGTCTTATAACAGGCTTATTCAAAGTGATACAAGCTACAAAAGTGAGATCTTGGAAGAGTGTTGCTGTTTTCATAATGTAATAAAAATACTGTAATGATAATAATTAATAATAGTGTGTAATAAGCATGTCATAAAAACAAATTTAATATTTCCAAGATCACTGCTTTTATAATTTATACTCAGGTAAAGGAGAAAATCCCTGGAAATATTCATTTTTTTAGGAGGGGGTTCGCGAGACTTGACATTTTAGTGAAAGGGGTTCACACGTTGTTAAAGTTTGGGAACCACTGCTCTAGACCCACATTGCTTATGGGGGAAAAAAACATTACTTCACTAAACAGCTACAAAATTTACTAAAACTCTTCTTAAAAAAAAAAAAAAAAAACCCATAAAATCAAATCAAGAAAACATAATACCAAAGCTAAATTATTAATATTCAACTAAAAATAAAGCCTTGTCAAATGGGAATCTAATCAAGATCAAATCAAGCAGGTGAGTCCCAATGTTAGTTTGGAGTTAAATCATCCAATTAAATAGTCAAATTAATTAAATCGGCAAACTAATACAAAAATAATTCATCCTTAAATTCTTAGACGGATTCTAAAAAGCTGTCTGTCTGTTTGGTAAAACTCTTTAGTTGGGATTTACAACCAAAGTCAATCAACTCTATAACTTAGGCAAATATCTGAATATCGAAACCAAACTATTATCTAATGTCTAAACCACAATCTCCAAGACAGTTATCCAGCTTCCTTCACAAAATACAATTCTTAATGGTGGCTAACCCTTTCCTCCCTCTCCTGTCCACCCCAAACGGAGGAGGAGGAGGAGATGATGATGATGATATATAGGCTTTAACAGATCATTCCTGATAAGCAAAAGTTTGACAACTTATTTTCCAGAAAATACAGATTACAATCTCAAATTTATCTACTTTAGCCTAGTTCAAAAATAGGATAGATCGAAAACAGATTCCAAGAGAAGCTATCTTGATAGAAAAGTTTTATTTTAAGGCTTATCATTTAAAAGAGTATTTAAATATTCTTTTTCTTCTAACAGTGACTTCAGGGAATTGATGTTGCATTTATCTCTTAAGGAACACACATAAAATAGGGGTTTGGGAATCAGAATTCCCAAATTCCATTCCCACTTCTGTCACTGTGTGATCTTTGGCAATTCCCTTAATGTTTCTGTGCCTTAATTTAGCCCTCTATGAAATAGATAAATATTATTCCTATCTGACAAAGGTATTGTGAGGCTTCCCTGTTTGTAAAATGCCTTGAGATAGGAATTCTCACAAGTCCTAAAAGCCCAGGTGGTCCCTGTTATGATGCTGCTGCCCAACACCTGCTGCATGTAAAGTCCCAGAGTGAGGAAAGCCTGTGGGTCCATTCTGACTTATCTATCCTTCCTCTAAGCCACTTTATGCAGCAAGAGGAGCTCTAAGAGGGTGTTGCAGGCTGGAGGGACCATGTAGAAGCTATGAAGCAAACTGGCATAGAGGACTCTGTTTTTTAATCCTGATTGAGTTTGCCGCTGTCCTAATTTTGACAAAACAAGTCTTTGGGATGTAGAAACTGTAGCCATGTGGGTTGTATGCTGCATAGTGCAATGTATGTGCTGGCTTGTACATTGTAAACACTGCATGCATTCAAACGTGTGAAATCTAGTGAACGTGCTCCAGCATATGCAAAGCCTGGCCAAGAGTCTGCGATGCTGTTCTGCCTTGCTTGCAGGTACAGTAAACCCATGTCACTATATGCTGTAAGGGCTGGCCTGCACTGTTTTTACATTGGGGAGAAGTACAGTGGAAACGTCCAAAGGGATACTTCTCATTAATAGAACCAAGAGTTTGAGATGAGTGTAGTTTGGAGAGTTCTGGTCCTGCAGGCTCAGTTCTCAAGCCTGTCTTGTAATTGCTGTGTTCTCGGCTGAACATTTACAAAGCCACTGCATACAGGCTGTCTTGGGAGAGGGATGGTTAATAGGGAAAAATTAGTACAGCAGATAACTGGACAGTGGACCTTGAATATGGTGGCAATGAGCTGCTGACGAGTTACTCTGCTACTTGTTAATTAAAACAGCAATAACTAGCTTCCCTCAGCTGGAACTCTTAAAAACTATAGAGAGGTAATCACATTCTTCTCTTGAAATCAGCTGTGATTAGGCGATGCCGGAGCCATGAAATTATGCACCAGAGATTTCTTTAATAGCTTTGTGATTATTATTTTACTGTCTCAAATCACTTGTTTAAATTGGAGACTAAGTTCATAGCAGCGTATCTGAGCAAACAGCAACGACAGAGGTAGAATAAAGTGTTCCTATCAAAAGTGGTGACTCAGCTCTGAAGAGTCACTGTTTTTAAGACAAATGTGGGGTGTATATTTAGGTTGGAAGAGAGGTGTTGAGATTTTGATACGTGTGATTCTCTCCCCCCTCCCCCCCACCGGATCACTAGGGCTATAACTGTCCAGAGATAACAGTAAAAGACTGAGACCTGATTTCTGTTCCTGGTTCTGCTGCTACAATCTTGGGCAAATCACTTAACCTCTGTGCATCCCTTTCCTCCGTCTGTCTAAATGGGGATATTGCTTACCTTACAATGGTATTTGTGAGACTTCACTAATGGTTTGTTAGACTGTTTGAGACTCTTGGATGCAAAGCGTTACCAAAGGGCAAAGAGTTAATAAATTGAGGGCCCTTGTTCTGTTAAATCACCTTAGGCATCTGCTGCGTGGCAGCAAGTTCTCAGTTCTTGGAACTGAGATGCACATTGTCTTCTAAAGGAAATGTTCTTTTCTTCTTGAATCTTAAATTTCTTCAAGGAAGCTCCCCCTCTCCCCACACACACCTGATGTCCCAGTTTCATAACTACAGGGGGTGGCCTGCAGCACATCATTATATTTTCCTTATCTGTTCTTGTTTTGCCTAGTCCCTGCTGGCCTGCCTGCCCATATCACTGTACAAATGAACTAATCTGCATAGAGCTTTTCTGTGTCCACGAGTGAGGTACTTTAAATGTACCTGGTTCAGTAGGGATTGGGTTAGATATTTCCCTGGCGTATGTCCACAGAAGTCATCAGGGGTTTGACTCACTGCATTTTTAAACCATAGCAAAAAGAAACAAAAATCCTACTTGACTAGGTGAATCCTTCTCTCTCTGTATCACATGAAGCTGCTGACCTCTACTTCACAAATCACTGCACTTCACAGCGCCTCTGATGCACCTCATATGGTTGTCAATCTTTTCCCTTTCTCCCTCTTCCCTTCCCCACCCCTTGAAAGATTCCATGTTATAACACCCCTTCTTCTGATAGAGGGCTGGGTTCACCTCCCTCTGGTGTTTGTTTGTGAGAGAGACTTAAATTACAGCTCTCCTAACCTCTGACAGCCCTTCCACAGTTTTGCTAGCGCTATAGCCTTGGGCCAGAAAAAATATGCAACTCATTTCAAATAAGAATTACAGTGCTGGTAAAGTACTCCATAAACTTTGTCTGTGATCGCATTACTGAGCTGCACTTGGCAGTATAATCTAACTTATTTTTTATAGTGAGTCTGTATCATCTTGGTCTCATCCCCCTTTTGAGAGGAGTGCCACAGAATTGTCCCGCACTCTGCTAGAATCATGGGGCTACTTTCTGATTTTGAGTTCTTATAGTTGTGGCTGCATTTTTTTCTCCTGAGCCTCTTTGTCACCAGAGACCCCCAAGGAAGGGGGTTTTCCTTTGTGCCTTTGCTTGGGAACATAGCCGTTTTCTCATGTTGGTTTTGTAACTGACCGAGGCAATAAGTCCTGGGTAGGAACATTTGTCAGAACAGATGAAAGAAGTTGTAATGGAAAGAACATTTGACGGTAACAATGGCTGTCAAACTAAATCTGTGTCAACTTGAGCTGTAAGCATATTGACTATTGGTTCCCACAATGACCACTGGGCAGAGCTCTATCTTGACCTAAATGCTGGAGGACATTTCAAGGAGCAGGAATAAAGACTGCTGGTAATTCTTCTCCATCCCAGCCCTATCCATCACTGAGGACGGGTGCAATAGAAAATGGCACTTCCCCAGTACAAAGCCACGTAGGAGAGGAGAGCATTCTTACCCCACCTGACCTACCAGAGGAGAAGCATTCCATGCATCGATTGCTAGAGGATCTCTCTTAATTCTAGACTGTGCTGAAACTGAAAGTGCAGTTCGCAAGGTAATGCCTTACTGATGTGCCATTCCAGTTAGGGCCCAGCAAACTAGTTCAGGTAAAATAAGAACCATGCTGAAAACTGAAACTGAATGTTGGTTTGTTGTTGTTGAGAGCCTTAGCATTCCAGATGTGTTGTCCCTGATCCACCAACTAATCTGGGACCAGGAGATAGATCCCATGGCAAAGGATACCTCATGGAGGCCCAGTGTACTAGGAGAGGGAATAAAAGACTAAGTGCTGGAGAAGTGTTGAGCAGCTGCTGCTGCTCACAGAGAGGCCAAACGGCAGCTATGTGCAGGAAGCTGCTGCAGAAATCTCACTGTAACTCCTGCAGTGCTTTCCCTCCATGTGTTCATCAGTTACTGCTCCCAACAAGAGAAGGGAGGAAACTTAAAAATGGAGAACACTGAAAAAAAAATTAGCTCTCCAGCCCCTGGAGTCATTTTTCCTTGGTCACTAACGAACCAGAAATGTTGTGTAAAACGTTCTTGAAAGCTGGCAATAAAGACTTTTCTCTGAATGAAGGGCTGCTCTGATTCAGCGCTTGCCATTTCCGAGGGGTTTGTCCAGAATGACCCAGCTGCCAACCAAGTAACTTGTAAAATATGAGTTGGGAGGCATAATTAAGGCGAGCTCATTTGATCAGTGAAGCAGTTGCCAAGGCAGGGTAATAATAATTACTTCATCTCAGAGAGGCACTGCATCTTGCCTAAATCAAGAAGACCACATTAAATTGGAGTGAAAATTGAAATTGGGCATCATAACTCCAAGTGGAAAGAAACCTAAAGGAATGTCGTAACTTAGGGAAGAAGGAGAAAAAATAAACAGTGGAAAACCGTTTCATATACTTTTAAAGCATATTTTCGTTTTAGAAAGTATGGAAAACCACAGACTCACAAATACCCTTAACTCTGCCCTGTATCATTACCCAAAATGAAGAGACAACGTAGTCCTCAGACAAAGCAGCTCTTCAACACACAAAATAAGAGCTGCAGGACTGCATTTTATCAAGTGTCCCACAGTGAATTTATATCTGTCTCTATTCACCTTCCGTCTGCAAAAGGAACGTGAAATTTGGCATATAACAAGTCCCGTGAATGACAGCAAAGTGGTCAAAGTATTGCCCTCCCCAATACCACTTCCAGAAATTCATAGATTCCAAGGCCAGAAGGGATCATTGTGATCATCTGGTCTGACTTCTGGTATGGCACAGGCCATAGAATGTCCCCAAAATAATTCCTAGAAAAACATCCAATCTTGATTTTAAAAAAATCAGTGATGGAGAATCCACCATGACCCTTGGTAAATTGGTCCAATGGTTAATTTCTGTCGCTGCTAACAATTTACATCTGATTTTCAAGTCTGAATTTGTCTAGCTTCAACTTTCAGCTATTGGATTGTGTTGTACCTTTCTCTACTAGATTGAAGAGCCCATTGTTAAATATTTGTTCCCCATGTAGATACTTATAGACACTAATCAAGTCACCCCTTAACCTTCTCTTTGTTAAGTTAAATTGTTCCTAGATGAATACATTTACATTTAAGCTATATTAAAATGCATATTGTTTGCTTGACCCAGTTTACCAAGCGATATAGATCTCTCTGAATCAGTGACCTGTCCTCTTCATTATTTACTACGCCCCCAATTTTTGTATCTGCAAACTTTATCTCTGAAGATTTTTTTCTTCCATGTCATTGCCTCTTTTGGTTTTTCTCAGACTTTCAAGACCTATTATACCCTGGCAGAGGAGCCCCCTAACCAATTCTCATGGATTCTGGGTACCTTTTCATGAAAGGTAAAGATGTGGAGGCAAAATCTACCTTATTACTGAAATTGGAGTTCAGCCTTACCTACGCTGTCACTACAGTGTCTGCAAAAGAACCCAACACCTTGATTTCTCTTTCAGATAAATAATTATTTTTCTCTCAAGATTTTTTAAACTATCTTCAGGTCTATAAGGGACAACAACACATTAGAGAGAAACTGAGAACTGGGTCAGAGACTGACTCGGGGAACTAATAATGGCATGCTGACACTTGCTTTCAAACCCCTGAATTTAATCCATTCCATCCCAGTAGTGACTAAAAGCTGTTACCGGCTGGAGGTTGTTTTGTGCTCTGTGTGAAATGAGTTGGGGGAATGAGGAGGGATGTCAGTCCATGTCCTTCTGGGCAGACAGACACACAACAAAATTCCACCACAAGATGGTGTAGCGGGGTGGTCACCCGCTCCTGCCCTGAAGGGCTTAAAACAGCCCTGGGAGAGGACTGTGGCAGGGCAAAGCAGCAAGCCTGGGCTGATTGGGGAAGCAGCCACAGTTGGGCCATGCCCCAATCAGGCCACAGCTGGCCCTATAAAGGGGCTGCTAGGCTGGAGCTAAGAGTCTCCTCTAGCTGTGGAAGGAGATGGACCTGGCCGCTGGGGAGCGTACCAGGGTACCTGAGGTGGAGCAGGGCTGGGGAGCGGCGAGAGGAACTGGGGAGCTCCTGCCTGGCAACTCCCCAGGATGCCGGCCTTGTAAAAGGCCAAATAGGTACTGGGGTTGCAGAGGGCAGCCCAAGGGGTAGGAGGAGGCAGCCGGTCCAAACCCCCCTTGCCTGTGATGAATGGTTTGTACACTACAGTGTGCCCCAGTGAATGGGGGCTAGATGGTGACTGGCAGTAGCCTTATACTGAGGCGAGGTGGGGCTAGTGAGTGGGGGTTCCCCTGGGTGGGGAGACCCAGAAACTGGGGGGGGTACCGCCAGGGGGCAGCCCCCAAGAGAAAGGGGTGCCGGGGTCCGGGAGGGACATGGGGGCTAGGGAAAGACGAGACACCAGCTGACAGAGGGCGCTCCAGGGGATGGAAAGATAATGACCATCAGGGGGCGCCATGCCAGTGAGTCGTTGCTCCGTTACAATGGACACTTACTGTGACAGTTATCTGAGAAGCCATAGACCAAAAAGGACCAGAGGATGAATTACTTTCATGCTCGAAGAAGCAGTGTCCAGGTCTGGGCTGAGGCATATTGCTCTTTGAGGGAAGTTTGCGCTAATGCTGATGTGTCTGAGACTGGTCTGTGGCTTGAGGGATTGTCACTACCAAATTCACTGAAACTTGAGAACTAAAATGAAACTTGAAAACTGCCCTTCCCAGAGAGAGGAGATTCTCACCCCCTGTGGATATAAGGTGATAATTGTTTACAGAGGACTTTCTGGGGTTTCAGTGCTGTACTCTGCTCCGTTAGGGCTATGATCAGAGGACAAAGCTCACTGTTGTAAATTCAAGACTATATCTGTTATTAATAGAATCAAATTGCCCATCCTGGGAAGTGGAAACTTCTCTAATGCAGACACTTAGTTTAGAGACCCTTTCATTAGACTCTATTCGGGCCCGTCATTCTTTGCCTCTTCTAAAAACATAACTAGTAATAGGCCAATCTCTAAAAGGCTTTCAGATAAGATCCTCAGTCCCCCCAAGACTGGGATTCTCATCCAGAGCAAAATAGCCTGGAAATTAGGCGTTGCTGGGAACCAGTTTTTCTGACCATTTTACTGTAAGGGTAGTCCTATTATTACTGATTATTATTAGCACTTCACATCTACAAAGAGCTGTAGGAGCATAATCCTATATGGATCTACACAACCCCACAGTGACGTAAGTAGGTATTGTACCTGTGTCTCAGATAGAGAAAATGAAGTTACTTACCAGTGTCACCTGGGGAGTCGCTTTGGGAGTTGGGATTAGAATTTGGCAGTTCCTAGCTCCTAGTCTTTGTCATCACAGTTGATTAGATTTCCAGATCATAAGGGACCATTGTGATAATTTAGTCTGACGTCCTATATAACACAGGCCATAGAACCTACCCACAATAATTCCTAGAGCAGATCTTTTGGAAAAACATCCAATCTTAATTTTAAAATTGTCAGTGATGGAGAATCCACAGTGATCCTTGGTAAGTTGTTCCTATGGTTAATTACATTGTTAAAATTTTACACCTTATTTCCAATCCAAATTTGTCTAGTTTCAGCTTCCAGCCATTGGATCATGTTATAGCAATTGAGTCCTTTGTGATGAATTGGGGACATTACATATACTGGAATGGGACACAACTGAATGGGTTGGGCAAGCTGAGGCCAATGTAGAAGGAGAACTTCTCTTTTCACACACAAGGCTGGGGCAGGGAATACATGGACAACAAGGGAAGGGAGCTCAATAGGGTTCTGAGAAAAGGCCCCATTTTTCCAAGCTATATCAGAGACTGGAAGAGAACTTGCCCCATCCTGCAAGATGATGCGTGAGTTCTGTGAAGTTCTGAACAGCCTCTGCTTCCATTGACCTCAATGAGAAATGAAGTTGTTGAGCACCTTGCAGTTTCAGACTCTTGTGTCATGGAACTGCACTTGTGTAGCAAGGATTGCGTTGGGGTCAAATAGATGAAATTACCTGGGTAACCTCCAGGATATAGGAAAATGATAAAAGTGCTTTTTTGTGCAGTGAAAACTACTAAGACAGAGTGTAATCAGGGTAAGGAAATCAAGGTGTCACTGATTTCTAAAGAATTCTTTCCTCAGACTTTTCTGACTGGGATAATTTATCACCAGAGATTAATTGCACTGAATTATATTAGTACAATGAATGGCTCACTGCACTTGTCTCTTTTAATTTTCCTGAATCCATTTCATGTCACCCAAGCTGCCTCCCTGCTTGCCTCCTTTGTGCTTCTCCCACTTGTGCCTCACGCAGCCCCTCATATGCCTTGAAACCCCACCACCTTGACCTAATTTGCCATGCCTCCATCCTCTCCTCCGTCTTTCCTTAGTACACATCTCTCCTGCAGGGAGGCTATCTACCTTTTAGTGCTTCTCCTCTCACTGCCCAGTACTCAGCAAAGAACTGAAAATAATAATTGCAAGATGGCGACAAACTAGTGATGAAAATCATGATACTTACACAACATGCTTAACTACACTATTTGTTTGAGTTACTTGTTGCCTGCCATAACTCCTCGTCTTGCCTATGGATTGTCCATTTAGGTGTAGGCCCTCTGGAGCAGAGGCCTTGTCATGTTTACCTGTCTATAAAGTATCTAGCACACTTGACACTATACAAATAATAGTAATCTATTCACTAATTTAGTTTCTCTCGTTTGAGTAATTAATTACATTGCATATCTATAGTGCCAAATAAATCCTATTGATTATTGTTCACCTGGTATTAAGTCCCTTTGTAAAAGGGTAAATGGAATGTATACGATTTACATCCAATGACTAATTTGGTATTCACCTGAGCAACAAGAAATGGTATTCAGATTAATCAAATTATAAACTGCTGAGTGCATAGAGCAATAAAAATACTGTACAATCGATTATATTTGATTTTTTTTTTTTTTTGGCAGCAGGATATTGGTGGTTTAAAAAAAAAATCCCCAAATGAGTCCTCCTCACTAAAGAGAACATGTCCGATTATTTTCCTATTTTGCTAATAAGAGTTGCCTTAGCACAGGATGAGAAATCATTGCAGATAGAACATTTACTTCTGATTAAACAGATGGACAGAGATTTCAGTTTGCCCAGTCATTGTTAAAGGCGGTTATTCCTATATGACAATTTAAATCTGTTCAGAAAAAAATGACACTTTTTTTCTTTGCCAAAATTTTTTTTAAACTAGTGTATTCTGGAAAATCTAATGAT
This sequence comes from Trachemys scripta elegans, assembly GCF_013100865.1. NCBI lineage: Eukaryota > Metazoa > Chordata > Testudines > Emydidae > Trachemys > Trachemys scripta. The sequence goes on along the minus strand of NC_048300.1, from coordinate 57,806,963 downwards.
CCTAATGTGAATAATCTTGGGTTTATATAATTAACTACAGTAGTTTTTAATTAAAAATGATTTACACACCTTTTTTCAATACAGTATAAAGGGGTGAATTTGGTTTGCTGTGATTTGGGGGGTCATATGTAGGGATGATAACTAAATATTCCATGAAAATTTTTGTGAATCCTAGTAGTGCCATAAATTTAGGGCAAAGGATTATTGTCCAAAAGCTTATCCTGGATGTGCTGCTTTTTTTTACTGTTTCTAAAACGTTTCCCATGCAGTTGGAAAGAGATGAAACAATACCGTGTGACTTAGGTGGCCAAGCATACAAGAAGAATAGTGCCTGGTTACAATGAACAACCCGTGAACAACCCATAGTCTGAAAATGACTCATTCAGCAGGTTATTTGGTGAATATTCAGGAACAATTAATCCAATTGAAGAAAATGAGCTCTGGCTTGTGAATGACTTTCTAACCCAATAAAGGAGAAGGCCAGATTTTTCTAACTTTAGGCACCCAAATAAGTGGTGTGGTGTGTTTTGCCTTTTTGTTTTGTTTTCTTCCCCCAGACATCCAGAGCATGTAAGCTCCCTACAGCTTTCTGTGAGGACTATGGGTGAAATCTGACTGGCAATGCAGCCCTCGTTGGCAAGATGCAAAGCACTCTGGTCTGCATCAACTAGACAAAGACTATAACCGCTATTAAAATCTATACTTAAATACAGGCACTTAATAAATGTCCACGTTGTCTTTAGGCAAGTCAGTTCCACTCCTCATTATGCCGCCCGAGAGCATCTTTATGAATGAACATAATGATGATAGTGTTACTGGCTGCTCATTTGGGCTTCTGGGACATTTGTCACAGGAGAGTAACTCATTTGCTCATCATCAGAAGCTCACCCTGATCAGCATTTTGCTGGGTTTTGTCCTGAGCTCTGATCTTCACGAACGTTACTAATATGTTAGTCAAGAGCAGAGGAGCACCTGGAAGCATGCATTGGCCAATAAGGTCCCTAGGCCCTCACATAGCTCATGTTTATGAGAGCAAGATTGTCATGCTTGTATGTCTGAGCATGGTTGTGATGTGCTCCCATTAGTGACCTCTATTCTGGGCGGGTTAGTTGCTCAAGGCAGAGGCTTGATGCGCAAATTTTTCTTCACAAACATTTTAAATATTTCGAATTATAGGAAGGAGTACAATGCTGGCAGGGGGAACCTTAAAGCTCCATGTTCTAAAAATGTAGAGTCTAATTCTGTTCATGATTACACTAGTGTAAAATGCAAGGCAATTGAATGGGCTTCAGATGAGTCACATTGATGTAATGGAAAGAATCCAGCCCAGTTTTCTTTAAACTGTTGTATAATTAAAAAGGCTTCCTTTTTTTTTTTTTTTTTTTGGCCAGTTTAAAATGATACTGTGCAGACCCTTGGCTTCTCCCCACCCCCACAAAAAAGATTTAGATATGTGAAGGGATAAAAAAGGGCAATTAAAGCAGACAGGATAAAATTACAAGGGTTATTTAATCTTCATGCTTCAAAGCATAAACTGATCAACAGCTGGGGTTAGATGACGTTTCCCCCACCCCGTGTTAGAGTATTGCACAATTAGGTTCATGCTGCTGGTTTTATGCCTTCTGAAGCATCCATGCTGGGCCATTCTCTGAGACAGGATGCTGGGCTAGATGGACCATTGGTCACTTACAGGATGGTAATTCTTATGTTCATAATTCAGCTTTTGCTAGTTTGATGTTTTTAAAAGACCACAAGGGAAAATGCAGGCAACAAGATGAGCCTGTCAGAGCCACCTAGGATGCCTACTACTTAATTCACTTGGCTTCACTATTGTCACATTAATCATCAGTGACCAAATGTAGAAACTTCTCTTCCTGAAACTCTGAGTAGCTGGCAGTAGGTGTCTGTGCAATGTGCAGAGGCATATCCCTGCCTTTTTTTTCTCCCCAAGAGAAATGTGCTAGATGTTGGAGCAGCTGCCACCCACAAGAGACAGTTAGAGGGGGAAGTTCAGCCCCTGCTTTGGAGGAGTGCTTGGACCGTGTCAGCTGAATGCGCTGGGTTCTCTTGGCCTCAATTTTGGGATCACAGAAGCTGCTGTTGGCTAGAAGTCCTTTTCCAAGAAGGCTCACTGATGTCCCTGCTTATTGGAAAAGTTTGTTTGGAGGTAATGAGTCAGAAAATGAGCATCACTCATGACCATGACCTTTTCATGAAAATCTCCATACCATGTCAGACAGGTTGTGTGTTTCGCATTGGCCATCTCCTTGGTTGTCCTGAGACAAACATGCAACAGAGGCTCTTTATGATCATGAAACTCTGTATTTCCTTCTTCCTCTTTATATAGGGGTCTTGACAGGGCTGTTCTAGTACTTGCAGGGTAGATCTAACTGGGCTACAGCTGCGTTTTTATTTATCTAGGCTGTCTGTGAAGCAGGTGGTTTGGCTCTTAAAGTACCTGAGACCTTTCTCTTACAGAGTGCATATGGGTCCCTCTCTGAAGTGATGCAGAAGTGGAAAGAATATCAGCTCCAGTGCCTGAAGTATCTCTATGAGACGCCTCCTCTTGTGGCAGGTAATGCTTGGCAGGAATGGGATGTTTACTATATAAAACATCTGCTAACTGGGGCAAGGAAACACAAAGTCCTCCCTCTCCATAACTCCATTTGCATTTCCATTCTCTCCAGCCCACTGATTGTATTGCTTAAAAACCCACATTTTTGCATTGTTGCAGCTGAAGCAGTGGGTTTTTTACCCACGAAAGCTTATGCCCAAATAAATCCCTTAGTTTAAGGTGCCACCGGACTCCTTGTTGTTTTTGTGCGATAAAACCATTCATCTCTATGGCCCAAAGTATCTTGCAGTGCCATGGCTCATGTTTGGTTCCAAGGCAGGCGGTATTGTCAGTGCAGCCTGCAGGATGAATGCCACCCATGGAGTTCTGCAATGTGCCCTGCAGCCTTTCATATGGAGGAGCAGCCCGAGGGAGACGATAGGTCCTAGCAAGGAGTGTTCTACAGGGATCTTCAAGGAGAGTTTTGCATTGGACATACAAGGCCATATTCCATTTACGCTCAGTCCTCTTAATATACACCCACTTTAAGGACCCTTTATCTGTCAGAGTGGTATAAAAGGGCCTTAGTGTAATGAGAATGCAGTTCATGGTCTCTATAGGATGAAATGTTCTGTTGAAGATAAGGGCAGCTGCAATCTGTTCAGTGTTATGCTTGGCAAATTGCTGGGACTTGCTGACAATGCAGCCCACAATTGGACACGCCGTGGGAGCTCCTAGAGTGCCTCTGTGCTACAGTAAAGCTCTGAAAAGGACCACACGAGTCTCAAATTACATTTATAAAACACTGTTTTTAAAAATGTTATTCGTTTCTCCATAGCTGCCTCTGTTAGTTGTATTGCTACAATGGAGTGTATAGTGATGGCAGTAGTGGGAGGGAGACATTCATCTCCCTTTGTTCCATTATGCTCAGAGTGATCACCTCCAAGACTGACGGTTCAATAAATGTGAAGCTGTAGCATTAGCACATTGAATAAGCTGTAATGCTGATCTATGGTAATTTGTGTGGGCATATCAGCAATGTATTAGTTTAGAATTCACAACATCATGACAGCAACCAGTTCTCAGGGAAATATTATATACAGCATCCATAACAAGCATATGAGCTGCTGAGAGAACCAACGTGAGAGACTGGGCTACACAAAGGCAGAGAGATGAGAAGGATACCTGGCACCGGAGCAGGATGGAAGCCTCTGGCTGCAGGTATTGTGGCACCATGGCATGAGATCTTTGCAATGTCACCTCCGCAATCATCCTGCCCATTTGTTCAGTCAGTGAAAGAGCAGCCTGGGAGGTTCAGTCCCTTCCCTTTATTCTTGTAAGGGGTTAGGATAAATGGTAAAATAAAACACAACCTTTTACAGTTATGTGGTGCAGCTGCTTCACCTTCATTCCTCCTGTTTTCTGATGATTGCTCTTCATAGTGATCATGGTTCAAGGTCAATGCTTGATCCCATTCTCCATCTCTCTGCAGAAGGCAAGTTCTGCAGAAGGACATTGGATGACTATGCCTGCTGGCCTGATGGGCTACCTGGGACCTATGTGAACGTAAGCTGCCCTTGGTATCTTCCTTGGGCCAGCACAGGTAAGGGCCTGTCCTTTCTGGGCAAATCCAACCCCAAATGTGAGATGTTTGTCTCGCAGCAGCCTGTTAAACTTACACAGCCATTGCAGCTGAGACACTTAAAAGCTTCCAAAGAAGGATACTGATCCTAGTCCATCCTAGCTAATTACTTTGTCATTTTCCTTATGCGGTAGGAGAGGAGGGTGGCATTATGCTCTGATTGGATCATGTGTGCCAATCAGTGTGTGGGTACCTGAATGGCAAGGAGCTAAGAATCAAGTAATATCTTATGCTAACCAGAACGAAATGTGATGCTTCTCAGATGCAAATCTAAAAACCTAGATAAAAGCTGTTAAGATGAAAGATAGAGCAACGTACAGTAGATAAATTGAAACTGGGGAGAAAGTGTTTTAATGTTCCTTCCTTCATTTTGCATTAATTTCTGGGATTCATTGCTCTCTGGTTTATTAGAATGTGGTCTGTGAAGAGGTTGTCACTGGGAAAATTCTGGCCTTAAAAATCTATGATGGGACCATTATGATTATGTTGTCTCATCTCCTGCATAACTCAGACCATGGAATTTTACCCAGCGATTCTCGTATTGTCCCCAATGAGTTGCAGAGCATATCTCTTTAGAAAGACCTCTAATTCTGATTTAAAGAGCCCAAATGTTGGAAATTTATCACCTTCCTCGATAGTCTGTTCGAATAATTAATTATCCTTTCTGTTGAATTAAGTACTGTAGGTAAGATACTAAAAAAAAAATCAGATTCTGTATGCCGTGGATTGTGGGGAAAGATGGCAAGGACACTGTTGCATCTCTCTGATTCTCTGTCTAGTTTTAAGCCAGCCCCAGTGGTATTTAGAGTAATTGGGGGATCTGCCTTAAACTCTCTGAATAGGTAAATTCCGACATGGCCATCTACCAGCTGGGAGTTGCAGGGTCATGGCTTGCGCACCTGCTTGTCCCTTGTGTATCCTACACTGGGGCTGCAAGGTGGTGATATAGGAGCTGGCTGCACTGCTATGCACCAGCTTGGGGGACTTCCTCACGCTCTGGGGGAAATCCTCAGCTGGGGAGATACGACCAGATTCCATTCCATTCCATTCGCCTGAACAGCCCAGAGTCACACATTATTTTTGTTGCCATGTAATGGGTTGCTGTGGCATACTTGCTCCTCACAAACAGCCTCCAGCATGATGTAAGTCACTCGTGTGTGTGTGTGTGTGTGTGTGTGTGTGTGCGCTGCAGCCAGCCACTCCTTGGTTCTTAGCAGTCATAAAAGTTATCAGAGGGTGACCCCAACACAGTCCCAGTGTCAGATTTCCTGCCCCCCCAGCCCCAGAAACACATGTCCTGTACTGCCCAGACTTCTTCTGGACAGTACGGATATGTTAAATCCGTTACTCCTTTAAGGGTATAATATGCAGTTACCCCAAAGGGAGTTACCCAGATATTTCAACTTGAACATACTCGATTGGATAAAACAATAAAACAAATTTATTAACTACAAAGAGACATTTTAAATGAGTACAAGTAATGAGGTGTAAATGTCAGAAATGGTTATAAGAAAAATAAATTAGGCACCAATAAGCATTTTCTCTTTAACAAATTACATTAGAAACAAAGCCAAGTTTTTTCACCACATGCTTTCAGCAGTGTTACTGACCATATTCTTTGTCAGGACCCCCTCCCCCAGAGTCTAACACCTGCTTCCTTTGTCTCTTCAGGTGCAATGAATGTGATAGGCAGAGAGGGGGTTCCCTTGGGGTGTTTGTCCTTCCTTTTTATAGTGTCAGTTCCCCCCATAGAAAAACATTTCTAGCTCAGAACCAGGAGTCAGAGTCTATGTAGAAAGATATTCCCTGCTGGTGGTGGGGTTTTTTTATTTTTTTTATTTTATTTTTTCACACGTTTGAACTTCCTTTGTGTTCCCTTCCTGCTTGATGATGACTCTGTTTACTGCTTAGATGCAAATTAAGCAGAGCATACATTCCTTTGTTTAGGACAGAGCTGTTTGCCAGCTTCTGTTTGGCCAGGGCAGTGGGGTTTGGAACATCAGAAAGGGGAATCTTATAACTTCATATACAATGTTGCCACATCTATTTTACCAGAACAATACTGATCAGCAAATTGAGTTTTCAGATGATACCTTAAAAGGCATACCTTATACCAAGATTATTACAGGAGAGAGATATTCTGTCACAGCTGCTCACTCCTTTTTCCCTTGCTGTCTGCAATGACCCTTACACTTTTCACAGTACTCCTTTACCAGTACCTCGCTCACACTAAATATCCATGTTGGAGATAATTTTTTCCAAGATGTTTATTTTGCATTTGTCCAAGGTGAATATCATATTCTTACTCTGTCTATATCTCTGATTTCCCTACAGCACTTTTGTATTATTTCTCTGCTGTTGGTAGCAATTGTCAACTTAGTATCATCTGTGAATTAATATGCTGTTCTTTTATCCCCTCCAGATCATTAATAAAGATATTAAACCTTTCAAGCTATTTAAAGATTTTCTTTTACTAATGCACAGAATCAATGTTTACCTTCCAATTACCTGACCTAAAAGCCCTTCAGATGCTCCAGAACTCTTTCCAATAGCTCTAATCTTTTTGGATATCTAATAACCTACTTACAGGATTAAACTCCTTCCCTCCAGCAAACCCATTTATTTTCAATCTTTAAGACACTACGTGCAGTCATTTGATTGCTAACGACACTTGAAACCATCACTGCAAGAGAGAGAGTCAGAATTTAACACAATACTGTGGGGAATAAGTTGTCAGAATGTGCAATATCTTTCATATACTTTTGCAAATAAGTAAAAAATGAATTACTGTGAAAGAGTATTTGAGTGAAAATAATAGCAATGCTTTGGACTTCTATAGAGTATTGCACAGGAAGGTGGCAAAAGCCCTTAGACACAAATTAAGCCTCCCAATCTCCTTCCCTCTTCATTGCTGGTTATACCCCATATCATCCCCATTTGACATAAGGGAGTTGGGGGAAGGAAGGGGAACAAAGAAATAACACAAAAAGTTACTGTGAGAGCTGGAAATGTAACCTAGGAGTCTGAATTCCCATGGCCTGATTCATCACTGCACCCTATCCTAAGCACTGCCAAGTGGGGGTAAAATGCTGCCAGACTAGAAGGGTAGTGTGCTTATGCTTGTTTTTCCCTGGAGAAAAATGTTTCAAAAGATGCAGTGCAACAGTGAATTGGGCCTTCAATTCCCTCCTATAACCACTGAACCACACTCAGTTTTTATCCTTACATAGCAATGCAGTCCCATAAATCCAAAATAGGCTCCAGCGCTTGTGGGTGTGGACCCCTAATTTTCTATTCTACACATGCTCAGAAGGGAGATAATAAAGTTACAAATGAGGCTTTGTTCAGGAAGTATCTCAAAAGGCTCTTTGGTGAGGTCTGATGTCATGGAGTGGGAAGTGCAACAGTTAAACATAGCTTGAGATGTGTGACCTTAAGCTATGTCTTCCCTAGAAATGCTGCTGTGGCACAGCTCTAGCGCTGCAGCTGTGCCCCTGTAGTGCTTCAGGGTAGACACTCACTACAGTGATGGGAGAGGTTTACCCATCGCTATAGTTGATCCACCTTCCCAAGAGACGGTAGCTAGGTCGACGGAAGAATTCTTCCATCAACCCAGTGCTGTCTACACTGGAGGTAAGGTCCAGCTTAACTACATTGCTCAGGAGTGTGGATTTTTCACACCCCTGGGTTGAACTAACTTTTTAGTGTCGACCAGACCTTAACAATATGCTTGACTTTATGCCTGGGGGTCATCCAATTGATGGAGGTTAGGATAAGCAGGGCCGGCTTTAGCAGGTGCGGGGCCCCATGCTGGGACGCGAATTGTCTTGCACCCCTGGCCCCGCCCTGACTCCGCCCCCTCCCTGCTCCACTGGATCCCTCCAGAAAGCCCCACCCTGGCCCCGCCCCCAGCCCCGCCCACTCACTGTCCCATTGGATCCCTCCCCAAATCCCCACCCCGGCCATGCGTCTTCCCCAAGCATGCCGCTTTCCTCCTCCTCACCCCTCCCTCCCAGGCTTGCGCTGATCAGCTGTATGGTGGCACAAGCGCTGGAGGGAGGGGGGAGAAGCAGGACGTGGCTTTTTTTTTTTTTTTCCCCCCGCTCTGCCAGCAGTTCCGGACGTTGCGGGGCCCTCTTAGGCGTGGGGCCCCATTCCCGGGAATCGGCCGAATTGGCTTAAAGCCGGCCCTGAGGATAAGCCTACACTTAAAATGCTACAGCAGCACAGCTGTGGTGCTTCAGTGTAGACACTCACTACAAGGACAGAAGGGGTTCTCCTGTCACTGTAGTTAATCCCCAGTGTAGACAGTGGTAGGTCGAAGGAAGAATTCTTCCATCCTAGCTACCACCTCTCAGGGAGGTGGGTTAAGTCAGTTTAACTAAGTCTTTCAGGGTGTGATTATTTTTCCCCCCGCACCCTGTGAGATGTAGTAATGCCGATGTAACTTTTCAGTTTCGACCACCCCTTAAGAAGTAACTTCTCTTGTCAACAGCTCAGTCAACTGCAGGATTTTTTTGCATCTTCCTCTCAACATCTGCTATTGGCTACTGATCTGGTATAGCAATTCCTATGTTCCCAATTTGTGAAGTGAGGCTGTAGCCATTGCAGATGCGATGGAGAGTGTGAATGCTGCTCCTGCTGGGGATAGAACATAGAAAGCAAAGTAAATGGAAAAAAACTAGCAGTACTATTTGACCTGGGTAGTTATCACATTAGGGCTCGGGATATACGTATTTTTTTCAAGTAATTGCTTAATATGATCATTTTGTGTTAAAAGGTAATCAGATTCCATTTAGCCAGTTACATTAACAAGCCTGAACTGGTGCCAGTTGGAGTAGAGGGCTGGAAAAAGACCCCATACTGTGAGTGCTTGCAGTGAGAGATTTTTGTAATGCAGGAACTCTTCTTGTTCATACTGCAGACTTGGCCAGCTTTGTATTTGAGCAGCTACTCAGTCTTTCTCATTCACAGGTCCCATTCTCCATCACTCTGTTCTGGTGGGCTATCAGTCTTAGCACCAGCCTGACTCATGGCTTTGCTGATACATGTAGCTCTGCAGGGTGACTAGCAGGACAGGAAGTTGAAAATTATGTGAAGATTGTTTTTTTCATCCACTTAGCCATTAGCACAATCCCTGATGCTGTCAGCAGTCTCCTCTTCTTTGTCTGCAGCCACTGACTTTTCTCAGGAAGGTGTAACTGTGTCCCACAGCATGGTAGCTTCTGAAACTGCCTGCATCAAACTGGTAGCCTATACTATAGTGCCCTGACCAGGGAGGGTCCAAACAGGTCGTTGTTCTATTTTAGAGTAAATTGGGGGGAGTCAGAGAAAATTCTCCCATCTTTGAGGGGAGGCAAAGGTCTGCATTTTCAAATCCATGTTCCTAAAATTAGGCATCTAAATCCATATTTAGACATCGAGCCATGAACATTCAAAGGAGCTGAAGAGAATTAGGATCCCAGTTCCAGGGAATTACGTAACAATGGCCTGAATCGGAGAAGTGCTAAGCCATACTTCATATCAGCTTTTTGCCCTCTGCCAGACTTAGACCAGCAGTTTCCAGTCCCAAGCTGTCTGGGCTGACATGTCAGTTGATCAGCTAAGGTCCTGGCTGAATCTGCTATAACCTATAGTGGGGGTTTGTCACTCATGAGCCTGAGACCGGAGGAAGCACGAGGCCCTAGGGTTTAGTGCTAGTCAAGGACTTGGGAGACGTGGGGCCTAGTCTGTGTTCAACCACAGACTTCCTGTGTAACTTTTAAGCAAGTCATGCAGGCCTGGATCCACAAAGGGCCTTAAGTGTTGTGACACCCAGTGTTGCAGTGCCTAGAAGACCACTGGTACAGCACTGCAATCTGCAAAGCCTGAGGTTCCTATACAATGAATGGGGAGAAATAGACAACTAAAAATGCAATCCACCATAGCCAGCATGCTAGGCGGGAAGTCACCTAAGCTAGCCAATAGAAGATGCCAACAAGAGGGGTATGTCCCAAGCCCTGGACCTCTTAGGGTTTGGCACCTAAGTCCAAGCCTACCTTTGCTTTCAATCCCAACCAGAAACCTCTCTCCTGGAATCAGGTGGCTTAGGTGTCTAAGTAGTTTTTTGGGAGAAAAAAACCTGCATTGTGCCACACAAAATGGGAGGTGATGCCTGCCTTGTGACTTTTAGCCCAGGGGTTAGCACACTCACCTGGGATGGTGGTAAATCCAGGTTCAGTTCCCTACTGTCTGCCAGAAGTGGGAGAAAGGGTTTGAACAGGGGTCCCCCACACCTGTAATCAGAGCACTTCAACCACTGAACTATGGGATATTCTGATGTGGGAGGTTTAAGTTGGACATTAAGAAAAATTTCCTAACTGTCAGGGTGGTTAAGCACTGGAATGAATTGCCTAGGGAGGTTGTGGAATCTCCATCATTGGAGATTTTTAAGAGCAGGTTAGACAAACACCTGTCATGAATGGTCTAAATAATTAGTCCTGCCACGAGTGCAGGGGACTGGATCAGATGACCTCTCAAGGTGCCTTCCAGTCCTGATTCTATGTGGAGCTCCCTCAGTCTCTCCTGTTGAAGCTGCTCCACTTTGGATAAATAATTAGTTACTGGGCCAGACAGAGTGCAAATGACTCTAGTTTGGTTGTTAGGGTACCCATCTAGGAGGTGGGAGGCCCAGTTCCTCTGCTCCAGGAACTGTTTAATTATTGATACACAGTGGAACAACTTAAACAAGAGTTTGAGTTCTTGAGCTTAGGCGGGAGATAAGTGTCTGGATGCTTAGACTGAAGCAGCAGTGCACATGTGCATGCTCAGAGGCAGAAACTTAAGCACCTAGGGAATTTCTACAGCAGGAATTTAGGTTCCAAGTGAGTTACAGGGTTAGGTGGCAGGTGAGTGGGGGGCATACTGGATCACAGTGGAGCCTAAAACTAGGAGTTAGATGCCTAAGTACCTTTGTGAATCTGGGCTGTAGTTTCTGTAGCTCAGTTCCCCATTGGTAAAATGGGGATAGTCGTGCTGCCCTACCTCTCAGGACACTTGTGAGGATAAAATGCATTAGATTGTGAGGGGGTCAGATGTGGTGACGGAAGCCATACAAGTACCTTAGCTAGACAGACTGTGGTTTAGAGCAGTTCATGCTTTATTGCATGTTGAGTGGGAGGTGAGCAGCTGCTGTGCACCACATTCTAGCAGAGAGGCTCAGCATCACAGTAGGGATGAGCTGGCCAGCGTATCAGTCACTAAAGTACTACCTTATTCCCGTCTTCATTATATGAAGTACCAAACATCTGCGCCCCCTGGCACTGTGTGTGTACTGCAGTTGTCTAGATAATGTTTCCAAGACTGCGTCTGGCAATGACAGCACGACATACTTTGGAGGATGCTTACCTGTCTTTTTTTCTTCTTGTGGGCAAATCTCAGGGCATTCTGCTATGGGGAGAATTTGCTGATTGCAGCATTTCAGTCAAAATACTTTAAAGATGATGTTAAATTATGTTTTTCCTGTTGAGACTGTGTAGCAAATGTTCATCTGATTTACCTGAAGCAGGCCTTTTATATTCCTGCTGCATGAAGCTCAGATTGGGTCACCTGACACGATATTGGAGTCCTTCTACCTAACTGTTTAGTTGCTTTGATAACCCAGAACCATCTCCATTTCCTATCTGCGTTAGGTACTTCTATTTGCTCCAACACCATAGCAGCTGAGCATCTCATGATCTCTAAGGGATTTATCCTCACAATACCGCTGTGCTCCAGGGAAATACTATTATCCCCATCTTACACATGAGGAACTGAGGCACTGGGAAGCCAAGGTCACACACAAAGTCTATAGCAGAGAAGGGAATTGAATCTAGGTATCTCAAGTCCCAGCTTAACACCCTAACTGCTGGACTATCCTTCCTCCTTCCTGTGATTCCTTCTCAGTGCTCGTGGACACGACCTGTTCATCTTCTCAGGAGCCCAGTAACACAGGGCTTAGCGAGCCACTTCAGATAAAATAAAGCCTAACCTGAACTGATGCTCAAAACTTAATCTTCAAAGTCTGAGGACGCTGGGGTAAATTTTTCTGTTTTTTATTTCCATAGTAGCCTCTGCATCTCTTGGCCTCAGACAGGGCTGGGTTGGAAATGTTGAACAAGTGTGAAACAGTTCTCTTGTGGTTTTCCTTAGTCCTGACAGAATGTTTTAGAGGACCTGTTCCCATGAAGGTTCCAGCCCACTTTTAGACCAACTCTAAAGTCCAGAGAAGCCAAGGTAAAAGCTTTCAGTGACTCCAGTAGGCTTTGGATCAGGTCTTTTGTGAACACAAAGGCTTCAGAGAAACTTCTGCCTGAGCCAAAGCTTTTGAGATTTGATCACTAGTAAACCTACAGAGTGACATTTTGCACTCCGTTACATACAAGCAACCCTGCGGAAATCTGGTAACCATAAAACATGGCTGAAGATACTGTGACCTTTTGTATGCACTGAAGTCAATGCATTTGAGGGGGTGCAATTGAGGGCAACTATATACCTCGACGTACCATCAGTTAGGAAATTTAAAGGAAAATAGCAGTGCCCCTTTGAGAGAAAGCATCCACTTCCAGTTACTGTCACTGGCTATGCATCTCAGTATTGTTACATTTTTAAAAATTTAAGGCCAATTGCCAATAATGCTGTATGGACCTGGAAAGTTTGGAGCAGCTAGTACAATTCATTTTACATTTATGTCCTTTGGGGTTCTGATATTTTATTGTTTAATAGCACTAAATCCTCTTAAATAGAAAATCTTCCAGAGATAGTGGTTCCAAACACGACTTATGTGCACAGTAACCACATCAGTTGTTTTTTATGTATACTGGGGCACATAAAGGTTAGCTGCAGCCTGGTGGAGCATAGCCATGTCTCAGTACCATATGACAGCTAATATGTTCCCTCTCTTCTTATTGTTTCGAGTAGCTCAGAAGTTAGTGGCTGTGGGTGTGTGTCTGTTGATTTAAATTACATTATTTGAAACATAAGCATTAAGTAGATTATAATGAAACACTATGTCCAAGATCTTTAGTTGCTACTGATACACACATTTAGTAGTTATAAATAGAGATGATACCAGCTCACAAAATTCAGATCTGGAGCCAAACTCCCCCGAAGTTTGTGGATGATTGTATCCAGGGTTTTGCTTCAGGATTCATCCCTAGCTGTGCTGTTCGATTCAGATGACCTCCTAATCTACTGTGATCCTGGATAACTTTCACTTAATTCAGTGGGCTGCCCAGTAGTAGCAGGCTCTGCAGTGGGCTTGTAACCAGTCAAGACAGTGGTCCCCAAACTTCTCCTGTCACTCCACCCCTCTTACCAGTAATGGAATCTATCCACGCCCCTGCCCTGCCCCGAGAAGTTTCTTTGGTTTAGGCCTCCACAGCAGTAACATCTCCTTTATTATATAAACAACCTCTAAAAGGAGTTTAATTTAAAATGTGGTATAAAGTAAAGGTGGGTAGAGGGTTCACTACACCCTTTTCCTCTTACACCAAAATTAAGTTTGTAGTAGGCTTTCAAATATGTTAATCTGGTCCCTTTCGAGCTCAAGTTATCTCCCTAGAAGAGATGTTAATTTGCATTTGCCAACCCTGTAAAGCAATTCAAATTTTAAGTTTCCTTCCCTGGACTAAAAGCTGTCTCAATCTAATCAACAAATTCACTTTGCAAATTATATGAAAACTCACTTACTGACAGGAAGTTTACCTCTGACTTTATCAACCTACATTTGTTTATAAGATGATAAACTCTAGAACATATGCCACTCTTGTTTCAAGGACAGAAATATGGACTGTTGAAATAAACAGTCAGAAATTTCATTATGAGAGATACAATGGAGGGATATATGTGTCACAGCTCAGGGCAACTGCACCAGCTGCTTGTATGTGTGTGGTGGGGAGGTGTTGACATGTCAATACTTTCTTATATGCTTGGTAGGACTGTGTTGTTAACTGGGATTTTTTTTTGTCCGAGTGGCCTTTCCAGTTAAAATAAATACAAATATATTATAGTTATTATAGAAGTACAACTCCCCACCAAGATGTTTTTTTCATTAGAAGTCTCAGGTGAAGAAATATATAGCATCTCATTAAGGGGACAATCAACTTTACATCTTTTAATAGAAACAAAGTATGCTCTTGCTAGGTATTGATGAAAGAGAATGTTAATCCAGTCATTAGTTAGTAACTAAGGTTCTGAATTAAGCATTAAGCTTATATAGCAAGTGCTTTGCTGAAAAGGGACTAAGGCTATTATCTAAATGTCCATTTTCCTTATCTGAAAGTTACCAGCTAGTTGGAAGATTCACTTTCCAAGCCCCAAAGACTAGATTCTTTTTTTTTTTTAATTATGTAAACCTAGTATTTATCAGCAGTGTTTCCCTATTGAATTCTAAGAGTTTGTCTTCCTCTGAGAGACACACACACACACACACACACACACACACACACACACACACACACACACACTCTCGAATTCTGATCTCTTTAGTATAAATCAGAAGTAATTCCATTGAAATCAGGCAGAGTTATACATGTAAGAACAGAATCAGAGCCCCTATGAATATAGATTGCCAGGATTGAATGAGTTTGGAACTCTTTGCCTTTTTTATTTGTTGCTATTCCTCTTAGTTTTTGGATCCCTTACATATTAGTATATAATATTTATTGAAAAATACAAAGATTTTCTGAGACAAAATCTCACTTTTCGTAGAAAGATGTACACAGACGTATACGTACAGACAGTCTAGGACATCCTAGTAATAGTTTTATTTTATAAAATATATATATTTAAAAATCCATCCCCCTTTCATTTCAAAACAGTTTCACAAACACAGTTTTAACTTTAAAAGTGCTAGTCTGTGCAAAATGGCTGCAGTTTTCCTTTAATCTCGCAAACAGACTCTCTTATCTGCATTGTTACCCTTTCCCTCTAATATTTTGCTGTGAACTTCCCCCTGAGAGTTTTCTGTGATAGGCAAAATCCTCCACCACCACCACCCCTCACCCCCCAAGAGATCCTGTCACTTATTCTGGAATTATGACAAATAAAGACTCCTCCTCAAACACACTCCAAATGATGACTTTTAGAATTTATATTCATCACCTTACATTTTGTTTGAAAAAGAAGGAAGTCCTTACGGGTGGCATGTTTGAGAAAACCCAGTTTTATGGCTTCTTCCATGAAGATAATGACAGTAGTGCTGGCTTGTTGCCAGCCTCATTTTCCCTTTCCAGCGCTAATTTATTCTGCTTTCTGACAATCAGAATAACAAGAGGTGAGTTAGGGAAGAACAGGAGCAAGTGCTCAATCGGCATAATTGGTCTTTCAGCAAAAACCGGCTTGCATACACACAACCTGCTTGATGACTGTCCCTAGAGCTTAGTGAAGTGGGGCAGCAATCTCTGTCAAGTGAATACAAATGCAGAGACTCCTGAGAGATTGTCCTCACCCTCACTGTGGATGAGTGACAACAAGCCCTTCCAAGTTTATACACATGAGCAGTCAACTAGCTGTGGATTTTTGATGTTTAAAGAGTGTATTTTAACCTCAGCAGGAGAAGAGGAGCTCTCAAAGCCATAAAGAGACGTTTTACCTACAGACAGTGAAGAACACATGAGAGGAAAGGCAAAGAATGTGGGATACACTGACTATAGAATCTTGTAGGAGAATCCAACCTTACGATAAGGATATGGGATGGTTTGAGTTTAGTAAAGTTGGGTTGGAAATTAAGTTTGTAATAGATGTGTTAGTACCCATCCATAACTGTAGTCAGTGAAGGTAGCAATACCTACAGTTAAAGCTGCCTGATGCTTCCTAAGATCCTATATTCAATTGTTTATAACTTTGCCAAACTTTAACTGTTCAAGTTGAAATTTTCTGTGCTGAGAGTCTGCATAAAACTGAATTATTTTTGGAAGTTTTAGCCAAAAATCTTCAGCTTCTTCCCAGACTGAGATTAAGGAAAATGGTGTTTTGCTACTATTAAAAAGAAAATCTGTACAAGCTTTTTGGTCAGAAGCTTTAGCTTTGGCGGCTGGAGTTGAAATTTGGAAAGGGGTATTTTGTCCTGATGTCAGATGTGCTTTTTGCTGATCCTGTGACTGACCATGAGACCTCTGCCTTCTTCCGCACGCATGATGGATGGTATTCTGCTAATTAAATCAGGGGTCAACAAACATGTGGACAAGGGGGATCCAGTGGACATAGTGTACTTAGATTTCCAGAAAGACTTTGACAAGGTCCCTCACCAAAGGCTCCTATGTAAATTAAGCTGCCATGGGATAAAAGGGAAGGTCCTTTCATGGATTGAGAACTGGTTAAAAGACGGGGAACAAAGGGTAGGAATTAATGGTAAATTCTCAGAATGGAGAGGGGTAACTAGTGGTGTTCCCCACGGGTCAGTCCTCGGACCGATCCTATTCAACTTATTCATAAATGATCTGGAGAAAGGGGTAAACAGTGAGGTGGCAAAGTTTGCAGATGATACTAAAGTGCTAAAGATAGTTAAGTCCAAAGCAGCCTATGAAGAACTTCAAAAAAGATCTCACAAAACTAAGTGATTGGGCAACAAAATGGCAAATGAAATTTAATGTGGATAACAATGTAAAGTCATGCACATTGGAAAAAATAACCCCAACTATACATACAATATGATGAGGGATAATTTAGCTACAAGAAGTCAGGAAAAAGATCTTGGAGTCATCGTGGATAGTACTCTGAAAATGTCCATGCAGTGTGCAGAGGCGGTCAAAAAAGCAAACAGGATGTTAGGAATCATTAAAAAGGGGATAGAGAATAAGACTGAGAATATATTATTGCACTTATATAAATCGATGGTACGCCCTCATCTCGAATACTGTGTACAAATGTGGTCTCATCTCAAAAAAGATATACTGGCACTAGAAAAGGTTCAGAAAAGGGCAACTAAAATGATTAGGGGGTTGGAATGGGTCCCATATGAGGAGAGATTAAAGAGGCTAGGACTCTTCAGCTTGGAAAAGAGGAGACTAAGGGGGGGATATGATATAGGTATATAAAATCATGAGTGATGTGGAGAAAGTGGATAAGAAAGTTATTTACTTATTCCCATAATACAAGAACTAGGGGTCATCAAATGAAATTAATAGGCAGCAGGTTTAAAACAAATACAAGGAAGTTTTTCTTCATGCAGCGCACAGTCAATTTGTGGAACTCCTTACCTGAGGAGGTTGTGAAGGCTAGGACTATAGCAGAGTTTAAAAGAGAACTGGATAAATTCATGGTGGTTAAGTCCATTAATGGCTATTAGCCAGGACGGGTAAGGAATGATATCCCTAGCCTGTGTCTGTCAGAGGGTGCAGATGGATGGCAGGAGAGAGATCACTTGATCATTGCCTGTTAGGTTCACTCCCTCTGGGGCACCTGGCATTGGCCGCTGTCGGCAGACAAGATACTGGGCTAGATGGACCTTTGGTCTGACCCGGTATGGCCTTTCTTATGTTCTTATGGTTGTGCAGTGAAGGAGACTGTTGTCTTTAGGACCCTACCTTGTTTATTGCAGAAGTTGGAAGGTGACTAATGAATGAGGCAGGGGAGTGCTGTAAGAGAAAGCACAATCTCATGGTTTAGGCAGTTGAATGCTGCAGTGGAGAACTGGATTCTATCCCTGCCTCTGCCACAGAGTTCCTAGGTGATGCTGGCAAGTCACTTCAGCCAAAATGTTCACAGGTGCCCACTCATTTTCTGGGTACCCAAATGGGGATGAAGATAATGCAACCTCACTTCACTGGGGTATTGTGAAGGTTAATGCATTGATCTTTGTAAAGAACTAAGATACTAAATGAGAGCACCATAAAAAAGTCCATGAGAAAATTACTAATTCTGTGTTCAGTGCAGAGGTTATATGGGGTGGTTAAATAAGGCCTAGAGCCACACACTGAGTTGTAAGGATACAAGAAATAGGGAATAGCTACCCATTTTGTGAGCACTATTCATCCAGGGCACCGAATGAGGCAGGGAGGGCCTTGTGGAAAAATAGTAATGATCATGTAATTAAAAATTGTATGAAGATATATACGGATAAGGGGGCTGAATTAAAACATTGCATTGTATCAGAGGGGTAGCTGTGTTAGTCTGAATCTGTAAAAAGCAACAGAGGGTCCTATGTCACCTTTAAGACTAACAGAAGTATTGGGAGGTTTTGTGGGTAAGAACCTCACTTCTTCAGATGCAAGAAGTCACATTGCATTGGTGACTTTAATTCTGGCATTTCCTAACTTTGGAGTGCTTGACTTTCTACCTTTAATGTTCTTTTAACGTAGTTTTTGAGTATAATAATAAATATTGTCTGCACATATTAAATACAAGATCCTCTGAGAAACTAAAACTGCGTCCCAACATAAAGAGAGTCTGATGCCCCATTTATGGGGAACAGGGTTAGTACAGTTAGAAGCTTACATAGAACAGAGCATGTTCCAGCATGGAGCGCCACAAAACTGTGGAGGAGGCACTGCTGCCTTCCTATCCACAGCAACTGCCTCTTGATTATGCAGCACGATTCCTTTCTGCCTATCACGCACCCCTTTAGAACAGAACTTCACAATACACAGACAGAATAAATAGAATACAAGATTCAAGGGAAAACAAATGCTTACTGGATATTTAAAGCCAGAAATACGTGATGGGAAATTCCTGATCGGTTATATGATCAGTTGCACCTGTGTTGACCAGTGGAAGACTGTTCCTCAGCATCTGTTCAGCCCAGTTTTAAATTCCCTGGTGCAGGAGCTAAGAATATAATTTAGGATACTATGGTGATGAGCCCACTGTAAATATATAGCTGGGTAAATAGGTTTGCAGTAAAAGCTGGAACCCCTCTTCCCCAACAAGTTGAGACTGCTCATGGGTTTCATGCTGCCAGCTGCAGTTTTGGACTTCAAAGCCAAATGCAGGATTCCTGGACTTAGTGCGTGTTTATTGCAAAGAAACTCAAGTATGGGAGTGAGACATTTAAACAGTAACTTCCCCAGCAAAGAACTGACTGCATGTACACATCCAGCGAGCTGTGCGCTCATACCACATTGAACGATAAACTCAGCTAGGAATGAGCCGAGACGAGCTCTTCAAAGGAGGAGAAACTCCTCCATTAAAATGTGTTGCCTTCCCCATTGAAGGTCAAGTCACTTGATCAGGGACCACATCAATCTGTGGCAGCAAATCATTCTGTTGTTACTCATTCACTACAGAGTCACTGCTGCCTTCGAGAGAAAACTGCTACCTTTTCCAGAACATTGGGAATTAATGAAACTGGCAAATTCTAGAATGTCACATTCTTTGTGGAAGTTTAAACATGAAAGGTCTATACTGCAGTTCAGAAGTGTGATTCTCAGCCTGGGTAGGCAGACTCATGTGAGCTCTGCTTGAGCTAGTATGCTAATATTAGCAGTGTGTACGTTGTGGCATGAGCGACCAATCAAGGTAGCCTCCTGAGTTTGGATCCAGGGGTTTGTGTGAGCTTGGATACAGGCAACTAGCCCATGTCATCACCAGTGCCACCACTCCTATTTTTAGTGTGTTCCCAGCTGCAGTGTAGACATACCCTTGTTGATCTTAAATTCTATATAATTACAGTACAAAAAACGGATCCTGAAGAAGCAATAAGGTACTGCCATTTAGATCTAACTTTTTTAAAAGATAGTATACTTAGCTTTAGGTCAAGGCTGATCATTACATGCTGGGTCTCGTAGTCTCTGCATCCTACAGAGTGTGATATTAAAAACAAGAGGCGCCTGGGCCTCTTTGTAGGACTCCTTAGCCTCCTTTGGCCTGTGGATGCATCTTGGTCATCCCACATTTTAACTCCTCATCTTGTAAATGGTTTGGGTAGAGAGTTTTGCAATAAGCCAATGAAGTAGAAACACTGAGGTTAAAGTATGAAGGATCGTATGGTCCAGATTGGCTTATTACTGCATTTTGTTTTGTAATATTTTAAAGATAAACCTGTAGCATCTTAAAGGTGAACTGCTAAAATGGCCTTTCATTTCAATCCAAGGTTACTAACACGTTCTGTGTAGATTCAAAGCTTTCCTTTATTTCAGCCATTATTCTGACTTCTGGAGTAGAGTTAGTGGCTCTAACATTAATGTCCTCTGCAGCAATTCACCTGCCTAATGTCATCCACTAAATCTTGAGGAAAATTAACCCTTTCTGTTCACTACTGTTCACCTAACAAGCAATCTCTGGCAATGCAGCAACATCTCCTACAGTTTTCACAGGTTATAAATAAAGAGAGTGGATGATGAAGCATTCAAACAAAGTGGTTAATGAATATGAAATATATTACATGCACAGGCTGCCTCTCTTTCTTTCTTTCATAGACCCAGAGAGAGACAGACACACTTACTGAAGAAAATTCTCTACTAGCTTATAATTTTATATTATAATATAACTATAATACTAATAACAAAGTACTAAACACCAATTAACAAGCAAACCAGTTACTAATTTCAATACCAGTTACAATACCAAATGCCCATTAGAATACCAATTACAATACTTATTACAATACCAATTACCAAGGCAATTACCAGTTGCAGTGAAATCACTATATTATATTATTTTGTATTATAAGTTAAAATAATTTTAAACCCTAATTTTAAAATCAAATTTAAAAAGTGAAAATTGAAACATTTTGGTTTTATCAAAATGTTTTGATTAACCCCAAATGATTTGTTTTTGTTAATTTTGTTTTACAGAAAATGTTGACTTTATTTTCCAATTTGGAACTTTCTTTTTTTAAATGTCAGAATTTCCCACAGAACAGAAATTTGGAGTTTCGATCAGCTCTAGTTTGTAGTAAGCAGGAAACTGGTTGGCTTGGTATATTGACAACAGGATATAGGCTCAATCTGGATCAGATTGATAGTGAGTCAAAGCTGTAATCAAAAGGCTCCTTGATGACTTATGTAAAATGAATTAATGCTCTCTGGTCAGTTTCTAGTGGGTACATGTCCATGTCGCACTGCTGTCTCAGCAAAGGGCAGGGGCTGAATTGGCCCTGGTGATCAAACTATGGTACCTTCTCAACCAAGAGGTGGTCTAGATTGAGGCTGAGGCATGTTAGCAAGCTACAGTGTTTGGGAAGCAGTTTGCACTGCTGCTGTACCTGTTTTGTGGATAAGTGTTGTTGAGTCTCCAGCATGTTTTCATACCATAATTAGAGAGTCTGTTCTAAATACATGGATAAGACTTTTACCAGCACAAAGTTCCCTTTACTACAGTGTATCTGAAAGATCCCCCCTGTTCCTACTTTTATTTTGATGGTTCAGTATAGTTCTATTTTATTGTATGCCTTTTAATTTTATCTCCTAGCAGGAGGCTTCTAACAGC
Organism: Trachemys scripta elegans; assembly: GCF_013100865.1. Classification (NCBI taxonomy): domain Eukaryota; kingdom Metazoa; phylum Chordata; order Testudines; family Emydidae; genus Trachemys; species Trachemys scripta. Next base: position 57,785,382 of record NC_048300.1, on the reverse strand, counting down.
CTCTGAAGGGCTCTTGATTTGTTGTGGGTTTTACTCTTTGAGTGAGTAAAAAAATCTGTGGGCAGCTTAGAGAGATTTATGGCTCAATTTTTAGAGCAGAGGTTTGGCCAAGCATCCACATTTTTGTGTGCGCATCTTAGTATACCCTTTGAGTGTTCCCTGTTACCACTGTTACTAATTTTGGGACTAGTATAGGCAAAGAGAGGAGGGGATATGTGGTCTTTGTGTTCCTCTATCTCCTGAGCAAATCTGGGTATTTGCTTACATTCCTGGTAAGACAACTTTGTAATGTCTCAGCTTGCAGGGAGACTTTGGCAGGAACCTGCACATATGCATACATACTACAGATGGGCTTAAGTCACAAAGTTCAGGATCAAACTTTCCTAAAGTTCTGGGGTGTTTGAATCCTGGCATTCAGTTTAGATCCATTTTTTCTCCTAACAAAATACATGCAGTTTCCTCACCAAACAGAGATTTGTTTTCAGCCACAAACTCTGTGGGTTATTGCTGCTGAACAGTTGGCGCGCTCTTTGGCGTACTCTTTGTAATGTTGTTCTTGGAAGCTGTACACAGTTGGCTGTGAGAATGAATGAATTGAAGTGTTTGTTACAGGAAAGGAACAAGGTGAAGAATAGCTGTAATAAGGCGACAGGTGAGGGGGAGAGGGTAGGCTAAGCTTTGCAGTTGTTCTATTCTTCTTGCCAGTAAGTCTGTGTTCTTTCCCTCCTTGTTGTTGGCAGTGCTCCATGGACAAGTTTACCGCTTCTGCACTCCTGAGGGCACTTGGCTGCTGAAGGAGAATTCCACCCAGCCATGGAAGAACATTTCTGAATGTGAGGCATCAGATGGGGTAAGGAGAAGAGGTTTTGCCTATTAAAAAATAGTAATAAGTCAACACTTATGTATTATTCCTACTGAAATTAGCTTTTTCAACCTGATCTCTCTAACTGGCCCCAGTGAGTCTAACAGTAAGAAATTTTAAGGCTCTCCATTTAATCTCGCTTAGTGTTTGGTGTAGATAAGAGCACTGGAAGAAGTAATGCAGACAAGCACAGTGCTGATCCAGTAAACAGATGCTCAGTTCAGCCTAGCATAATACTGTGATCCACACAATAGTATCAGGAGGGCCGGCTCCAGCATTTCTGCCGCCCCCAAGCAAAAAAAAAAGGGAAAAAAAAAAAAGTCGCAATCGGCCGCAGCAATTGGAAAAAAAAAAAAAAAAAGCCGCGATCGGCGGCGGCAGTTCAGCGGCAGGTCCTTCCCTCCTAGAGGGAGTGAGGGACCTGCCGCCCCTGAATTGTCGCAGGTGCCGCCCCTCTCCCTTGGCCGCCCCAAGCACCTGCTTGTTAAGCTGGTGCCTGGAGCCAGCCCTGGGTACCAGGCGAGAAGCTGCAAAGCCTTAGAGAACTGAGTTGCCTTTAGTTTTCTGCACAGGGATGAAATACAGTAGTGTTAACTCACTCTGGTGAAGACATTTAATGTTCATCTCTTTTATTTTCTTCCCACAAGGGAACTCTGTCAGGGCAAAAATAATGTCCTTCCCTGTGTTGCTAATAATAGCTTGCATGATTAAAATTAACTGAATTTTTAAAAAATAATCCTTTCCGCCGTTTACCTTGACAAACGGGAAGGAACGAGTTGAAAATCTGAAGTTGGAAAGCAGCGTGGGTAAAAGTGATCATGAAATGACAGAGTTTATGATTCTAAGGGGAAAACAGGAGAATAAAGACTATGGGCTTCAAGAAGGCAGACTTTAGCAAACTTAGAGAATTGGTTGGTAGGATCCAGTGGGAAGCAAGTCTGAGGGGGGAATAAAAGAGTTCAGGAGAATTAGTAGTTTTTTAAAGAGACGTTATTAAGGGCACAAAAAGCAAATGATACCAATGAATAGGAAAATTAAGAAGTATGGTAAGAGGCCACCCTGGCTTAACCAGGAGACCTTCAGTAACTTGAAACTTTAAAAAAAGAGTCATACAAAAAATGGAAACTGGGTCCAAGGATAAATATAAAAAAACAACACAAGCATGTAGGGACAAAAATTAGACAGGCGACGGCAAAAAAGATTAAACTAGCTAGGGATATAAAGAGTAAGAAGAAAGCATTTTACAAATCCATGAGAAGCAAGAGGAAGACCAAGGACAAGGTAGGCCCATTGTTTAATGAGGAAAGAAAGACAATAACAGAAAATACAGCAATGCCCAAAGTGTTAAATGCCTTTTTTGTTTCAGTTTTCACTAAAAAAGTTACCAATGATCAGATGACAAATATAGCAACATCAGTGTAAATGAGGTAGGAGCTGAGGCTAAAATAGGAAATTAACTTGTCTAAGTAATTCTTCACTTGTTCATGTCTTCAAGCCGGCAGGGCCTGATGAAGTACATCCTAGAATACTTAAGGAACTGGCTGAAGAGATCTCTGAGCCATTAGCCATTATTTTTGAGAACTTTTGAAGGATGAAAGAGATCCCAGAGAACTAGAAAAGGGCAAATATAGTACTTATCTATGAAAAAGGAATAAGGACAACCCAGGGAATTATAAACTGGTCAGTTTAACTTTGGTACCCAGAATGGTAATGGAGCAAATAATCAATCTGTAAGCACCTAGACGAAAATAAAGTAATAAATAGCACTCAACTTGGATTTCTCAAAAACAGATCATGTCAAATCAACCTAATATCCTTCTCTGACTGGGGAACAAGCCTTGTGGATAGGAGGGAAGCAGTAGATGTGATATATCTCAATTTTAGTAAGGCTTTGATACGGTCTCACATTACCTTCTTGTAAACAAACTAGAGAATCATAGCTTAGATGAACCACTGTAAGGTTGGTGAACAATTAGCTGGAAAACTGTACTCAGAGTAGTTATCAATGTGCCACAATTGAAGTAGAAGAGTATATTGAGTTGGGTCCTACAGGAATCTGTCCTGGGTCTCCTTCTATTCAACATCTTCATAAATGATTTGGATAACAGCATAGATAGAGAGTACACTTATAAAACTGGCAGATGGTACCAGGCTGGAAGGGGTTGCAAGCACTTTGGAGCACAGGATTAGAATTCAAAATGATCTTGGCAAACTGAAGAAAAGGTGAAATTCAATAAGGACAATAATGCAAAATATTACACTTAAGAAGGAATAATCAATTTTACAAATACAAAATAGGAAATGACTGCCTAGAAAGGTGTACTGCACAAAAGGAGTTGGGAATTCTAGTGGATCACAAACTAAATATGAGTCAACAATGTAATACTGTCTCAAAATAAAACCACATCATTCTGGGATGTATTAGCAGGAGTGTTGTAAGCAAGACACGAGAAGTCCTGGTAATTCTTCCACCTCTACTCAGCACTGATAAGGCCTCCTGTGGAGTGTTGTGTCCAGTTCTGGATGCCACACTTCAGGATAGATGTGGACAAATCGGAGAAAGTCCAGAAGAGAGCAACAAAAATGTTTAAAGATCTAGAAAACATGACCTACAAGGAAAGATTGAAAAAACTGGGTTTGTTTAGTCTGGAGAAGAGAAGACTGAGGGGGGACATAAGTCTTCAAGCATGTAAAAACTTCTTATAGAGAGGAAGGTGATACATTTTTCTCCTTAGCCACTGAGTACAGGACAAGAAGTAATGGGCTTAAATTGAGATTTAGGATAGACATTAGGAAAAACTTCTTCTGTAAAGTTAATTAACAAATTGCCTATGGAGGTTGTGGAATCTCCATGGTTTTTAAGAACAGATGAGACAAACAACTGTCAAGGATAGTCTGATGATACTTATTCCTGCCTCCATGCAGGGAACTGGACTAGATGACCTATTGAGGTCCCTTCCAGTTCTACATTTCTTTGATTTATGCTCTTTGTCTACTTTAACTGAACTTGGGCAGCAAAGTTAGACTGGTCAATTACACTTCCTGGCTGTAATGCGTTAGACCTTGGGAGAAGTTAAGAGCTCTCAACATGCTATAGGACTAGCCCTTTGCCTCTGACCTATTTATTGAGTGCACAGTCCCTGTCTCAAGGAGCTCAAGCTCTAGTATAGATACAGACAAACAGTCCCGACATAGGAGATCCCCAAAACTATCAGGGGTTCCTATTCTCCCAGAACTCCCTGTTCTGCAATGCCACAACCCTTCATAGGGAGCAGGAAGATTGTAAATTGGAAAGGGCTATGAAAGGGAAGACGAGAAATTCAACACATCTGAAGGAAAGTTTAGGAAATGTAAGCAGTCCCCTAAATTGCAGCCCCATCCCTTTTCCCACTCCTTCAAAGCTCTGTGGCATCGAGAGACAGCTTTAGCCTAACACAGACTGCATGCCTGATCATTTTTAATTCCACTTGCAGTTTAAAGCTTCTTCCTTAACTATATATTGAGAGCTGCCAAGTAGACAAATACCTTATGGCAGCACTTGGCCATTTGGTACATAGCTCATTTCCATAAAATACAGTGCTTGGGGGGGGGGGCAATTATGTTAAACCCTAAATACATTGTGTTGTCACCTGATATGTAAATAGCTTGCGATTTTTATTTCTATTTTCACTTTAGCAGATGCAGAACTCCTAATTGCCTGCTTTTCAAATACGTTTATGCATTTGTATTAAAGTAGATGGAATATATGGGCTAAAGGTGTTAATATAACCCAGTCACTGTCCAACATTCAACTGTGTTAAAGAAGGGTTGGTTTTGGTTTACAGAGACCTCCGTCTGCTTATTACCCCGGCAAACATATAATTAAAAATCATGTTAACCTCTTATTAAAGATAAAGAAAAGAAGGAAAAATAATTAAGGCATTTGAAATGTAAAGTATTAAGTAAGGCTTTTATTTTAACAACATCCCTTGTTCCCTTTCTCTGTAGCTGGAGAGTGTTTAGAAGGAAAAACCCTCTTGTTTGACAGACTCTTAGAGAGTATCAGAGATGGTAATAACTGTCTGGGGAAAAGAGAAGAAGTTAGCTGAGATGGGCTGGAGCTGCTGCTGCTGTTGGGAATCCTTAAGAAAGGGATAGATAATAAAACAGAAAATATCATAGTGCCTCTGTATAAATCCATGGTACGCCCACATCTTGAATATTGCGTGCAGATGTGGTCACCCCATCTCAAAAAAAGATATAATGGAACTGGAAAAGGTTCAGAAAAGGGCAACAAAAATGATTAGGGGTATGGAACAGCTTCCATATGAGGAAAGATTAAAAAGACTGGGACTTTTCAGCTTGGAAAGGAGATGACTAAGGGGGGGATATGATAGAGAGCTATAAAATCATGACTGGTGTGGAGAAAGTAAATAAGGAATTATTTACACCTTCTCATAACACAAGAACTAGGGGTCACCAAATGAAATTAATAGGCAGCAGGTTTAAACAAACAAAAGGAAGTATTTCTTCACACAATGCACAACCCTTGGAACTTCTTGCCAGAGAATGTTGTGAAGGACAAGACTATAATAGGGTTCAAAAAAGTACTAGATAAATTCATGGAGGATAGGTCCATCTATGGCTTTTAGCCAGAATGGGCAGGGATGATGTCCCCAGCCTCACTTTTGCCAGAAGCTGGGAATGGGCGACAAGGGATGGATAACTTCATGATTGCCCGTTCTGTTCATTCCCTCTGAAGCACCTGGCATTGGTCAATACTGGGCTAGATGGACTTTTGGTCTGACCCAATATGGCCTTTCTTATGATCTATGTTAAAATCCGATCGATCCTGTTTCATATCAGATGGTGTTTGGGACTCAGCTGGAGTTGGTAAGGGTGGCAGTGTCATCTGAGTCCTTCTCTTGAACCCAGTCTGGTCAAGATATCTCTCAGGATCAGGATGATGAAGGCATGGGGTCCCACAAGGTGGGGGGGGTGGGGGGGCTGATGATAAACCTCACTCCAGTAACCCATTTTTCTCCCCAAAGTCTCTTAAGGACCCACCAAGGGAATGGTGGGTGGAATAGCCTATCCCCTCATGATTTTGTTCACGAATTAGGCCTAGTTTTCAAAACATGAGTTTTGGTTCACTGATTTTTGGTTCCACCCTTTTCTTGATTACAAGAGATGATCTTAATACAATCCTTGAGTTATATTGGTATGCCTTTTTGTTTGGACTAATCCAGTCTTTCTGTCTCCCTTTCATACCTGTTCCCATCAGTACGTGTTGTTATAGGTTATTGTGACATCTTGTGAACTTTTATGTACTTTTTACAGTTGAGCTCACAATTAAGGTAAATGTTTAGGCCCAATTATCACAACATATATCCAACCACCGAGGGCTTAGTTTGGGTAAAAATCACTGTCATGTTGTGGGCATCCCCCAAACACAAACCCACTAGGAATGTCGGAGGGAGGCTCTGCACAAATATCACAAGCTGATAGTGTTTTGCCATCACCCTAAGGTTTGTTTTAATGTAACATCCTCCAAGATGAGAGAGGAGGCATCATGTCCTTTAAACTTTAAACATCAGTTTGGGCTGCGTTGATGTTTCAAACTGTTGAGTCTCAGAAGTTGTGCCAGGCTGTGACCCTGACAAAGTCTCTCCTCCTGGACTAAGCAGTCTTCAAATCCTTCCTTTTAAAACACTCTTATTCCACAAAATCTGTCAGTGATGGCCTCTGCACTCAGTCTGAACCCTCACATGCTGTGCCGTGTGTCTCTGAATGGTTTTATCAATTTCTGAAGCAGGGAGAGTGTTTTCTTTTGTACAGCACAGTGCACAATGCTCAGTAATTGTAGTGTCATCAACCCAAAGTGGAGAAATAAAATAGATAAGTCTTGGAAATAGATTTGTGATTAGAGATGATCCAGAATCAGAATACAGGATCTAAATCCTGCCCCACAACCCAAACATCATGATTCAGGCCTGTCTCTAGCTATTGCATGTGCTACAAAAATCTTTTCTCCCCAAGACATGGACCAAAATTTTCAAACTTGGGTATGAAAGAAGCCACTAAATATGGCATTAAGGAACATGGCTTTAGGCATCCCTGCTTGAAAATGCTGTCTTCAGAATTTATATCTGCTATTGCAGAATTGATGTGTTGATGTGTCTGTCTGCATGGCAATATGGGTAGGAAGGACAGTGTCCTTTGGATTTGGAATTCACTCCCTTCCCCACTCCCTTCTGCCGTGTTCTGTAATAGCCTCGTTTTATTGACTTTCTGGGCTTGCTGCAAAGCTTGTGTATTTGAATGGGAAGTTGGGGTGGGATTTTTGTTTGTTTGGGGAATGGGAAAGGTGGAAGATTCTGATTTGTAATGTGTGCCTCTGAGTACCTAATAAAGGGATGGAAAAATAGTAGGTGTCATCAAAGTAGGGTTGGCGGGAAGGTAATGGGGAGATGGGAGAAGAGAAACAGGTCCAATGAGTGCTGTCTTTTCTTTCCTTTTTATGCTGTCAGGACGCACCAGAGGAACAACTCCTATACGTGTCCGTCATCTACACCATTGGATATGCTCTTTCATTCTCTGCCCTGGTAATAGCAACTGCCATCCTTCTTGGATTCAGGTAATCCTGATGCAGCTCAAAGCAGAGTGGAAGCAACCAGGCTGGTCTCCCAGTCTAAACAGCATCAGACTTCGAAACATTCAGCTTCTCCCTTCTACCATCTCCCCGTTCTGCTCCTTTCATCCTCTCCCCCTTCCCTGCTCCCCTCTGGCACCTTAGCTCTCCCAAACCAATTTAGCTTCTAAACTACTAGGAGTCCTGGTTGAAATATTTTTGACAAAATGAAAATGTATCAAAATACGCTTTTGCTGAAGCGGAAATGCTTTGCGGAGGTGTATTGGTTTTGACAAAATTTTCATTGGAAGGGATGAGAGGACAGACTGACTATCATACGCTAGGGTGGTGAGGGGATTGGCATCGGAGGTGGGGAAACCCATGTTCAAGTCCCTGCTGTGCCTGATTCAGAGCAGAGTTTTTCATCCCAGATCAAAATGAGATCAGAATCAGGGACTCGAACCTGCCAGACCAGCCTCCCCACATGAACACATCAAGGTTTTGATCAGAAAACAGACACTTCAATGCAATTCAATTTTTACCAAAATATTTGAAAGATTTTTGTTCCACTGTGGAACAATTTCCCCCCGAGTCCCGCCAACTGCTAACAGTGCCATGAAACAGAATTGCCATCCTCCTGTCAGATCTATGTATTAGTTTCTTCTAGGTATGACTCCATCAAATTCTGTGGAAGAGCATAGAAATTAACAGAGTCTGGTGACTAAGAAGCCATTGAAAGGACCCTGGAACATATGTTAGATTACTTAGGTTTGATCAAAAAAATGCTGGCAGCCTGACCTAGACCATACATCTTTCCATAAATGCACCATGCATGCCTGCTGCAATTTCATTGATTCTAGCCTGGTTTGTCTGAATTTTGGGGATACTGAGCAAGCAGATGCAAATATGGGGGTATTCAGAGTGACCTCTAGAAAATGCAGGAAATGCAGATATTTGATCCTGGTCTATTGTATTTTATCTTTTTTCAGCTGAGAAACATGGGACCAGTGACTGCTCTTTGTGTTCCAAAGAGAGCTTAAAATGACTACCGCTAGTTGAAATTTGTGGGGAAACCCAGAAAGACAAGTTCTGCCTCCGTCAATGCCATGGGAGGATTATGATGATTCACACATTTAGGCATTAGTACAGTTTAGAGATTCAGAGTCACTGCTCTCTGGCTACCACTAAATCACCCCCACCAAAGATGACTTCTCCCCAGAATTCATAAAAATACTCCTGAGGAGCAATTTACTTTGCTGTTGAAATGGTGCAGATTGAGCCAACATGGCAGGTGTTTTCAAAATCTTTCTGAAGGAGGATGTTCAAAACTCCCAACCACAGTTCCAGTCTCTCCAGCTGAGCACTGTGTTCTGCTGTCAATCCAAGAACAAATAACTTCAGTTAATGTGCTAAGTGACAAATGTACTTGCCTTTTGCATCATTTATAAAACTTGAGCACTGTAACATAAGAAAATGAAAAATTGAATGTTAGAGGCTTCACAAAAACATAAAAAAGGAGCCGTTTTAAAGTCTTTAAATTGCAAAAAATGTTTGTTCAACTTATTCATAATTATCGGGACAAATTCTAGTTGTCAGAAGGACTTAACCCTAAACGTTTGGAAGCATGATTTTTCTTTTTCCTTGGAATTAACATCCACATGTTGTTGGACTCTGACTGCAGCCTCAGCTTCTAACTATCCACAGCAACCTTGCGTGCTTACAGAGCTGGGAGCAGAAACCCGGTTCCAAACCACAGATTTTCCACCTTGAACTAAAGGAAGATCTCTGTTCGCTATAGAATATCTTTTATATTAATTCTAAGGTGCAACCAGCCAACAGGGGGCAACATGCTCACAAACAAGTAGTGTCCAGTCCTGCTCCCACTCTCCCACTGACGTCAAGGGTAGAAACCTTCTATGCTTAGCAATGGAAATAGGATAGTCCCCATACCTCCCATTGAAATCAGTGGGAGCAGTATTGGACACCTAAACTACCCACAATGCAGATAATCAGTAACTGTATTTACTTACAAATTATTTTCTTCATTCACACCTCTCTCTCTCTCTCTCTCTCTATATACCTATATCTATATATATCTATATAGATATATATGCAAACATGTATAGTTGGTGTATGAATTTTCAAGCAGATTTAAGAATATGGAAAGTTTGAAGGGGTAGCAACAAGCTAGTTTTGAGCTAGAGGGTGACCAAAGTTAAACATGGTTAAATTGTGAAATGACCTGTAACTTAAAAGTGGCTTCATGAATCTTCTTCAAACTTTGCAGAAATATTCTTCTTTGCCTTCTGACGAAATCTAGAAAATTTCAGGCCAAATCTATTTTCCAAGCCAACGTTGCAGAGCTGAAAAATTAGGACTTTAAAATATAGGCGTAACAACTGTTCCTCTATAATGTGCTCAGTATATTTTTCAGAAATAAAAAATAATCACTTCCAGCAGAGCGTAGTTTAATATGAATTTTCCAAGTGGCACTGCCTGCTTTCTTGATCCTAGTTGTGAGAATGTCTTTGTTTAAATGGAAAAACAAATTAATAGAGTTCCCCCATCTCTCCCCTCTACAGCATGTGTGTTTCTGCTTACATAGAGTTTGTCACAAGGCTGAGGGAGGAAATATTAGTGGGAGAACTTTGGTAAAATATTGACAGCACTTCATTGCCGAGTTTCAATCACACAACTCCCGTTTCCTTTGTCCGCCCAAAACACGTTTTGACAGGTAGCAATTTTGTTGTCTGTGCAGCTGGCTATTGAAATTCACGAAGATGATGATCTTCCGTCATTGTTTTTTATCATCACCACAAAGGTGAAAATCGTGTTTCTTTTAAACTCACGGAAGGCGTTAGTGATCCTCTCAGGATGCTGTTGATGAATGTAGTCTTCTCTTGTTGTCTAAATGATAATTAATATGTATGATAATTTCCCTTCACGGGGACAGATACTTTAACATAGTCTGCTGCTTTGCTGTACACCAGCACATGAACCCTTCCAAAGTATTCCTGTTGCACTCTTGTTTTCTTTGCTGAAGGATCACTTAAATAGTTTAGACACAGCATTATGTAAAAAGTCCAGTCCTTTAGATCCCTCAGCTGTGATCACTGTAATTAAGGTTGTAAATTGTTTCATTATAACTCCCTATTTTTCACACACTCCAATTGTTCTGAAATATTAACCTTTTGGGTGGAAATTTTCCAGGTTAGGCTTCTGCCTAAAGGTGAATATTTCTTACAGAGAGTTTCAGATCCCCGCAGCCATTCGCAAGTAATGAGTTTCCAGTGACTCATCTGCATGGGTATCCACTGATTTTTTTTTTTTTTGAACAGAATCTATCAATTCCTCTCTCATTGATACCCATGGTATCATTGCAGCCTACACACAGTCACTGACTCAGGCTTTGCTTTCTTGTTACAGGCATTTGCACTGCACTAGGAATTACATTCACCTGAATCTCTTCACTTCTTTTATCCTACGTGCTGTATCTGTCTTCATTAAGGATTCTGTGGTGAAGTGGATGTACAAAACAGCTACGCCTGAGCACCAGTGGGAAGGACTCCTCTCCTACCAGGTAGGGGCAGGAGTCATGTTGCTTCTGAGGTCAGTGGTCCATCACCTGCATGAAACTTTTGCTTTCTACTGAGGTTTGTCCAAAATATTTTCTTCACTTCCACAGAGTTTTCCTTTGAGTCCCTTGGCACATTTTATACAGTTCTAGTCATGCAATCCCAGTCTTGTTACCTATGAATAATTGCTACCCTGTTGTGTTTCTTGTCCTATTGGAGGTTTGTCCCCATGGGGCAGAGAAAACGTCAAAAGCAGGTTTCCCCCCTCCCTCCCCCCTGTATTGGTAAATGCTCCATACCTTCCCCCCCCCCCACTCCACACTCACCATTTCCAGTGATAACAGAATATTCTGACAGATGTTCCATTGCAACAGGTGACATTGTCCATCCAGTCAGGTGACCCAGTGAGCTGGTCATTCTTGGGGTACTGTATAGTCCTGCTAACTAGGGTGATTTGATTTGAATGCGATCCAAATTTGGGAGGAGCTAAAGTAACATGTCACTTAATCTTTAGTCTGAATATAGAAAGAATGTAAATATTCTGTGATGATGCTGAAACCAGAGAACTGCTTTCTCTCCCCCTTGAGAGCTGGTATGTAAAATGTAACCAAGTTGTGGGAGACAGTGATTTGGAAATTAAATGGGAGTAGATACGTATCTGCTGTGATTCTAGGTCATATGCAGGAGGTTAAAGGCACTGGAAAATGGAAAAATCAGGAAGGTTTTTAATCTCTCTTTGAGCACTGTGATAGGAACCTTAGGCATTTTGCACCTTCCACTGAACGGGGATCACCTGTCGGGACCAGATGGGTGCATCCCACATGATAATCAGTTTCTTGTGATTTGTAACATGCAGACTTCGGGGTGTACCAACAAGCTGATATAAAATCATAAATGTGAGGATTGGCAATGACCTCCTGGATTGTCAATCAGTCCCTTTTTCAAGCAGGGAGGACTGAGTACTTCTGCATAGTGTGTAAATAGTGCTGCGTAGTTCAGATTTGTTTCATGATTTGATGGGCAAGTGAATTTGTTAACTGAATTTGTTTAGATTCCTGATCGGTTGTAAAATTCAGAGAAATGGCCAAGAGGGTTTTGCAGTCAGATATGATCCATCAGGGCAATACTGCTCTGGTATCACACATCACTTGTCTTTGAAGAATTGGCAGCATTGTGCCATCAACTGTGTGTTCTGGAATAGTGGAATTCTTATCTGTAGAATATAGTATCTGTGGACCTGAAATTTTTCAGTGACTGATTTCAGTAACTGGAGATGATCTTGTAGCTACTCTTCTCTTCCCTTCTCCTATACTGTATTGGCAAACTATCACTTAAGGTATACACAGGGGAGTATACAGAGCAGTAGATGTGTAAAGAAACAAGGGTAAATGTTCTTTTATACAGTTCTCTGCTTTGGAATTCACCTGCTGTGTTTCTGAAGTACAGTAGCTGACCCTTTGTTATCCCAGTGGTTAGGTGTGATCCATTTAGTCAAGATATTTTTTGACTAGGAAGAGGGGTGTATAGTTAATCCTGTTCTTCTGTTCATGTTACTAGAACTTCTGGGGGGTTTTTGTCTCCTTTTTTTCACCACCTCTGCTACATTCACTGACCTGTATTTTCTGCTCTCTCAGGAATCACTCAGCTGCCGCCTGGTTTTTGTGATGATGCAGTATTGTGTGGCTGCAAACTATTACTGGCTGTTGGTGGAAGGCATGTACCTGTACACACTGCTGGTCTTGTCGGTCTTTTCTGAACAGAGAATTTTTCGGCTTTATCTCTGCATTGGCTGGGGTAAGTCAGTCTCTTGTTTTCTTTCTCATATTATCTACTGGTTGCTGAGTGCATTTGCCTACACAGTCACTGTGGTGACTACCCTATCTCACGTTTTGGGACAGGTGAAATAGGAAAAGCTGTCTGTCTACGCATATTCTCTTCTGTACCTGTTGAATTCAAATCCTGCTTCCCATTCCTTTTCTGTTCCTAATATCTGACCTAATGCTTTTAAAATCCTTTATAGATATTACACTATTTTAGTTTCTTATATGAGAGCCTTTAGCTGAAAACAATGACTATGCACAAATTCATACATTAGGCTCCATGGGACATCTATATAACTCCATGAACTCACCGAGACCCTGCAAAATTTACTAACACCTACAAACGGCTATAAACTGGATGATGGGAGCACAATGCTTTACCACTGTATGTTAGTTGCTTGACATGAAAGACCTTTATGCTATATAACTGTAATAAGATGGAACAGGGCAATCAAGAATAGCCCTCATGTCAAGCATCTCACTTTACATAACAGCTGTTTGTCATCTGAAGACCGCAGCACCTCCAGGAAGAAATGCTAGCCACTCCTGGGTGCAAGCGAGTGGATTTCCTTGTACGTACAATGTAAGGTTATGGCTCATGCAATCATAGAATCATAGAATATCAGGGTTGGAAGGGACCTCAGGAAGTCATCTAGTCCAACCCCCTGCTCAAAGCAGGACCAATTCCCAACTAAATCATCCCAGCCAGGACTTTGTCAAGCCTGACCTTAGAAACCTCTAAGGAAGGACATCTATGTGGAATATTATTGGGGCTGCTAAATGAGGGTAATGATAGGTCAGCTCTACTGTATGGGCAGAACAAGTGGTTATCTTCTGGAGAGTGATGGAATGTTCAGTGACTATTGTGCATGTGCATGAGAGAGATTAGGGGTTGTGATGAGTTGGATAAGTTTCAGTCCCTTGAGCCCGAGCTGTCTGTAGTAGAAATGCTAAAGCTCTGAATCTTTCACTCTCCAACTAAGCTTCTCTTTGTCAAATTAAATAGATTGAGCTCCTTGTGTCTGGCACTGGTAAGGCATGTTTTCTAATTCTTTAACCATTCTTGTGGCTCTTCTATGAACCCTCTCCAATTTATCAAGAGTTTTAATTGTGTTACATAGGAACAAAGGACCGGAAGGGATCTCCTGCGTCCCTGAGTGTAGTCCAGTCCTTTGCTATCACAAGCAGCCCAATCAAGTACTCCTGTTCATAAATTCATCAAGCTCCATCTTAAAACTAATTAGATTGTTTGCTCCCACAACTGCTGTTGGAAGACTGCGTTCTTTCCCGTTTTCTGTATTTGCCTTCTGTGAATATGCTAGCAAATGTGTTGACTGGTGAGATTAATATAAATGATCCATTGCAAATTACTAACTTACCTGTATTGAATACACAGTGATATATGAAAGGTGAAAGAGTTCTGGTGTGTTGATGGGAATAAATAAATATGAGGAATAACAAGTCTGCTGGAATGTGCTAGCCAAAAAAGTGCTGCTGAATCCTTTTCTTTACATCTTATATAGTGTGCATACCAACAGCACCTACATGCTGTGTAATCATTATTAAAATCATACATAGCTCAAATCCTATGAGCAGCCCTGCCCCTTATAAAACTTATAAGGCATCCAACTCATCAGGGAGCAAAACAGAACAGAAATAAAAACAAAATTATATTCTGCAAAAATGCCAAAAATCCTCTATAAGAAATAGTTGTGTGTGTGGGGGGGGGGGTGTATTTTGTCTGAAAAATGTCTGCTTGCAGTTCAGCCTCTGGCAAGAACAAAAGATGAAAATGATGAAGAAAAACGACACAGTCCTGTTTGTTCTCCCTCATCTTTCAACTACTGTCAATTTATTTAATTTTTGAGTTTGTGAAAATTACTGGCAATGCCAGAGTTTGGCATTCAATGTCTAGGCATCATCCACGCCTCCTGCCAGCATTGTTGACTCCTAACCTGCAGAGTACCTTACTATTCCAACCCTGGGTACTTGCACAAAACACTGCCAATGCACCTTCATTCTCAAATATAGCAGCCTCTACTACTCCTATCCTGGGAAGTGCCCTCAGAAGTGTTCATAACTCGTTCCTACATCAGACTTAACGATTGTGAATGTAACTACTGGCAAAATGAAGCAAGAATAGCTTTTCTTCCTGTCTCTCTGCCTTGCTCATTGTTCTTTCTTCATGAATATGTAACCCTGGTTCAGGTCTCTTTATGCCATGAATGCTCAAAAGGTCTTCTGAGTAGACTGATTTTTCTCAGTGTAATGTTCATGTTTGCTCCAACGAGACAAGATGTTCCTGTTCTAAGTGAAAGAGTCCTGTAGCTTGACATAGTTTATCAGTTGTTAAAAAATCACCCTAGCAACAGAAAGGAACTAGTGGATTAAAAAAAAAAAATAGAAGTGACGTGTGTTCAGTTGCTAGTGCCTCATGTCATCCATCTAACAATGGGAAGTTATGGACATGGGTCATAGACATGCAAAGGCCTTGAGGACGAAGATCTCAAAGGTTGCCATTATCTAGCAGTACAGTACACATTGCACCTGATAAAGCTGAACCAAAAAACAAGCACCTGCTGGTTTTTATCAGAGCTGGTTAAATAATTGATTTGCTACTCCACTAATTTGTTCACCACTCGCCATTGTTAAATGAATGTTTTTACCTCAAATTTCGGTTTGTTGTGAATATTTGTTTATTAACTACCTTTCCTTTTTTTTTAGTTATAATTATAATTGAGCCATGTGATTGGTCACAGAAGCCTCACGGTATTGTTTCTGCTTCCTGGTTGGATAACACTATTTTTTCTGTGTGTGATCTCATGTATATAGGTTTGAGCTTCTCCCAGACATCCACATGAACAGAACCATTGGAGTGTTTATGAACAATCACTGAATCCAGCTCGCTGGTTTTGTTCCCTGAATGTTTGCAAATACTCTTTTTTTTTTTTTGCCGTATTTGCTCTGCTGTAGTTCTTGTGCTTGGCAAGTGCTGTGCATGAAGTCACAGAACAAATAAGAGCTAAATAGGCTAGGCCAAATTCATCCTCATGTATATGAAGATAAAGGAATTTACACCCTAGATAAATTTGACTGGCACTGTAGGCGCTGATCCTAGTGTAAATTGTTGTAGTGTAAATTGTTGTAGTGGATCTGGCCCAGATTTTAGGCCTAAATGCTGAGCTTTGTTAAAATTTGTCATAAGCTGGGCAGCAGCTTATGACAAACAAACACACATTGTTCCCGGAGATGTACTTACATGAGTCAGTGATGATGATTTGAAACCCATGCAATTTCTGGGTGATAATATAAAAAGGTGGTTGTTAAATCCAAACTACCATGTTTGTTTAGTTTCTGTTCAAAATGTGGGGGGTGAAACTGCTTTCCAAATGGGGCAAAAAAAGCAATCTCAGGGGGTGTTTCTCTGTTGTGCCTCTTGGCAAGTTTAACAAATAACACGGAGTAAAATGCTAAATTACAAAATATTTTAAAAGACTTTTTCCAAGTACATGTTAGCTAAAGGTTCATAATTGACTATTCTGTAGCTGGATTTTTATTTTTACTATTATTATTTATTAGGATATGCTCCATTCACGTCAATGCAGATTTGAGTTTATTTTTCTTTGGCTGTAGAAATAAGTAATTGATTTTTAAAAATTCTGTTCAGTTTATTTTTATAAAACAAATACCCATATATAGCAAAACTGGAAAAAATGTCAAACCTTTCCTGAATAATGTAAATAAAATAATGCAAGGCAAATTTTCACCCCGTTTCACAAATTGGGAGTCATTTATGTGAACATCACAAGAGTCCCTGGATTTTTTGTCAGGAATCTCCTTTTTTTTTTTTTTTTTTTTTTTTGGCTAGGTCCTTGTAGAAAATAGTGGGGAAAGTGGAATATGTGAAGAGGGCAGTGTTATATTTTTGCTTGTTTCCATGAATTGTTATTGATTGTATTACCTTAGCACCAAGAAGCTCCAGTCATGGACCAGAACCCCATTGTGCTAGGTGTTGTACAAACACAGAACAAAAAGACAGGTTTCAGAGTAGCAGCCGTGTTAGTCTGTATCCGCAAAAAGGAACAGGAGTACTTGTGGCACCTTAGAGACTAACAAATTTATTAGAGCATAAGCTTTCGTGGACTACAGCCCACTTCTTAGCATCCACAAGTACTCCTGTTCTTTTTACAGAACAAAAAGACAGTCCTGACCCCAACGGGCTTACGGTCTGAGTTATGCAAAACGTTTTGTGATTTCACACATGCACGCATGTACTGTATTGTGCATGCTATGTAAACCAAAGCCCACATCTTCCCCTTGTCGCTACCATGTGCAAAGCTGCTAGAAAAATTATACTGTATCCAGAACAGAAGCAGTAGCAACAACAAAAGAGCTCTCTGATGGGCCATATTGGGCAAATGGCGGGGCAGGTAGATGAGTTACTCCCTTCAGTCTAGAAGGCAGCACGGCTATAGCTAAGCAAAATATTGACTCAGAAGCAGCAGGCTCATTTGCAGCAGAAAAGAGAATGTTGTTGCTATTTATTTCTGATACCGCCCACAATGAGCTGAATGCTCCACAGATGTAAGAGCCCCAAAGCACTCTTGCTCCACCAGAGACAATGGGATGCAGGGGGAAAGGAACACCAAATGTAAAGTGGTCATGGTGATGATGACACATTGGTATTTTTTGTTTGTTTTTTGTTTCTTAAAATACATAGTTTATTCCTAGTTACAGCATTCAAGGCAGCAAGACATTGTTGTTTTAGTCTGAGTCTGAGAGAGCAGACACTGAACCCAACTCACCCCGACCAACTACATCAGCACCGTATAAAATAGTCTATGAGAACAGCAGATTACACTTCAACCCATCCATACGCCCACCAGCAGCTACTGGAACAGGGAACTTTTTACATTCAGAAGAGGAGGAAAATGATGATGCCTGAGCAACATCCCACAATTGCAATGTGCAGGGAGAATGATACAATGAGGCAATTAGCAGCACTAAAGACTAACAGGAATATATTAATAAAAAGCCAAACAGATTCTCTGAGCTCCTGCAGCAATTTTACACCCAGCTGTGCTCACAGCAGGGAAGCTGCCATTCAGAAAAGCTGACAACCCAAACCTACTCCAAGGAAGAAAGAGCTGCAGGAATGAAGCTATCAGTGTCTAAAGCCAGATTGCACGGAAGATCAGTTTGGAAGAGATCCAGGAAGAACACTTTCTTTCAAAGTCTTATATAGACTCAGTGTAGCAATTAGATGTGTTTGTTCCATTAGGCATTTCCTTTTTAACTTGCTTCTTCAAGTAAAAGACTTTGTTAGAACCGGGGATATCAAGAGCCTTATTAAAAATACTGCAGCATTCTATAATAGCGGCCGCAAGCCCTGCAGTACATACCGCTGCTGCATTTTGGACCATTGCTCTTGTTGCTTCAGGCTTTCCAACCAGATTAGGGGATTTAGACACACTGAAGTTTTGTGTGTCTAAATCCCCTGGTTGGCTTTGAAACTCTCAGCCACTGTTTATTTTTTCTCTACACAGAGTAATTGGAAACTTATATCAGAAGGGCCTTTATTTTAGATTAAGGGCATGGCTACACTGAAAAGCCTGCTGTGGCCAGGGAAGAGGTGCTATGGCAGAACTGTGTGTGGAGCCCAGGAATAGAATAGCTGGGGTGGGTGGGAATGTCGGGCTGAAAGTGCATTGGTGGAACTGTGTGAAAGAAGCTTTCCTAGCTTACAGCGCTTAGCACAATGGTACCTGCTTCGTTACTGGGGTTCCTAGGCTATATTGTAATATAAATAAACAACAATAATACTCAACCCAGTGTTATAAACCCCTCAGTTTCATGAGCACCAAATTGATGGAAACAGTTCAGAAAGAAAAATTAACTGTCAAATGTGGCTCAAATTATGAGGTCTATTTTTGGAGAAAAACTTTTGGGTCTGTAGCAATGCAGATGTAAAGTGTAACCATGAATCTAATAAAAGATACCATTGATCTTGTTATCTCCTTTTTAATATAATTTGCAGTCATCTTATCCTGTGGCTGCCACTTAAAAAGTCATAACATTAGAGATACCATAGTTTTCCCTCTGAATTGAGAATAGATGGTTGGTAAATGTTGATTTGCTTCCATGGTGTACTGTGATGAATGTAATCTTAGAAATGTGTGGATAGAATTAAAGATCTGCAACTTCTAGATCCCTGATCCCAACGGACATATTGGGGAAAAGGAGAGGGAGAAAAAGATGTGTTCCCTTTGCTAATATATTACCAAGCCCTGAACTCACTTTGACATCTTTTCTTAGTCTAGCCAAACCACTATACATATACCAAAATACATCATGGGTTTGTTTGACAAGGAAAACCTCTCCATTGGGTAGAGGTTTCTAAATCATGTGAAGTTAGGATTTCCCTCCTATGAACATGCATTCTTGGTACATTACACAAAAGTTACCCTAGACTGAGTCTTCGAGCAAACCACACATGCTTGGGGCGTGTCTAGACTAACATTCACAATCATGTAAATTAACTCAAGTTAATTAACAATCAAGACCAGGATCACAAACTCTTGTCCAGACAAAGCCTTTGTGATCTTTGAAAATGAATTCAGTTAGGAGATGCTGAAGACAATACTGTTTTTCTGTGCTATAAATCACAAGAGAGGCATTGCTTCAGATTATACAGTCCATTGTAAACCGGATTTATGTGGATTAAGTAATGTCGTGGGGACATACCCTGACTAGATCCCTGACCAGGACATTGGAACAATAAGAGACTCTATCCCTCATAGCCCTGCTACTCCGAGAGTCTGTCCCAGATTATATACTGAGTTTAGCACCTCCTGGAACAGAACTTTTGAAGTTTGGTCAGCGCTGCATGTATATCCAAGCAGTACAGACAATATCAATTAAAACTCATAAATTTCCACAATACTGTCAAGTCTCAGGGCCTTGGATTAAAGTGCAGTGACATGGGACATGACTGATGTAGCAGCACTGGATAGCAACTGGAAGGAGGAGGAGGAGATGCCAATCACCATGTTACCTTTAATTAATTGAGTACTTTCTAATCAGAATTCTGAAGTGGTTCAGTAATGACAGGCTTTGTCTAGTTTGGCCCTTTTAAAATGTATTACTAATAATTTGAATCTCACTGAATCAAAAAATCAAAATCAAGTAATGCAATTAAATATGGAGAGATTTCTGATGTATCCAAGCTATGAAGATCTCCACAAATCATAGCACTTATCACTCTAAACATCTGTTCCTTTACTGAAATATATCTTGTTCTCTGAGTGTTTGTTTCATCTTGTAAATTTCATATTAGGGTGACTTTTAATTCAGCCTTAATTCCCTGCAAAGTCAAGAAGGGAAAAATTCAAAGTCTAATTTAATAGCTTCCATGAATCAAAGACTCATTTGGGATTGAAAGTGATCTGCAGTGGGTCGCCTAAGCCACTTCCTAGGCATCATAGCACAACTGGGGGCTTGTCTATCTGGCCCTGCAGTTCAGACAGTGAGGGTGTTAATTGCATCGCACCCTAGCGTGCGTCATTGTAACTCCCCTATATGAATGCTGTGGGTGCAAACTAACAGGTACCTAACTTACATTAATGCAAACCAGATACCTTGAGTTTGTGCCCTCAGTGTCCATAAGGGGAAGTTACAGGGCAGCACTTTAGTGCACTCTGTAATTCACCCCCCTGCAGTCTGGGAGGTGCTCTATAGCCCAAACTGTGGGACCACATAGACCGTTCTCACTAGCCCATCCTGAGAGATGCCCACACAATCTCAGGATTGAATACCTCCAGTGATGGTGATTTGGCAACCTCCCCCTGGCCGGCTCACTCCATTGTCCTTATGATTACTCTAGTTATAAAACGCTTCAGAAAGTTTCCTTGCTACTGCTGCTGCCTGTTACTTCTCATTCTGTCCTTACTATCAAGGGAAGGTTTGTCTCTTTGTAACAGCCTGCTCTCCTGGGTGGCTGGGAAAGAATACAGTACAACACAACTGAAAGTTATTACAGCATAGTTCACATTGCAGATACTGTTTTGAGATTTCCAGACCACTGCGGATCATAACACTTTTATTACTCTCCCCCCATACACACCTTTAAATACACTCCATGGATTATACACCACCTTACTTGGCACTAATGTGGGTAAAGAACCTGAAAGGGTGTGCAGGGTGGGACAGATTCACAGAGAAATTATGGAAATGTGACACCTTGTTCATTCTTGGGACTGTGTTTCATCCCTCTTTGTCTAATGAAACATTCCCCCCTTTGCATTGTTTCTGGACATTTCCGGCACTATCAGTTGACAGATGCACTTTTTATGTGTATATTTAGATGTGGGTAAATGTAATGCAAGTGAAAGGTGTTGGATTGATGGCCCTTGAGTCTTAATAACAGCACTGCAAGCTTCCCCAAGAAAACACCTCCCACTCGGTATTCACTCTGACCTAGGGTGACCAGACAGCAAATGTGAAAAATCGGGACAGAGGGTGAGGGGTAATCGGAGCCTATATAAGAACAAGACCCCAAAATCAGGACTGTCCCTATAAAGTCGGGACATCTGGTCACCCTACTCTGACCTAGCGGGAGCTCCCAAATTCGGTCTCCGTGGCCCATTCAATGAAAGCTGCCAACAAGAGGTCCAAATTAGTGCCAGTTTTGGAGGTGGTTTTTGTCACATGAACACCTGTCCACTCGGAACTAGACTGATCCCCCTAACTCATTTTATATAAGCCACTAAATAGCTGCACGATGATAACTTAGCAGCATTGCTGACCTGGAACAGTGATGAGTAGGTACACTGGATGGGAGCTGCAACCCTGTCACTGGCTAATTATGTTGCTCTTAAGTCATATGAGGTTTTAGTCCTTCCTGCTCTTCCTTGTTTCTGATTGTCAGTATCTATCTTGTCTCCTCTCTTCTCAGGTGTACCAATGCTGTTTGTTATCCCCTGGGGAATTGTCAAGTACCTCTATGAAGATGAGGGGTTGGTTCAGTTCTAATATCTAGCTGATACTTCATTTGTGGGGCATGTGTGTTGGGGGGGGTCATTTTTGGTTTGGTTTGATTGCGTTGGCAATGGCTGATGTGCTGAAATCCCATGTAGTTGCTTGTGTTGTGTATGAAGCTCTTGCATAACATTTCTGAAAGGCACACAAGCTCATTCATGGTCAGAATTCCCCATATGTCTGTTTATCTGTTCCTCTGCAGGTCAAAGAGAGGTACATTTGTATCTGTTTTTCAGCAGCTACAATATCCATTGTAGAGGTAGTCATACCTGATCAGACTATCTTTGATAGTCTGCCTCTGGCAATAGCCTCTCCAGGATGCTTCAGAGGAAGGCAAAAACCTCCCACAATGTTCTGTGTTATTCCTTCCTGACCCCTGTAGTGATCAGCTTATGCCTTGCAGCAGAGATCTGATTATCCATTCTTGTCTTAGCTTCTATTATTCAGTCCTTTATAAAATACAGCCATGTTGTCTATCTGGCTGCCCTTGCATTGCAGAGAATTGCACAGGTTGACTACATTGCATAAGGAAATGCTGTAGAACTTGAAATACTTGTTTTCTGTTAACTTTCACTGTAGCTGCTGATTTGAAAAATCAGTGGCATCATTTAATTTTACCAAAGTTTATTTCTAGCAACAGGCTAGTAGCAGCTTTCCTCTAATAGGGACTGGTTGGGAGCATGGAAATAATGTGATGCATGGCCAATGTCTTTTGTGCTGATCAACAGTTCTACGCTATTTATTTTTTATTCTGCTTACTGCCCTTTGGGCCCTGTTGCCACTCAGTGTACCCTCCCCGCTGCACCTTCCTAGAAAACCTTGTTTAAACACAGTCCTTTGCTAGACAGGTACCAATATGGTGTGAAAATTCACTGTAGTTGGGCCCAACATTGTATCAACTCTCCCCTTGACCGAGTATTCAAGGGATGGGATATCAGGAATCAGTTTTTATTTGTGTCTTTCATAGTATAAAATGGTTTGCTCAAGTCACCTCTAACTCTTCTCCTTTCCAGGCTAAAATAATCCTAGGGTCTTCTGGCTGTTCTGTCCAGGTCTGTCTCAACTGCATTCTGTAATAAGACCTTGGCTCCAATGATCCGTTGCAAGTTTTGTCCAGATGATCAGTATAGCTTTAAAGAACTTGAACGGCCAGCGCTCCTCAGGCCTATCTTTCTGTTGGTGTGGAAAATGTATTCAAAGTGCTCTCCCTCAGCCTTCTGCATTATGCAATGCTCAGAGCTGACTTATGATTTCTATTAAAGAAAACTGTTGCTTGCTGCCTTCAGCAGACCCTAAAAGGGACAATTTTGCATCTTATTAGGTTTTCTAAATCTTGTATAAATATTTGTAAAATACTGCAATAAATCACCTTGTGCAGCTTCCTCTCTGAAGGGCAAGATTTCTATGCCTCGGGCCTCAGCGTGGCATTTGTTAGTGCATCTAGGGATATCTTTCATGCCATTTGCCATAGTGCTGCCACTGTGGATGTGCAGAAGGCTGTAAATTTCATTTGTGACTCAACTATCTCCCCAGTTATGAGGCATAACTCGAAATAAATAAGGTCAGGGCTACAATGGCTCAATGTTCTAGGCAATCCTGAGAATGTAACCACTCAGAATAAAGGATTGTAGCCTGCAAGGACAGGAGCTCTACTTGCAAACTGTCTCCTTCCCACCTGACCAGGATTGCCACAATTGTGGCTACAAATGTGAAGTTCCTCTAAAAACTGCCATTCATTAAAAAGAATTGATCTATTAAAAGAAGACATTTTCAACTCCCGTTTTTTAAAATCTATCTCCGTTTTTGTGGGTCCAATTATATGTGGGTGGAAGTGAAGACAGGTTATGTTTCTTAATTATAGGAATGCACCCACAAATCTGGTACTTACATTCATCCCACACACCCACATCTGCACCATCAGTTAATTGCAGATGCAAAATGCAGGGACTGGGTTGCAGCTTTTTTAAAAATCAGACTGTTCAGTTGCACCAAACCAAGACAAAAGTGCATTGAAGATTTTTTTTTTTAGGAATACAAACTTGGGACGCAAAAGCAGAGTTTTTACAGCGATATTCGGTTAATTGGATCACTTCCCCACTAGGGACCGAATGCTGTGAGTTGCTAAACGTGGTCTGAGAGGCGGTGAGCATACTCAGTTGCCAGTGAATAGATCCAAGTCACAATAGATGTTAATGTTTCTATTCCTCTAACAACTCCAGAAAGTACAAATAGACAAGAAATCACGTACAGATGTCAGTTTTATTTTCTGGACACTTTAATTGTGCTGGTACACTAATTGCACTGTAATGGTGTTTTTATTGCATGAATCTGTATAAATTTAAAAATAGCTGATCTGTGCTGTGGAAACCAATTAATGCATGTATAAATGTAGCAGAGTTAATGTAAAGAACCATATCTCAGTCTTTGTCATTACTAGGAACCTTAAAAATTGTCTCTATCTACTGCAGCTACTCAGAAATTAAAACTCTGCTTCCAGCCATGCCTGTTATCTAGCATGTCTCAGAAGTATCCACATAAAATTAATTATAAAGGCTACATGAAGTTGGTTCCCACTCACGCATGCCAATGAAGTGGTTCTCCCGTTCACCTAGTTCCAGTTAAGCTGCACTGACTATTCTCAAAATATACACTTGCTATTCATCAGTGGCTAAAGTACTGTAGAACAGGGTCTGGTGGTAGAATATATTTGTTGTGTGCACCAAAATGAAATATAGTTGAAAAACAGCAGAGACCTGTTACACCTGCCAGATATGGACATTTGTGATGCTACAAGCTTAGCTGCTTCACTTTTCTATGTGGTATTTTAAGGTCTCCATCACTGTAACGTTTAGGTGCAACTGCATATCTTATGGTTTGTTAGGATCTCCAGGGTTAAAGCTGAAGCTAGCTTTCCCATTACAAGTCTCCTTTTCTTACCCCCACTAATACCACCCAAGATGTAATTGGCATGTTCTTATGCCAGGGATAAGTGAAGTGGCTAATGCAGGGTGAACAGATTACTGTAGTTTTTGGCAGATGAGACTTGAAAAGAAATCAAATATAATGAATCTTTTGGGAAATTTTTTTACTCTCTCTATGGCTTGTCAAATCTCAAAAACAGATATGGTGTAGAAACACCGTGTTTTAATCTGTTGGGTTTGATAAGAACTGGTGCCTTTTAATAATGTTGAATGGTTCGATAGGAGATTAATAAAGTTATTAACTCCAGTTTATGCAAATGTTAGGAATCCTGCATGCTACTTGTTCATAACTTTCTCTTTAAAATGTCTTTGGGACTGAAACATATATTGAAAGAACTGGACGTGCCCTTTGTCCTGATCTCCATTAAATAGCCCAGGTCGGAGGGAGTGAATAGGCGCTTTTTAAATATACACCTCTACCCGATATAACGTGACCCGATAGAACACAAATTCGGATATACCTTGGTAAAGCAGTTCTCCGGGGGGGCAGGGCTGTGTGCTCCGGTGGATCAAAGCAAGTTCGATATAATGTGATTTCACCTATAATGCAGTAAGATTTTTTTGGCTCCCGAGGACAGCGTTCTATCGGGGTAGAGATGTAGATGCTTAATCTTAACACTGAGATGGGGGGGAAAGTGAGAGAGAGGCAGGAAATCTGACAAACGCAACGCAGTTCCCTTCTATAGCAGCGGTTCTCAAACTTTTTAGCAATCCGATGGCCGACTTTTTTATTTAATTTTTAATTTTTGCGCCCCCCCCCCCCCCCGCTCAGCCCCAGGCCCCACACCCACCCCACCTCTTCACGCCCCCCGCTCACTCCATTCCCCCCTCCCTCCGTCGCTTACTCTCCCCCACCCTCACTCACTTTCACAAGGCTGGGGCAGGGAATTTGGGTGCAGGAGGGGTTGCGGGCTCTGGGAGGGAATTTGGGTGCGGGAGGGGGTTTGGGGAGCAGGCTCTAGGAGGGTGTTTGGGTGCAGGCTCTGGGCTAGGGCAGGGGATTGGGGTGTGGGCTCCAGCTGGGCGGCGCTTACCTTGGGCAGCTCCCAAAAGTGACTGGCACATCTATCTGACAGTGGCTCCTAGGTGGGGGTCAGGGAGTGTCTGCACACTGCCCCTGCCTGCAGGCACCACCCCCGCAGCTCCCATTGGCTGCAGTTCCCGGCCAATGGGAGCTGTGGAGTTGGCGCTCAGGGTGCAGGCACTGCGGAGAGAGTCCCTGCCCCCCCCCGCTACACCCTCCCCACCGGGGATGCAGAGATATGCCAGCCGCTTCTGGGAGCCACGCGGAGCCAGGGCAGGCAGGAAGCCTGCCTTAGCCTCACTGCGCCATTGGACTTCTAGCTCCTAAAATTGCTGTTTGGCTTCAGTAGCCTCCGGGAGATAGAGGAAGAAGGAGGAGAAGGAGTTGAGGGAGGGAGAGGAGTTGATCAGTTGGGCCGCGGACCCCCGTTTTGAGATGCGCTGTTGTATAGGATATTCATAAACAACCAAGTAACAAGAAGACTTGACTTTGGCACTTTTAAGATTTAATTTAAAAAAAAAAAAAAGTGTTGAATGGAAAGATGAGGGTAGCTACCATGCAGCAAAATATTAGATTTTTAACAAATTCCTGCTCAGCCAGATGACCTATTTGGACCATGGATTGAATGCTGTAAATCTTCACAATGATAGAAAATTATGTAGGAGGATTAGTCACCAGAGTGCAAGAAAGACAGGCTAACAGCATCCCGTTGGGTGCTGTAATTTAGTGTGAGGCCTTCAGATGTTTCTAAGAACCACAAGTAGCTGCATCTGTTTCTATGTCAGCATGATGTGCCTTTCTGGTATCTAGTTCTCATCATCTGCACTGCTGAGACGTGATGGGAGAGAAGAGACTTCCTGCATATACTTAGCTTTTTGTGTTGTGTTTAACCTCCCTGCTGCCTCTCCAGTTGCTGGACCAGAAACCAAAACATGAATTACTGGCTGATCATCAGACTGCCCATTCTAATCGCCATTGGGGTGAGTGACCAGGAGCAGATACAGGGATTCAGCATACATGTAATGAGACAGAGAGAGAGACCAGAGCATTCAATGCTGGAGGACACACTTTTGCTAACAAAGCTACTATACAGCAGCTCTGCTCTTCACATGTAATAATGGGGAGGAAACTACAAGGGGGGCGTTGGGAGCCAAAGCTGAGAGATTGTTATGGTTGGATGGGTTAATGGTAGAGACAAAATGTGAGAGTTCATATGAAAGATGTACTGGTGATGCCCACTGGCCACTGTCCTATAGGAAAACTGGGGAGTTCTTGGTCCTCACTTCAGTTCAGAAACACGATCATGTGAAACCAATTCTGTTTCTGACCGAAAACACAGTGCCAGACACCTGGCTACAGCAAAATGACAAATTCCATGGTATTTTAGAAAAATGCCAAATACCTCGGTCACAGAATTCTGGAAACCACAGGGCACGTATTGGGATGAATAGGAGAGTTTATACCACTTAGAATTCCTGATTCCAGCTGTCTGCAGACTCAGGCAGGCATCACTTCTTTGATTTATGCTCAGTTTACATATTAAAGGTGAACTATCCAATTGTAAAAGCTAGAAACAGATTCTGGAGCATGGTTCTGTGGCAAGAGCTGAATTCCATAGCAAATTCTGCAGCTGCAGAATCGTGGAATACACAGCGCCCTGTCTATAGACACCTTGACACAATGTATGTTCATCCATGTCTTGCACATATACTTCCTGATGACAATGTCAGCTGCTTCTTTCTTTTCTCCAGGTGAATTTCCTGATCTTTATCAGAGTTATATGCATCATCATTTCCAAGCTGCAAGCAAATCTGATGTGCAAAACTGACACAAAATGCAGGTAAGTTATTTGGTGAGCTAGCACTTGCTGTTCTTTTTGAAAAGGGAGACACAAGCAGGAGTGGAGTGCCATAGGAGATTAAAGATTTCAGGCACTGGGTGGTATGTAGAAAGCATTGCACATAACTATGATAGTCCAGAACAAATGACCACAGATGAAGCCCACTGGTGGGTACAGAGCTTATGGTAAACCTGCCCTATCAATGCCTTTGTTGTACCTGCTCTATGGATTAAACGGAGGACTTGGTCTTCTGCAGCTGTCAATCCAGAACCTACCATGAGCACTGAGGGGGGAAAAAATCCACTAGGCAATTATTTTTAAGAAACATAGAGAAAAACACTGTTGTCCTTGTTTCCATCACTGCTCGCTCTTCTCCTCTCCACTAGTTACTGTGCCCTCTTATCATGACCTATGTGTCCTCAATTTTCTGAGCATTTGTGTGACTTTTCGTCTGGTACAGTATGTGAGGCTTACAGCACGAGTTTAATTTTTACCTTGCAGACTTCTTTGAATGTAGACTGTTTGTGGCTCACCTGGACAGCTGTTCACACGACCAATATTCATGGGCATATTCTTCATCCCTTGGTTTCTGTGTCTTTGGGGCTTTGATTCTTCCCCCAGATTAATCTTGGGAAGCACACAAACTTGTCCCACCTAATGATGTGCATATCATGATACTGCATTGGTGCGTGACAGCTTGGGTCATCACAATACCCTGTGACCCACTGTCGTCATGTTTTGGTGGAACAGTATGATGTCTTGATGCAGCATCATGACGCTCTATTCAAGGGCCCAAAACAAGGACCCAGCCCCCCACTAGTCTGGATTTGCCCTGGTATGTCACAGACACCTTAATGGTAGGACCCTCACCTCCACTTATAGAGGACTCTCTAAACATTGATATGATGGGGGCTAAGTCTAGTACCAAGGGAACATTAAAGACCTTGCCCTTTCTAATCACGTTTTGTTCTCTCTGTTATAACAGTTCACCATAGCAATCGCTAATCTCCTTCTGTGCTGCCAGCCTGTCTTTGCACATGAAATCATGGCTGTCTAATGGGTATTTGGTGCTCAGCATGGGAGAAGGGACTTATTTTGGAGGATTAAGAGAGATAAGATGGATGTGGGTCCACATTATTTCTCACTATCACAACCTCTGTGACCCTCATGATAGGGAGGTTTATGGATCCTTAACTTTGATACAGTGGAGCCCTCTCTGAGTGATGTTTGGTTTTGTGGCAACACACCCCAAAAAGCTTCACTATAAGCAGAGTTTCACTCTAACAGGAGAAGACTTGACTGGCAAAAGATCCCCTCCTCTTCACCCAGGAATACTGAAGTCCTGTAGCCTATCCCTGCAGCTTGAAGGGACATTGACAGTTGTTAGGTGGGAGCCCTGAAAAGTTCCATCTTCACTCCAAGAGCCTAGAAAGATCAGGCTGGCTCCTATGATGAGAACAAGACTGGAGGCCAGGGATTCCTCTTCACTCCTCTCCAAGAAGTTAGTGGTAACTTCTCCTTTCTGATGTTTCCTCAGGAGGTGGGGAGGGAGTGAAAGGCATTGATGCAGTCTGAAAGGTCTTGCATTTTTGCTGTGTTCTTTATAGCTGTTGTTTGGTAGTTAAATACACCAAGGCTAGGTGCCCTAGAAATGCACTGGATTAGATTCAAGAGTATTTGGAAAGCAATTGGGCCTATCTGTGCTGTTGTCAAGCAGGATAGGTTCTCCTTTTCTCAGTACTTTCTCTTTTCTCCTTCCTGCCACCCCTCTTGGTCATGGAGATCTTGATGGCAGCAAATCCCTTTTCCAGTGTGGAGGGGCTGAGGTTGTTGGGAAGCTTCTTGCCTACCCCCAGAGAATTTGGGAATCTTGGGAGACTGGCCCTTTATTCCCTGCAAGGGTGTTTCTCCCACTTTTGCAAGACTTCCTAGCTGAGTAGAGCCACGTTGGGACTCCCTTCTGAACCCATTAGCACTGTTGATATTCCAACCAGAGGGGCTGCTGCACAGCCACGAGGCGTCTCTCCCTTTCCCCCAGGGGTGTCCCAGAGCAAGTTGAGTCTCTGCCATACGAGGAGGCAAGAGGTTGATCCTGGCTTCCTCAGGTGGCAGTGCTGAGCCCTAATTGCAAGGCAAGTGTGGCTGCTAGGAGATTTCCTTTTTAAACCACCCTCTCAGCCACTCCATGGAATCCCTTGCCTAGGTCCATTGGTGCTCCTACATCTCCCACTTGCCTGTAAGTGCACACTGATGTAAATAGCTGTTTTGGTTCTCCATCTCTCTGCTTACATATCACTTTGAAAGAACAGCATCCAGGGTGCCAAACTAATCAAGAGCCTGCGTTCAGTAGACTTTGAGAGCCCTGAGACTCCATTGGAGCCTCTGCTTCCCATTTGCTGGAGGAACAACTTGCATCTTGTCTGCAAATGACAACTCATGAGATGCTGATAACATGTTAGCAGGTTCTCTGGCCCCAGGCAGCCTAGGAATTCCCATCTTAGGGATCTGGCATCTTTCATTACCAGGTTGTGTTGCTCAGTGCCTTACTCTTCTCATCGGTGTTAAGAACCATTGTTTTTGGAAGCATTCTTCTCCTCCTGCGTATTCATATCTCTGCTCATTGCTCTTGCACTGGGAGATGTTTTACTTAGGTTTCTCCCTCACTACCCAGGTCCCTGGTCTTTGGAGCTTGCCTTGTAAACATCAGCAATCGTTCCCTTTTACTTTAAGTTCACGTCTCTCATTTTACAGAGCTCAGTGACTTACAGTTCATGTTAGCTATAGTGCTTTGAAGATGTAATGTGCTATGTAAGTGCTAAGGAATACTCGATAATCCTTTGGCCTTTGCTGGCGCTTTCAGTCCAGTGAGCTCAAAGCACTGTACAGTCAGCACTCCTCTCTATACAGTAATGTATAGTATTCTGCATGCCTATAGTGCCTTTGAGCCAACAATCTGAATGTGCTTTACAAACATTATTGAATTAATCCTCACAACCCCATATTGTCATGTGGAAACATTATCCCCGCTGCACATGGGAAAACTCAGGCACACTGTGGTAAAATAACTTGCCTGAGGTCACCTGATGACTCCATGAGTCAGAAACAGAACTAAGGAGTCCTAACTTCCCGATTTCGGTGCTAAATCAGTAGCTGCTATACTGCCTGCTATGACTTCCCTTTCTTTATTACTTTAGATTGGCCAAGTCTACATTGACTCTGATCCCGCTGCTGGGGACCCATGAGGTCATCTTTGCCTTTGTTACTGATGAGCACGCCAGAGGAATGCTACGCTTTGTGAAGCTCTTTTGTGAACTCTCCTTCAACTCCTTCCAGGTAACACCCAGGAAACACATATTCAACTCAGTTTGTATGTTAAATGCTGCTGGAGACCAGTTTGTCTTTCGTGGCAGGTACCCTACATTTCTCTCCTAATTCAGCTCTGGATGTTAGACGATTATGAACCTAGGAGAAGTAGGGTAGCCAGAGTGCTAAAATCAGGTGGCCAAAGTCCCAGTCCTGGCATTCCACACACACTCCTTTTTAGTGCTTCCTAGATCCCCAGCAGTGATCTGACCCTTGCATCTGCGTGTTAATTTCTGTTTTATATGCTAAACCCAAAAACAAAAATTGTCCATGGTCTCCTGGGAAACTGTAATGGTGTCACCCAGGGCAAATTATATGGCTACTACAATGCCTTTTTGGAAATCTGACCCTTGAAAGGCACATCTGTAGGACTATAACTGCGCATGTGGAGAGGTAGTTAAGGAGTATGCATAGAAAGGATGTGGGGGATTCTATAATTATTCTTTTTCAGCTGTTGTCTCACGTGACCACTTTATAGGAATCTCCCCATTTGTGGTGGGTGACCATTATTCTTCTAAACTTCCCACAGCCACCTACAGCCTGCATTTCAATGTCCCCATGAATTGCTGATGTATGGAGTATTATAGGCCACGGTCAGGGAAAGGGGGAGAGTTTTAAGGAGCAAGGATTGGAGGAACCTAAAACGTGCTTGTCCTGTGAGAGCTGTTTGGGGTTATGTCATCAAGATTTTTCTCAGCAGAGAGGAATAAACTCTCATCCACTTTTCTGTTTCTTCTTCTAACTATGGAGCATTCCACGTTGGAATGAGATTCTCCTCCCCCTGCAGGTTTGACTAGCAAAACTTGGAGCATTTCTGTGGGCTGTTTTTCTGATTGCTGTTCTGTTGTCTTGTTGGATTTTAGGGACTCATGGTGGCGATTCTCTACTGCTTCATCAACAATGAGGTAAGAGAGACACCAGAGCAGCTCCAGCTTGCCATATCAGCATCCACTGCAGAAAAAAGAAATCAAAAATGGTCTTAAACTATTAATTGTATCAGTTCAGGTTTGTTCTAGGGTTCCTGCATACAGTAATGACCCACTGGAGGAAATTAGAGGTGATTTCTCATCACACAGACTATGGGAAAGGATTCAGGTGCATAATTCAGGGATAGTTGTGGGCAGAGTCCTGCGAGTTCCTTTGCTGCAACTTTTTCATAGATTCATCTAGTCTGAACTCCTGTATAACACAGGCCATAGAACTTCCCCTAAAACAATTCCCAGAGCAGATCTTTTAGAAAAACATCCAGTCTTGATTTAAAAATTGTCAGTGTTGGTGAATCCACCGTGACCATTGGTAAATTGTTCCAGTGGTTAATTTCTGTCACTGTTAAAGATGTATGCCTTATTTCCAATCTGAATTTGTCTAGCTTCAACTGCCAGCCATTGGATTGTGTTGTACCTTTCTCTGCTCGATTGAAGAGCCCATTGTTAAATATTTGTTTCCCGTGTAGTTACTTAAAGACTGTAATCAAATCATCCCTAAACCTTCTCTTTGTTAAGCTACATAGATTGAGCTCCTTGAATCTATAACTATGGAGCACGTTTTCTAATATTTTAATCATTCTTGTGGCTCTTCTCGGAATTCATCAATATCTTTCTTGAAATTGTGGACACCAGAACTGGACACAGTATTCCAGCAGTGATTGCACCAGTGCCAAATATAGAGGTAAAATAACCTGTCTACACCTACTTGAGATTCCTGTTTATGCATTCAAAGATCACATTAGCCCGTTTGACCACAGTGTCACACTGGCGAGCTCATGGTCAGCTGATTATCCACCATGACCCCCAAATCTTTTTCAGAGTCACTGGATGTGGCATATTCTGGTCTCATGCTTCAATTTAAGATATGATAATTAACTGATGTATGAAGGTACTAGGCACAATGGTTTTATTTTGTGCACATAGATTTTTATGCTTAACTGCACTGCATAATCAAAGGTACTGTATAACAGCCTTCAATATCTGGTGTAATGCTGTTTGGAAGGACACTGTCAAGCTATCTTTCATCACTGGCATTTTTCTTTAACTCACTATTATTGTCAAGAACCTATTGGAAGCTCAAAACTTAGATTAGGGTTTCTATTGGATTTATCCTTTATTGATGCAATTCTTGAGCCTGCTGTTTGCTGAAGTAAATAGTTGGTCTTTCTTTGCCTTGTGGAATGAACATGTTGAAAATCCAAAGGGACAATTTCATCCAAGATGTAATACCACTTAAATCAATGGAATTACACAGGGATGAATGTAGCCTCAGATCTTTAAGTGTTTTCAGTTATAAAACATGGAAGGAAAGTTAGCTCCTGGTCTACAATACGAACTTATGTCAGTATAACTACATTGCTCAGGAAAATCCACACCCCTTATACCGACCAAACTCCCTGTGTAGACAGTGCTGTGTCAATGGGCTTCTCCCATCAACATAGCTACTGCCTCTCAGGGAGGTGGAGTACCTACGCCAAGGTAGAGTCTTTACTAAGCGCTACAGCGGCGCTGTAAGGGTAGACAAGACCTTGGACACTTTTTGGCTGTGTTTGCGTTAGGAAAATGTAGTCATTGCTGACAATGGGTATGTGCAACAGTTGCTGCTGAATTGGTACTAAAAACTAACTGCAAGTGCAGACAGGGCCAGACCATATTTAGAACAGTTTCAGAACTGCAGCTGAGCACTGCTTGGAGCAAGGTAATATAGCCTAGGCTTGCTGGTGCCCACTGTGTGGCATAAACAGGTTTATTTATAGAGATAAGAGTAAGTGCTGTCATTATTTTACTTATGAAATAATGGTGTGATGGACCAATAAGGTAATTAGGGAGACTATTTGAAGCAATAATAAGGGAGCCTTAAAACCTTGCGAGTGTCCTTCAATAATGTGATACATTATATTTTTCCTGTCCCAAAATGGGATTATTTCAAGACTTGATTATTTCTGTATTAAATGCCTTTGTTTCCTTCTTTGCTCGTGTAAGGTTCAGACAGAGTTTCGGAAAAGCTGGGAACGCTGGAGACTGGAACATTTTTATGTCCAGAGAGACAGCAGTATGAAACCACTGAAATGTCCAGCCAACAGCCTAAGCAGTGGAGGCACAGTGGGCAGCAGTGTCTATGCTGCCACTTGCCAAGCCACATTCAGCTAGGATTTCTACAGATGAAAATAGAGATGAGCCAGATTACCCAAACTGAACTGTAGGAGGCACCCGAAGACCCTCAAATACCCAAGCAAGCAGCTTAAAAATGTCTGCTGGACCCAGAGACTTAACCTTCTGTTGCTCATTGCTGCAGGCAGTTGGACAAGGTTTTCTAAGGAAAGCAGTCTGCTAATATAATCAACACATTCAAGGATAAATTGAGCATGTCTTAAGTAAATTTAAAGAGTTTGTTCCTGTTAATACAGGAGGCCTTCAGGTCTCCAAAACTTAAGCAATGCATTGATCCAGTCACAAACCACAGGGTCAATGGCTTATTACTGTAGGTGGGCGAGCTGAGATCCACTGATTAAATTACAAGAATACAGAACATGACTATTGACAATAAACCATGTTTGTACTCTTACTGGGAAAGGTGAGGCTGATATTCACTATTTTTAGAAAGAGACATTAGTGGAGTTTGAACATATTTCTTCGTGGCACAGTCACTGGGCCACAACAGTTAAATGGCAAGAGCATCCCAAAATCAAGGTTGGAAGTGTGCTTAACTGCTTGATGCGAAGGGGCAAATATGGGGCATCCATAAAGCCTGTAAATAGAAACAGTACTGTGCACACTCCTGATTTTTTTTTTAAGCTTAATTTGGAGAAGTATGTTCTGTGTATATTAGGGGCCTATCCTCCTGTTAATGCTGTTTCTTGGGTGTACAAATATGCAAAAGTTTTATATTGTGGCCATTACACATCTTGCAAAATTTTCTTCACTTTGAAATAATAGAATTCTTAGAGTTCTCTGGTGTACTCTCTTAGTTTCCTTGTCTCTTGCCTTGTTTATTTTCTTTTGGCATGATGTATCTTCAAGGCTCTTTTCTCATGATGCCAGGAACTAAAATATTGTTAATTGAGTTTATTTAGTAACTACACTTTCAGCACTGAGGACAGCTC
The DNA here is from genome assembly GCF_013100865.1 of Trachemys scripta elegans. Taxonomy (NCBI): domain Eukaryota; kingdom Metazoa; phylum Chordata; order Testudines; family Emydidae; genus Trachemys; species Trachemys scripta. The sequence goes on along the minus strand of NC_048300.1, from coordinate 57,750,181 downwards.
CCTGCTGTACTTTCTCTTCTGTGCTGGAGCTATTTAAATTTATGCTGTTAATGAGCCTTTAGAATGTCACCACTTACAATGTTGCAAGCCGAAAGGAAATATTTATGTAGACTCAAAGCTTTTTCTAAAAATGAATGAATCCAGCCCAGAGGACCAATCAAGGTGCTAATTGCCCTCAATTCCCGCTGAAGTCTACAGGAGCTGAGTGTGCTCAGTGTTGTGAAGGGCAGAGCATACATGAGAAGAACAGTAACAGAAGCTATATAACCCTCGCTCCAGTTGCTTGGGCCAGATCTACACTACACACTTCAGTATAACTACCTTGCTCAGGCGTATCACACCTCTCAGCAATGTAATTCTAACAACCTTCACCCCCCACACCCTCATGTAGGCAGCACTATGTCAGCGGCCAAGCTTTTCCTGCTGACATAGCTACTGCCTCTCGCAGAGGTGGAGTAATTAAGCTGACAGGAGAGCTCTCTCCCATCCGCTTAGAGCATCTTCACCAGAAGTGCTGATGCAGCTGCACCAATGAAAGTCTGTGGTGTAGACCTGCCCTTAGTGTGAAAGGACTTACTCCTGTGGTTCTTATTCAAGCAAACTGCCCAATGAAGTCTGAGAACTTTGTATGTGTAAGGACCAAAGGATCAGGCCCACTTTTATAGGCTTCAACTAGTCTAATGACTTATTTCATGCTGTATTTCTGGCAAAATCCTCCTCCTCTCCCTACAAACAACTCTGACTGGTATTTCTCTCTTTGGCTGTAAATAAGCTTTGGTTGTATTGGTTAAGACCAAAACTTTGACTCCTGCCTGCCTCTATTCTCATGTTGTTTACTCCCAGTGGCGTTCAGCCAAGGTACCCAACCTAATATGTATCTCGTGTAAATGTCCTGCAGGTGGCAGGGCCTTCTCAATCTTTGAGCTAGAGTCACAAAGGGGAAAAGTAGTAATAGTAGTAGAACCAGCCCCCCCTAATCTTTATTGCAGTGGTTAGAGCTCCTAGGATGCTGGAGATCCAGGTTCAAGCCCACTCTGCTTAATTGTGAAGCTGAGACTCCTACTTCCCAGGAGCGTGCCTTAGCCACTGGGCTATAGCGTCATTCTCTCTCTGGTTCAATGACTATTTATTTAGTACTCGGGTGGGAGACTCGAATTCAAATCTCCTCTCGCCTGATGTGGAGCAAAGAAATCAAATCTAAGTCTCCCATCGGTAGCCTGGGAGCATGTGGGGTAGGTAGCTGGGCTCCCGGCAAGGAGCTGCCAGGGGAGCTGACAGACCGCGCTCTCAGTTCCTCACACTGCCCCTCTTAGGCCAATGGAAGCGCTCTGTCTCTGCTGTTGAAGCGGTTCCACTGTGTATAAATACTTAAATATTCATTGAGCCAGAGAGAAAGAAAAAGTGAGAGAATGAATGTCTGAGAGAATAAATAGGCTGGTGGTTGGTTAAGCCATGTCCCTGGCATATAGGTGAGTCAGCTTCAAGACCATGTTCCAATAATATTTAATAATACAAAGTGGAACAGCTTCAGCAGGAGAGATTGAGAGAGACCCATCCCAGGATCTACAACAGCCTGGTGGTTAGGGCACATACCTACAATGTGGGAGACCTGGGTTCAAGTCCCTGCTTCAAATCAAGCAGGCAGAATGGGATTCAGAGCTGGGTCTCCCATCTCCTTATCAACTGGTCTGTTTAGTATAATGACACACAAATATGCCTGACAGCCACAACAATGCTTGAACTGTTGGCTCTCTTTTATGCAAGGCCTGAACCAGTAGGCATGCACCTAGTTTGAGAATCCCACCAGGATTAGTCATGAGCTAGGGTGTCAAACAGCTCAGCTGTGTCATGATTTAGGGTGTTATTGTACATGCTCACTGGTAGAAATGTAGGTACCATGGGAATTTAGGCACTTACAAGTTTAGATAGCAGCTGAGCAGGTTTGTGAATGCCATTGGCACCTAAAGTAGCAGTTTGTCCTCTGTGCATCTAGCCCTTAGACTCTGGTTTGCAGACAAGCAGAGGGGGAGAGAGAAAGCAGAGTCTGTTGAGCTCAGGACATGCTGGAAGACCCATATATTTGCTCAGACTTTTTCCTGAGGTGGGAGTATTCAAAGGAAGTGGAGGTCTCTCCTGTAGTGAAGATTTTACCAAGTCATGTCATGCAGTTCCTAAATGAACATGAATCAAATTATGATTCAGTTTCAGACCCACAGCTGATAAGCACACTTTATATGTCCCAATAATTCAGACTACAACCATGCAGTGAAAAAATAAAATATAGCAAATTTCCAAGAAAAGTTTTAGATTAAGCTGCAACTGTTTCCCTTTACACAGTGACTCTTACTTCTTGTGAATAACAGATTTTTGAAACCTTTTAACATAATGCAAATTTGTATGTACTTTATTAATATACATTTGTTTATATGCATATGGGGAATTTTCACCCAGAAAGAAGAGACTGGACCCTATTTTCGCCAGGACAAAAGATTAACACTGGCATGCCACATGTTTCTACGTGGTAACAATACGTTGCAGTAATGCAATTGTTTGGGTTAGTCAAGATAAAGGCGTTATTATCAGATCAGACCATTGGTTCAGTTCAAGGTAATACCAGATGCTCCAGAGAAAAGTGCAAGAAACCTCATATCGAACAACTAAATGATAACTTCCCCAAAGGGGAAGTTTCTTCAGATTAGCTTCACAAAGCTTACTTTTAGATACCTACAAAAGTGTATGAACGCCACTGCCAGCTAGGCGCTTAGGCTTGCTATATAATGAATGGGGTGAGACAGGCACTTCAGATTGCGATTCACAAATAGATGAGGCTGCTCCCTACTTGCTATCTAATAGGCGATGTTGATGACAAGGGTGTGGCCTAACCCTTGCTCCTCTTACTGTTAGGCGCCTAAGTCCAGGCTGCAGGGAGGCACTTATCTCTGCTAGCGCTCCACAGCCAGGAACCCCTCTCCTGGAGTCAGCAAAAAGAACAGGGGTACTTGTGGCACCTTAGAGACCAGGCAGTTTAGATGTGCTTAAGGTGCTTCCTGTGAGAATGAGCCGATTACCAGCTGTGAGACAGGCAGGTGAAGGGGGGGAGAGAGGGGGAGGGTGTCACTGGTTAAAGCTGTTCTACTGTGGATAAATGAGTGTCATTGATGAGCAAGCTTGGAAGAATGATTGTATCCTGGCAATTAGGACATCCACCGAAGGCAATAGAAGACCCAAAGTCTAGTCCCCCCACTCCAATGACACTCTTTATCCATAGTGAAACAGTTTCCACCAAAGAAACCAAGGGATCTGTATCTCCTTTTTCCCCACCCCACTATATTGAAATATATCCTAGCTCAGTTGACTAGGACACTCTCCTGAGAGGTGTAGGAGACCCTCTATTTAAATACTTTCTTCATTTAAAGCATATGGGGAATTGAATTGAGTCTCCCACATACCAGGTTAAGTGCACCAACCACTGGGGAAAAAGTTGTAAGTTTGGCTGCTCCTCCTGTTCAGATTCTGAATGGGACCTGATTGGTAGGCAGCCTCTGAGCACATCAAGCCCTGCATGTGACAGATTTGGCCAGATAGCTGCCTGCCTTGGTTTGTGAATTGTTCTGGTGCTTAGGGGGGGAGCTAGGCATCTGGACACCTAGAAGAAAGCAGCAGTATGGCCACCCTGAGGCTGAACCATAGGTGCCTAAGGAACTTAACATATACGCACCAAATGAAGGTATGGCAGGAATTTGGCGGCTTGCACTGGAGCCAAAATTGGGCCTTAGGCACCTTACTATACCTTTGTGAATCTAGCCCTTCCTAATTCCCTTCACATAGACATTAGCTTACACCATTTTTTTAAAATCTTATCCAATGTAACTGGTTATTCCTACAAAAGCTCAATAGTATCTTGTGAGCATCAGTGTCAGTGCATAATTAACCTATATCAGTTTTAAATTTGTTGCCTTTCCATTTCATTGATGGTGTTATACCCACTCTATCTGCTGTATACCTCCGTCAGGTCCCTATTTTAATTCTCTCAAAACTAAACAATCCCCCATCTTTTCAGTCTCTCCTCAAATGGAAGGCCCACCATGCCTTATTTTCATCACCCCCTCTAGAAGTCCTGTGCGGAACTTTAGAGACCTAATGACGGCTCTAATTCAGCAACGTTCCTGTTTATCAACACACTTAAGCATGCACTGATTGACAGGAAGGCCAAAGCTGTAGGATCCCAGTGAATGGGCAGCATCACAACAGGTAAAATTCATGACTGACAAGTGCAAGATACTGCACTGCCGAAGGAATAATTTAAACTACTCTCATCCATGGCTGGGTTCTAATTTAACTGTTACATCTCATGACAAAACTTGGCTATTATTGTAGACAGCTCAATGAAGCCTTGAATATATTGTACAGAAGCAATTAGAAAAAAAAAAGTTGGGACATTTACAGAGTAGGATAGAAAAATTGTAGTTAAAAAAATGTTGTAATGCCATGATCTAATTCAATAGTGTACCTTGCCTGGAATAGCATGTTTACTTCTGGTCAGCTGTCTCAAAAGATACATAGCAAAACTGGAAAGGGTCCAGAGATGGGTGATGAAAGTGATTACAGGCATGCAGAGATTTTTGAGTTTAGCACAAAAAGGTGACAAGAAATGTTCTTTTGTCAGTGACTGAGAACTTGCTCCATCAATTAAGGGTTGAAAGTTTCACAGTCACTTCTCTTCCTGTTGCCATTAAAGGGAGCACTCCAAAAACCCCAGGAATACCCAAAAGCATGCCTAATACGTCTATGGTAAAACATAAACAAGAAAAATTAATTTTGGAGGAAACTTTCAGGCATCCTCTTATTTGCCATAAAGAAAAAAAGAAAATACAAGCTCTCAATCCTTCAGCTCTTGTGCAGATCATCTTTCAGAGGGGAAAAATAAAAAAATCATTGCTGTCAGATACATGAAGTTACAATGGAAAAAAAAAAATCCTCACGCCAGCCTGGTTCTTAGTGACTCAACATGTCAAAATATTTAGGCTAATTTATTACATCCTGCCTTTGGAAAAAATAAACATTTTTCAGACAGGGCCTAGAAGATGGTTTTCACACATTTGACCAGCATCTTCAATAAATCCTTTTGCTATCTTCTGTTATATGACTGCTGCCTATGCTTCAGAATTTGCAGTACCTTTTTAACCTGCATTTATGAACCACATGAATGTGTATTTTTGTGCCTTGTAGCAACATGCTCACTGACTGTGATTATAATTTATTTCAAAGTGTTTGGAGGCAGACTTCAAATGCACATATAGCGATTATGTAACTAAAGGTTTTTAGTGAGTGAAAACTTTGTCTATTCTTGCTGCTACAAATGTGTACTCTTTCATTAATGTTTAAATGTTAATTTGTATTTGAATGTGATTTCTTTGCATGTAAAAACAGACAGGCAGCTATAGAAGATGTACATGTAGACCATATAAGCTCCCTGTGCACATTAAATGGATGTGTAGTTTCCTTATTTTTCCCTGGAATGTAATTCCCTTGTCACATAAATCTGTTGTTAGTGGTGTGTGTTTGTTTTCTTTCTTTTGGCCACTTTTTACACAGTTCTTGGTGGAATATTTTCAAGGGGAATTAAGTGACAAGTTATGATTCACTCAAAGAAACAGAAAAGCCTTTATATAGTGGATATTAAGTCATTTATTGAGAGTGTATGTCCTCAAGCGGTTTGCCTAAAAAAAACATCTTCTTCTGTAGTGTTAGTAATTTTCCTGATCTCTCTTGTAGCAACAGCTACTCTGTTAGAATACATGGTGAACAGTAGGACCCCCACTGGAATCAGATTGGGCATCTAAATTACTGTTTTGAACAGAAGACTGTGCAAATCAGAAAAGATTTTACTTGGTATATGTGTTGATACCTCAGTCTCTTAGAAAGAATTACTAAAACTTCTAATCGAATCAGTCTTCTAATTATCAAAGCAAACAATCCAAAACTAGAAACCTAATCACTAGCTAGAGAGCTGCGTGAAGAGCCTTAGTAGATCAAGCACGATTGGTATCCTTATTCTTATTGTCCTTCCACTTTGATTAACTCAAGTGAGAGCATCTCACTATCTTCCACAAACAAGAATCCTTGAAGCACTTCTCCTCTCTAGTCCCTTTCCACCTCCTGCTGGTAACTTGAACTGCAAAGGGTCATTTATACTATATATATATAATCTTTGTTACACAAAGGGAATAAATTACAATCACACTAAAAACATCTGATTTTCTTTTTTATGGGTACGGTCCCATTGTGATACAATACATTCGAGGCAAACATAGTAACATTAGTCAGTATTGCAAAGCCATGGCACAAATTATCGGAGTAAACTCTTCCATGGAGATTTGTACTAGAGAAACCTCTCCCAATTTAAGGGATAGTAAAGTACAGCATCTGCCAGAGGCAAGGACCTCCAACAATTCAAGTTGAATGCCCAATGATGATAAAAATTGTCTCTGTCCAGCCAGAAACCAAAATGATTTATTGGAATGGGAGATTATGCATATTTAATAACCAGGACAAAACAGCATTATTGTATTTTTTCCTGTATTAGATCTCACCCACCTACAGTTGTGAACAGCTCAATAACAGATATCACTGCTCATTAAATAGGCAGTCCTGGCAGAGCTTGAAGCTCTAATGGTTATTTTTCATCTCCTGAAGCCTAAATTTTACTTTGAAACCAGAAGTAACTTGGACTGGATTCTAAAGCAGGCTAATTTTATAATAAAGCATGTTCCCATAAGATTAAATAAAATGGAAAAAAAAATCCTATGCTACAGACTGTAAACTTGGCTGAGTGCAGACTATAACCCATCCTCCGTGCAGCATTACAAAGGAGGCTAGGTGCCTTTGCATTTGCATGGGCAATCACATGATGTGTGGGGTGCTGGGCTCAATACCTCCTCTGTTGAAGAGTGTATTCCTTAATCTGCATAATTAAGAATATTATAGCAAATTATGGGTACTAAGTCAGCTGACTTTCCCTCACCATCCCGAGTTCTGTGCCTCATTTATCATCATCCCTTAATAAATGGCAGCAATAGCAGCCTGCCGAAGTGCAATTACAGTGATAAGGGAAGAAGAAAGAGTTATTAATCATACTATTAAAAGCCTAGCTAGAGCTAAATAAATGTCTGTTAATTATTGACACTGTTTGAGATTCCCCAGCAGCTAAATTTACCACTTGCTGCAAAACTGTGTTCCCAAATTTCAACTTTCATTTAAAAAACAGATTTGGTTTCTGGCAGAAAGAACCTTGAAAACATGAATTGAATGTAGGGGTATAGAAAGTCTGACAGTAGCTCAGAGGTGTAAACTACCCTATTCATTACAATCAGGGCCCTGGGGGCTCTGCCGTCTTGTCATTTGGAATTTTCCCCACTATATACCACTAAGCATTTTTGCTGTAGAATTTGCTATGCTGTTGCAGCCAGGTGCCCATAGGACATGCCTGCAGCTGCCTCTTGATCTTCAGCTTTCCTCACAACAGAGACGTAACTGGATTATAGTCCATGTTCCCTGCACGGTCCCATAGAGGAAGGCAACGGGTCAGGCAGCTACCACTTTCCTTTAGGTGGAAGAAGAGTTGAGGCCAGGAGAGTGGGCTCAGGCCCCCTTAATCCCATCCTGTCCCATGCAGAGCATAATAAAAATAACTTTCTTAAAAAAAACTGTTGGAAATAGTAAATACAACACATTTTAAATCCCTGAATATTTACAGCTATGACACATTTATCTGTATGGGGGGGAGAGGGTAAGAAACAAGAATGACGGGTATTTCAGGGGCAGTAGAATTAAGTTAACACTGCTGTGAAATTTGGTCTCAGAGCAGATGGGGTCCTGACTCTGAAAGCCAGGCTAGGCATGGATTCTTCATTACGCTGCTTAATATTAAGATGACAATCTTCACAGGTTAATTGCTTTCACTAGAGGGCCAGCAGCATAAGAAAATAAAGGCAAGGAGGTTCAGACTGCCCTGCCTTCTGAGGTACCAGAAGCCTTAGTGTCCGGAAGTTGTGTATAAGGCCATATCAGTACATTAGAATTGGCACCACTCTGTGGCCATAACTTCAAGCCAGCAGGCGTCAATTAAGGCATTTCACCCGGAACAGCGCTAGCTACTTTCTTATTTGGAGTCACCTCGAATTCACTCCCTTAGCGAGCGAGAGGCTCAGGCGGCGAAGAACAGTTAGTTTTGCGGTGCTACGAGGATGGATTTCACACAGGCCCGAGGGGGGCGCCTAAGGCCCGGCAGCGAGCAGGGGCAGCGCAGACAAAGGGTGGCACCAGCTGCCGAGAGGGAGGCGCGCACACAGCTGCTGCTCGTCAGGCTGCGCCCACAGTCCCCTGGCGCCAGCCGCTACCTCCCGGCGGCGGGTCCGTAAAGTAACTCTCGCTCCAGCTGCTCCGCGGTGAGCGTGCCCTGGATGGCCTGGCAGCCCGGGTTGAAGACGGAGTAGGCGCTTCTCTCCCCCGGCCGCCTCTGGCCGGGGCCGCGCATGCCGGCGTAGAGCCAGTAGAACAGCGACAGGACGAAGCAGGGCAGCCCGAACTGCAGCTCCGCCGCGAGCCCCAGCAGCACCAGCCAGAGCAGGAACTTCAGCAAGGCCACGTGGGGCAGGAGAGCCCGGGCGCCCCACGGGGCGGCGGCACCGGCAGCCACGTCCTGCGGGGGTCCCGGCCTGCGCGCCTCTTCCTGAGGGGCAAGAGCAAGCGGGGTGTGTGTGGGGGGGAGATCACTGCGCCCTGCGGGGGCTGCCCCGCTCCTCCGCACCCCTCCCCCCAATGGCCTCCCATACGCCGTCCCCCCCCTCCCCGCAGCGCCGGGCCAGAGGGCAGCGCTCCCCCGGCTGCAGAGCCCCGGGAGACCGAACCACGGCACGTGGTCCCGGCAGCGGCGCTGGGGTCGCGGCGCCACCCCGCGAGTGGCGGGACGGAGTGAGTCTAGGCCCTGCTCCCCCCTCACCTGGGCGGGGCGGTCCCGCGGGCCGAGGCCTGCCTCCGGCCCGGCTTTCTGCTCGCTAGGCGGAGCCGCCACGGGCTGTGGGGCGCTGCGCGCGGCTCGGAACTGCGCCAGCCTCCGCTCCATGGGGACCCGCGACGTGGCTGCTCGTCCCGACACCCCCCGTCCCTTCGCACACAGGGCCCCTACGTCACTGAGCGCTCGGGGGGAGGAGCCACCCGCCGCATCGCCCCGCCCCCAGCAGTAGGGGGCGGGGCTATGGGCGGGGAGTGGATTCCTTTTCTCTGCCCTTCACGCTAGGGGGCGGAACCCAGCAGCTGATGGCGAACCAGGACCCAGTCGCTGGGGGCCAAAGCTGTTGGCTCAGTCGAGGGCAATTTAAGGCCCGGCCACAAGTGCCCCAATGCACAGGGGTGTGGCACAGATGAAGGACCCTCTCTAGGGGAGGCGGATGGATGTGACCAGAGGTGGGCCGGCACCGCTTTTGAAAAAAATGCTGGCTGCCCAGGCCGAGGGAAGCAGGAAGCTGCCAGGGAGAGGGGATCTCGCCAGCTGCTGCCCGCCCCACTGCTCTGCTCCCTGCAGCCCCCGGGAGAAGTGAGCAGCACCTGCCCGCCACCTCTTTCCTGTGCCCAGCCCCTCCCGCACCAAACCCCTCGGGGGGGGGGGCGCAGCATTGCCGCAGCATGGCCAGAGGAGCCAAGTGTGTGGGGGGTGTGGAGCGGCCCGGGCGGACACAAGAGAGGCGTGGCCAGAGGAGGAGCCAAGGGGGGGCTTTGTTATGTTTGCTCCCCCTGCACTTAGAACCTGGCTATGCCACTGATAACGATCACCTCCTGTGGAAAGTGTGGGGACAGGAATGATTATCAGGCCCCTGCTACAGTGCTGGCTCTCCCCAAGTGCCCAAGAGCCACGTGCCCAGTGTACAGCAGGGCCCTGGAAGAGTGATTTACTCTGCCTCTGCGGCTAGTCACCATTCTGGGGGGTCTTGTGGCTTATATGTACTTACCTGGGGTCAGCCAGTTAGTGACAGGTGTGTGGGGACTGGCTGTGTTTTAAAGCATTGAAACAGTGTTGTCTGTGTTGCAGACAATACTGCTTCTGTAAAATGTTGCATTTAAACTTCACAGAGATGACCTTGGGAGTCCAGCCTCCCTCTTTGTTAGCGGCAGCAGAACGGTTGTGAAGAATTAGAAAGCGTCCAAGAGGAACTAAGGACTTTATGCGTGAGGTTATGATGCACTCCGCCGCCAAGAAAAAGGAATTTAAGGAGTGGTGGGACAGCGAGAAGAGGGAATGAAAGGAGAATGTGGCACACCAGAAAGAAGCCACGGAGCGGCTCTTAACAGTTATGGAGTGCCAAGCTCCAGGCAATACTAGCTCTCCAACCCAAGCAGCTCCGCACCCGCCCCTCCCCTGCAGCCGCTGTTGCAAAACTCTTTCCCATGCGCCTCCCCCCCACCCCCCACACACACACCCAGCACACTGTTATCAACCTCCTGGCTTCACTCTCTACCCGTAGCATTCCACTCTTCCCTCCTCACAGTCCAGCAGTGTGGACTCCCAATACCCGCTGCACTTAATACCCATCCATCTGCAGTTTGGCCCTGCTGAAGTACAGCACCCGCTGCATCGTACTCCAAAGGAGAAGGTTGGGTATGATCCCTGGACATACACAAATCTGAAGCCGTCCTGGGACCCCTCCTCCTCTTGAGACTTTCCATTCCCCCATCTCCCTCCCTGCTGATGAATTTTTTCATTTGACTCTCTCCTCTGGTTGTTATGTTAAAGCCCCTTCTTGCATCATGTGTACCAATCCCTCCTACCATTACAAGCACTGCAATCATGAGCATAGCAACAAATATTACTGGCTTTCAGCTTCAAATTGCTGCCTCAAAGCATCCCTGATCCTTACAGATGGGGAAAATAAAGGTGGTAGAGAGGACAGGTGACTTCCAAAACCACAAAGGGAGCGAGTATCAGAAGAAGCATTAGAATTCAGGAAATTTTGGTTCCAAGCCCCATGTTTAGACCATTAGATCATGTCTCTTCTATGATCCTTGCTGACTCTGGAGACAGTAAATGCTATATATGTGCAAAGTATTCACATGAAAAAACACCGTGGGTTGAAAACAAAGGGCCGAGCAGGAATGTGGGTTTTATAAAAAACAACATAATTTTCAGAAGTCTTTTGTTAAAAGGACACCAACTTAAATCTAGTTTTTTAAAATGAGCATTTAATGTACTATATCTGCCCCCTTAGTCCCCCTGCCAATTTTTGTGGGTTGACAGTCAATTTTTACAATTTGTCTATTTTTCCAGTTGATTCAATTGCACAAACATACACTGATCTGCCACTCTAGCATTCTCCTACAACCAGCTCCATGCATACAAGGACCACTATGCAAACCTTCTTGGTAAAAAGACAGGCTCTTGGTTTTTGGAGGAGTGGAACTTCCGAAAGGGATCTGTCTCCGATATGGCAAGACATCGTCCAAGAATATTGTTCTGTCATCATATCACACTCAACATAATCACAGACCAGCAGAAAAGCTGAAGATATAGCCTCAAGCTCCTGCCGATGAATGTAACATTAGCAGTGAACAAAACCAGAACCATTCATGATCTGACTTTGGAAAAAACTCCATATGTTCCTTGCATCATTGAGATCTGGTTTGATGTCATTGTCAGGCTGTCTAGAGTGGCTCACAACGGTGAGAGCCAACCTCAGGTCAGACTGTCAAGAAACAGGGCACAAACCCCAAATGGCCTGTTATGCTTTATAATTAGTTGACAGCTCTACTTGGGTTGGTGAAATCTAATTGCAGTTAACTCATGTGATTAACTCAAAAAATTAATCATGATTGAAACAATTAATCACAGTTAAATTAATCTGGCAGGTAAATATTTTGCAACACTGGATACAACAGTGCCAAGCAAATGCCTGTTCTCACATTCAGGTGACACTGTAAACAAGAAGTGGGCAGCATTATCTCCTGCAAATGTAAACAAACTTGTTTGTCTGTGCAATTGGCTGAACAAGAAGTAGGACTGAGTGGACTTACAGGCTCTAAAATTTTACATTGTTTTATCTTTGGATGCAGTTTCTTTTGTACATAATTCTACATTTGTAACTTCAAGTTTCATGATAAAGAGATTGCACTATAGTACTTGTATTAGGTGAACTGAAAAATATTATTTCTTTTGTTTTTTTACAGTGCAAATACTTGTAATTAAAATAAATATGAAGCGAACACTGTACACTTTGTATTCTGTGTCGTAATTGAAATCAATATATTTGAAAATGTAGAAAACATCCAAAAATATTTACATAAATGGTATTCTATTATTGTTTAACGGTGCGATTAATCGTGATTAATTTTTTTAATCACTTGACAGCCCTAATATTTATGTCATGTATTTGAATAAGTGTGCATTATAATTGTTAAAAGCAAATATTGATATTAAATATTAAAACAAATAAAATTCTATTTTATATTAAAGAAAAACTAAACAGAGTTGTCCCAGTATTATTTCCACTTCATGTTAAAATTTCTTTTTATCGTGTTTCCAGTTTGTTTTGTTAATATACAGTGATATAAAAAGAAATCAAAATGCAAATTAAAACGAACAGCGAGGGCAAGATTCTCAGCCGGTATGAATTGGTGCAACTCCACGGACATTAGAGGAGCCAATTTACACCCGCTGAGAATCTGGCCCTGACATGTTCTGATTCAGAATTTAGGTTTAAAGCCAAAACAAGACACTGAATTAAACCTGCAGTTGATTCATGACTCTGAAGGAAACTTGCAGATTGAAGAAAATGAACAGCTTTTACTGAATGTCTAACACAGCCATGGTTTACTGTAGGTCATTACCTCGATGATATAAATTCACAAGAACTGTCCCATGGTCCTATCCAGAGGTACCAAACTAAATTAATGTAAAATACTACCTTGTTATGAAAGCTTGCAATTGCTCCCCATGTTTTGGCCAGTGGAACATTTAAGAGTGAGCACTATGTATGCAGTTCTTCCTTCTGAGCTTATGTGTAGGAAAAGGTCTGGAAAAATCAGAGCAGAAGTACGGCAATAGTAAAAACAACAAGATCAGGGCCCAGCTGAGCCTCCTCATAACCAAGTCAGCAGCAGTTATATAAAGTCTTATACAGAAAATAAACTCTTTGAAAGTAAACCTCTGTAGATTGTTTTCTTGCCATCTAGTTCTAATATCTACCTATGTGCAACAAAATAACTTTAGATCTCACAGCTGCTACAATATGTATGTCCACAAGGTGGCAGTGGTGATATATTATTGGCAAGGAAAGTTTAGTTAAGAGTATCTCACAGAATTTCAGAGCCACTTCACCAGACTGAGGAAAAAACGGTTATCTACCTTCTTGTAACTGTTGTTCTTTGAGAGGTGTTGCTCATATCCATTCCAATTAGGTGTGTGTGTGTGCTGCATGCACAGTAACCAGAAAGTTTTTCCCCTCCAAGCACCCGTCGGGTCGGCTATGGAGCACCCTGGAGTCACGCCTTCATGGCGCTGCATATAAGGCCCTGTCGACCCGCCGCCTCTCCAGTTCTTCTTGCGGGATACTCCGACAGAGGGGAAGGTGGGTTTGGAATGGACATGAGCAACACATCTCTCAGAACAACAGTTACGAGAAGGTAGGTAACTTTTTTCTTCTTCGAGTGCTTGCTCATATCGATTCCAATTAGGTGATTCCCAAGCCTTACCTAGGAAGCAGGGTCAGAGTTCACATCATCCCTGGCATACTGGGTGATAGTGTAATGGGAAGTGAAGGTGTGAACCAAGGACCACATTGCAACTCTACATATCTCCTGGGCCAGGAAGGCTGCCGAGGACACCTGAGCTCTGGTGGAGTGTGCGGTCAGAGCGGGGGCAGAGACCTTTGCCAGGTCGTAACGTGCCCGGATACAGGATGTGATCCACCATGATATCCTCTGCATGAACACTGGGAGGCCCTTCATCCTGTCTGCCACCACAACAAACAGCTGGTTCGACTTGCGGAATAGCTTAGTTCGTTCAATATAAAAAGCCAGTACAAGCATGGCCAGGGAGTGGAGTCTTGGCTCGCGGCTATTGGCATGAGGCTTCGGGAAAGAGACTGGAAGGAATAGGTCTTGCTTGGCATGGAAATTTTAGACCACCTTCAGGAGGAATGCCAGGTGAGGTTACAGTTGACCTTGTCCTGTAAAAAGTGGTATATGGAGGGTCTGATGTGAGGGCCTTGAGCTCAGACACCCTCCTGGCTGACGTTATTGCGACCAAGAAAGCCACCTTATAGGAGAGAGAGAGAGAGTAGTGAGCATGTCACTGTGGGCTCAAACGGGCCCCCCCCCCATTAGCCTCGAGAGTACCAGGTTAAGGTCCCAAGCCGGGGTGGGCTGCTGGATCGGAGGATACAGTCTGTCCAACCCCTTGCAGACATGCCACACCATTTGGTTAGTGAAGATGGAGCAGCCATGTTCTCCTGGGTGAAAAGCTGAGATGGCAGCCAGGTGAACCTTTATCGAGGAGTGAGACAAGCCCTGCTGTTCCAACTTTAGGAGGTAGTCCAAGATAAAGGGAACTGATGATTGTGTTGGAGGGATATGGCTCTGCGAGCACCAAATCGTGAATCTTTTCCACTTGGCCAGGTAAGTAGCTCTGGTTGATGGTTTTCTGCTACCCAAAAGAACTTCCCTAACGGTGTCTGAGCATGAGAGCTCTAGTGGGTTTAACCATGCAGATTTCAAGCCATGAGATGGAGAGATTCAAGATTGGGATGTTGAAGACGGCCGTGATTTTGAGTGATGAGGTCTGGAACTAAATGGTAGAGTGACTGGAGTATCCACTGACATCTCCAGTAGCATGGTATACCAATGCTGATGTGGCCAGGCTGGTGTGACCAGGATCACTGAGGTTCCATTGCTCTGGATCTTGAGGAGGACCTTATGAACTAGCGGAACAGGAGGGAAGGCATAGAAGAGGTAGTCCTTCCATTGAAGAAGAAACGCATCTGCCAGTGAGCCCTGGCTGTGGTTCAGGAAGGAGCAGAATTGCAGGCACTTCCTGTTGCCCCTTGTGGCAAACAGATTGCTCTGGGGAACTCCCCACCGTTGGAAGATATCGCTTAGTACGTCCGGGTGAATAGACCATTCATGATTGTGAAAAGACTTGCTGAAATGGTCTGCTAGCTCGTTCTGAGACCCGGGAGATAGGTCGCATCCAAGAGTATCTAGTGTGCTATGCAGAACTCCCAGAACTTGAAAGCTTCCTGACATAAGGGAGAGGAGTGTGTGCTCCCCTCATGTGTTAATATAAAACACTGCTGCTGTATTGTCTGTCAGGACTTATGCATTTGCCCTCCTGGAGAGGCCGAAAAGTCTGACAGGCCAGCCGGACCGCCCTGAGCTCCCTGACGTTGATGTGAAGCATCAGTTCCTCTGGAGACCAGAGGCCCAGACTTCTGTGCTCTCCAAACTGCGCCCTCCACCCTATGGCTGAGGCATCGGTGGTCAGACATAGCGAGGGGCTGGGTTTGAAAAATGCAATTCCTGCACACACCCAGTGCGGGGCAAGCCACCAATGAAGAGACTCGAGAACCTCCGGTGGAAGGGTAACTACCTTGTCTAAGCTGTGCCTGCTCGGTCGATACACAGATGCTAACCAAGCCTGGAGAGATCGGAGTCTGAGCCTTGCATATTGCACTACATACATGCAAGATGCCTGTGTCCTAGGAGTTTCAAGCAACTCCGTACCGTGGTTATAGAGAACAGTCTGAGGTCCTATATGATGTCATGAATGGCCTGGAAGCGGGACTGAGGTAGGAACGCTCAGGCCTATCTTGAGTCTAGCCCCACCCCTGTGAACAATATTCTCTGAGAGTAGGGGTGAGTGTTGACTTTTGAGTGTTTAGGAGGAGGCCCAATGCATCTAAGGTGGGTCTTATGAGGGCGACATGTTGATCCACTTGTGTCCTGAAATGGCCCTTGACTAGCCAGTCATCTAGGTATGGGAATACCTGAACCTGCCTTTTCCGCAGAAAGGCAGCCATGACCAACTTACATTTGGTGAACGCCCAAGGTGCCGATGATAGGCTGAACGACAGCACTGCGAATTGGTAGTGGGTGCCCCCAACTACAAACCTCAGGAAGTGCTTGTGAGGCAGGATTATGGAAATGTGGAAATATGTGTCCTTCAAGTCGAGGGTGGCATACCAATCTCCTGGATCCAGGAAAGAGATAATAGTGGCCAAAGAGACCATACGAAACTTTAGTTTCTTCATGAAACTGTTGAGATTGCACAGGTCCAAGATGGGTCTGAGGTCCCCCCTTTGCTTTCGGTATTAGGAAATACCGGGAGTAAAACCCCATTCCCCTGAGCTCCAGCAGAACCTCCTCATCCGCCCCTGCCAATAGGAGGGTTTGTACCTCCTGGATGAGAAGTTGCTCGTGAGATGGGTCCCTGAAGAGGGACGAGGAAGGGGGATGGGAGGAGAGGGGCGCAAAGAGAATTGGAGAGACTATCCCATTTCTACCATGCGGAGGACCCAATGGTATGAGGTGATTTGGGACCATGCCCAGTAGAAATGGGACAGACATGCCAAAAAGGGGAAAGAAGGATCTGATTGGTAGGTTGGTAGAATGCCCTCGGGCACATCCTCAAAAGGTCTACCCACGGCCCGGTGGTTGCCTGGACGATCCAGATCCCTGATTGTTCGGGGGTTGGGGTTAGTGGTGGCGGTTTTGATTTCTGGGTCCCCTGAGGTTCTAGTCCTGTCCAGACTGCCCCTGGTATGGTTGCGACGTGGGCTAAGGCGTAAATTGTCTACTCTGGGTGGCAGGAGTGTGCAGCCCCAGCAATCTCACAGTGGCTCAAGAGTCTTTCAAACTGTAGAGTCTCAAGTCCATTTTCTCTGAAAATAATGTGGTGCCCTCGAACGAGAGATCCTGGATTGTCGGTTGGACCTCCACGGGGAGGCCCGAGGCCTGCAGCCAGGAGCAACAGCGCATTGTGATGCCTGAGGACATCACTCGCATTGCAGAGTCTGCCGAGTCTAACACCACTTGCAGTGATGTCCTGGCAACCGTCTTGCCCTCATCCACGAGAGCTGAGAATTCCGGCTTGGAGTCTGGTAGGACAAGGTCTGAAAATGTGGACATAGCCAATTATAACTTTAAATCATGGGATGCATAGGATCGCCTGCTGATTTGCAATCTGAAGCTGGAGCCCTCTGATGGAGTACATCTTCCTCCCGAAGAGGTCCAGCTTCTTCACGTCCTTAGCTTGAAGGGTAGGCTCTTGCCTGTCCCTCTCATTGACAGCTGCACCCACTAACGAGTCTGGTGGGGGATGGGTGAACAAATATTCCTAGCCCTTGTAGGGCATAAAGTACTTCCTCTCAACCCCTTTAGCTGTAGGGGCCAGAGAGGCTGGCATTTGCCAGAGGGTCTTTGTGTTCTCCTGAATAGTTTTAATCATGGGAAGAGCCACCCTGGTGGGTCCTGCCAAGGATAAAATATCCACCATTGGGTCCGACACCTCGATGACCTCTTCCATCTGTATCCCAAGGTTCTGAGCGACCCGCCTCAGGAGTTCAAGGTGGGACTGATCATAGCACCTGTGCCAGACGCCGTGCCGGTCCTGCTGTTGGTACCGGGTGTGGTACCGATGGAGACACTAGCAGCGGTAGCAGTGGTCAGTGCTCGAGAGATCCCTGGCCCTGGACGCAGTCCTTCTCTTGGATGGACCCCTGGGACTGACGGTAAGCCCACGGGGTCCAGAAGTTCCTCTGTGCTGGCATCTGGGCTGGTACCTGCCATTGTGCCGGCCATGGCACCGGGGGGAAGGTCTGCGAGCGTCGGCGGCTACAGTGCCTTCTTCTCTGGGACACATAGGAGTCTGTCTCTGATTCAGACTCCTAGGAGTCTGCGCATGCAGACCATGGCGGCACCGTGCCAGTCGGTGCCGGGGATCGGTGCCAAGGAATGGAGATCGGCGCTGAGTCATAGCCAGCTTTCCCCTGGACTGCACAGGTGGCCTCTGTCTTGCCTGGAGCCTCAGGGCTTCTGCACTCTCACCATGATCAGGAGTATGCAAACCTGTCAGAGTTATCAGGTCCTGGGCCAGCTCGTAAGTCTCAGGTGCAAAGGAAGGTCTAAATACTCCACCTGGGTCTCCTCCAGTGGCACCGGACTCAATGGCCCCTCCTGCATGCCCGGAGTCAACAGTGCTGGCTGTTGAGCAAGAAAGGTCTGATCCTGCACAGGTTCCCCTCCCTTGTACGGCTCCCATTCTGCTGCTCAGGATGGGGAGTGCCCCCTGTCCATCTTCCTGTGCTTCTTCCTTGGCACAGGAGACTGATTGGTGCCTTGGTTGCTCCCGCACTGTGGTCTTTGGTACCAGAAAGTGCCGGTGGTCTCTGACCCCAGAGTCCTCCTTGGGCACCTCCTGGATCAAAGCTGGTGCGCTGTGCACCGATGCTGAGGAGCCTGGTGCCATGTCCAAGGGGCTCGACTTGGACTGAGGGCGCAGGGCTTTTTCCATTAGCAGCAGCTTCAAGCAGTGGTCCCTCTCTTTCTTCGTGCAGGGGCGAAAACTCCTACAGATCTTACACCTGTCCATTTGATGGGACATCCCCTGACACTGTAGTCAATCCACGTGTGGGTTGCCCTTGGGCATAGGCTTTTGGCAAACCCCACATGGTTTAAACCCCTGGGTCCGAGGCACGCCTTGGGCCCGGGAGAAGGACGGGGAAACAGGGGGTGGAGGAAACACCTCCCAGTATCCTGAGTTCAGATACCTAACTAACTACAAAGTACTTTTTAAACTGTCTTTTAACTACTTACAGAGATAGTATACAAGAGGATCACTTGTGAAGATGAGAGACGAAACACTCCAACAACCGTCACTGGCGGTAAGAAAGAACTGGAAAGGCAGCGGGTCGGCAGGGCCCTATATCTGGCGCCATAAAGGTCTGACTCCAGAGGACTCCACAGCCAACCTGACAGGTGCTGCTAGGGGAAAAAGCTTCCAGTGACTGTGCACACAGCATGCACACACCTAATTGGAATCTATACGAGCAAGCACTTGAAGAAGAACCGAAGCATCCAGGCCAAAGTCCTTTTACAAATTTTCAAAGGACGGAATGATGAAGAGTTTTTGGAATGTAAAAGTGATTGTTTAGGTCTACCAGGGTCAAATGCTCCTTTTGCTGGGAAAAGTTTACACAAGGGGAAGTTTCAGTAGAAGTTTTGCATCTTAAGAACCTCCGAATTTCTGCCAAGAAGGGGACTCTCCTTCCTTGGGAAAGTAGTTCATGGGCCATGGCAGGGGCAGTGAATAGGCTTTTGTAACTAGAGACATCTTAAACTCCACAAGGAGACCCTTTCATAGTGTTTTGGGGGGCCTCCAGCCTCACAAAGGGTAAGATCAGCCCAATGAGGCATTCTGGAAAAGATTAATGAAAAGAGCAGGACTGAGCCAGTTCATGTTGCTCTGGAGGCCCATGGTTTCTGCAGGATTTAAGATTTCATTTTAAAATGGTTAGTGTCTAGTCCCTACGGGTGTGAAGATCTTGCTCTGAATTGGACTAGTGACTAGACTGAATCTGCAGACAGGAACAAAAGCTCTAAAGAGCTCTTGGCTCAGCAAAATGGCTATGATTCAACTGTGCAGCATGGGCAGGCAGTGCAGGGGGATTTAGAGGAGTGTAGTGCACAGTTGCCAACTTTCACGCGGTAAATAAGCACCCCAACTTTTACAATAAGACAAAAATCAAGCTAATCCCATTTCAAAACAAGTCCAAACCCTAAGAATCCCAACACTCTATGTGACTAGATCCCTCTGGCGTGCAGTCTGGGACCGTGGTGGGCCCGCCCCGCTGTGCACCCGTGACTCTCTCCTCCCTTTGCCCCTGCTTGCCCCGAGCTGCAAAAAAAAAAAAAAAAAAGGAGCAGCAACAAACTACAACAAGCAACAAGCCAAAAACTAGCCAATAAGCAACTCACAAGCCAATTAAGCCAAAAACTTGCCCAATTTCTGCATTTCATTTGCAGGTTTGGCATGTCTGGTGTGGTGGCATGGTAAGGGCAATGCCAAGGAGTGGCTGGTTGATCCACAAACCTGATCCACATACCTAACCCTCCCCTCCACCTCTAATAGCACACAGGGGCATAGGAAATTCCCAGCTACTTTTAAAGCTCAATAGAAGCGGTAGTGTGCCAACCTGCTAGGTTACAAATAGGTTGGTGTAATTCACACCCATGCTTCAGCCCCTTAGTCCACCAAGTTGGACTTTTTTAGATCATTTTACCAATTTGCAATTTACACCCCAGATAACCCATCTCTGAATTTGGCCCTAATGGTTTATCAGAGGGTGCCCATAACAAGGGTCCCCATAGGTGTGGGGTTACAAGGAGGAAAAATCTCTCCAGGGGGAAATTTTGAGGCAGGGTCTGAAATTATGGTAGATCCACACCGCCATGTTTAGCCTTAATCTGTCCTCTTGCTTAGTTCAGCCTGTGGGACTTCATGTTTGTCATGGGGAGATGCTCAGTCTCCTGCCAGTGGGAGCAATTTGACTGGTGCTTATGTCTATTTTTCCTAACAGCTTCAGAAGTAAACGATGAGCACAGAGGGTAACTAAGGTTGTAGTGAGGAAAACAGCTGTCCCCAGTGAAAGGCTAAGTGAAAAATGAGACCTCACTCAATTAGTCTAATCTCCTGAGTTCCTCCCTGGGGATGACAAGATTCTCTTTGGTTTATGTCTTTATTTGGGACAATGTATGTTTAGAAGCCTATTTTCTGTGGCATATCAAGGAAACAAGGTTTTAAAATTACATTTAAATCAGTATCTCATTTATGCTAGCAGCAGAGCTTATAAATCATATTTATACTGTAATGAACTGGTAGTGAGTGGCTGCCCTCTTTGGGTTAGATTCAGAACTACATAAATGTCAGCCTCTATACTGCAAATAGCTAATGGAGAGTCTCTTTTTGCTCAAGTGGTATAAATTGGGTTTTGGTGTATACGGTTGATTTGTTTTGAACAGGAGGATCTGAATTCTGTAGGCACAGAGGGTCAGTTGTCAAGGCCTAGTAGCAATGTGCTATTCCTATCTTAGATTATTGATGTTTAGAAATTGCATTTCATTTTCACCATTTTGTGCTGTTTGTTGACATTCTGCCTTCCACTCAGATGGGCAGTATAACTAGTCAGTTCCTCTTTCTGGTGCTTCAGGCCTAGAATCATGTGGTAGTGTTTGTGTTGCATTCACTATGGGAAAATGGTTACATTTTACAAAGCTGGGTTGCAGTGCTGATCTTTATTAAATGATCTCTGGTGCCACGTTTTTTTGCTAACTTTTTTTCAGTAAAGATGGGCCAGAGCTTGCATTGTTCAGATTTGGATCTGGGTCCAAAATTCACCAAAGGTCTGGGGATTTTAGGTCCATAGTTCTGGGTTAAGTTAATCTCTGCCTCTTCAGACAGCAATTGTTACAGGCAAGCTGGAACTCAGCAGAGAGATTCAGGAGAAGCTTGGGAGGTGGGGAATTAGAGAGGAAAGAATAAGCTTTTTGAAGCCCAGCGTCATGTAAATCCAGAACTAGCTCCTCAAACTTCATCAACCTTCCAAACAATGTATGAGCCCAACCTGCTCCAAGGGCTTGTCCACACTGGGGATTTTTCCACCAGTGTACTACACTAATATAGCTGCATCAGCGCAACCCCCTAGCATAGATGCCCTGCACCTGTGTAAAAAGTGACTTGTATGGGTAAGTCATACCAGTGCAAGTGACTTATTACACTGCTGCAGTGCATTTACACTCCGGGGTCGCACTAGTGTAGCCACAGTATTGTAGTACACTGGTGCAAAAATCCCCTGTGTAGGCAAGCCCTGTGTAATATTACTGCTGCGTGTGAATTGAAGAAGTGGCAATTTGGGAGAAAACAAGCAAGACTCTTTGTCAACACAAACTAGACCTTTATGGAAATGGTAAACAATCCTAGAAAACATCTGGAGTCTTTGGGGGGGAAATGTTCATCTACAAAGTAGTTTTGTTCATTCAAAAAGATTCAGAAATGGGATCCTGTCATTCAAATACCTCTTGCTGCCTTCATGATAATTAACAGAGCAATCTGTAAAAATGTGGCTGACTGAATTGTTCCTCAGCACTGACTAATATGCTTAGGACGTTTGGCTAATATCTCACTGGATCTCAGTGATGAAAAGGTATCCCAGAATACATTAAATATTGCATTATACTAGTGGTTTTCAACCCTTTTACAGTTGTTGACCCTTAACAAATTTCTAATGGAGGCATGGGCCCCTTTGGAAATCTTAATATAGGTCTGCAGACTGCAGGTTGAAAATCACTGTGCTATGGTAACACCAAATTTTCATGGACTCATTAGATATAGTCTATGTACCCCGGGGGGTCCACGGACTACAGGTTGAAAACCACTGTATTATACTGTTTTAGGATGCTAGGCATGGAATGATTTCCCATCACTATCGTAATACCCTGCAAATAGGGTTGTGCTGGTGAAAGTACGGTTTTCCTCAAAACGATGCATCAACTGTTTGCAAGCGCTATGAAATCTCAAACAGAAACCTCCTTACAATTACAGTTCACGCTTTTAGTAGCTTTTCTGTGTCCTGTTTTATAAAAAGCTGGGGCCTGAGTGTTTCCTTTGTTTCTGTGAGTGGACAGAACCCAGACCTGGCACATCTGAGCTGTGTGGAAGAGAGGAATACTTACTCTGTGATCCTCTGGAAACCCCTCTCAGAATGCATTGCAGATTTCAAATTCTAAGGATGTGGGAATGGCGGCTCTCTGAGCCATTATTCCCCACCTTCACCCTGGCCTTGGTTCTGTGGGGGTAATTTACATAAGATCATGTTGACCCAGACATCATCTTCTTGTATTGTGTCCTATTCTAAATAAATCCACCTGAGGAGGAAATTGGGGGCAGTGATTGTTAGGGACCACCTGAGAGCATGGCTCCTGAAGCAATGATGAGGTACAGGCCGTGTCCCAAGCTCTATAGAGGGCAAAAAAGCATCGTCACCCTCTCCAATAAAAAGATACGGCGGAAGCCCGTGATTTGAAGCTCATGGAGTTTCCTGTCCCCTATTCAGGTTTTTCCTGTGTAAGGGAGAATTTGACCCCGATCATTAGCACATTTCTTTCAAGTAGGACTAAGATTTTGTACATGTTCTCTGGGATGGTGTCATAATTCTGAAGCACTTTCTGTAATCTCAGTCATGATTTCTTGTTTCTAAATATAAATTCTGGTCGCAGTACTGGGTAGATAAGAACATTTCACTCCAGGTTTGTGTACATTCCAATGTTATTTGTCTTTACTGGTGGGGCAAATAATACTTCACCTAAAAATAAAGTTGTTGTATTTTGTTGAGGTGTCTCTTAGTAACTTGACCTAGCATGTGTTTTAAGGAGTCCCAGAAAAGAATACAATAGAAATACAATAACTACTGAGCTCTACAAGAAACCAAAGCAGTCACAGATACTTGGTTATGTAACTGTCAGGTCACACTGGGTAGCAACATTTCAGTTTTGTAATGTACAAAACCTAGAACTAATAGGAATGTTTTTTTTCATTCCAACAACCTTTTTTTTTTTTTTTTTTTTTAAAATAAATCAATACCCCTTGCAGTATTTGGAACCAAAGCTGTCATAACTATAAAGGGAAGGGTAACAGCCCTCCTGTGTACAATACTATAAAATCCCTCCTGGCCAGAGACTCCAAAATCCTTTTACCTGTAAAAGGTTAAGAAGCTCAGGTGACCTGGCTGACGTCTGACCCAAAGGACCAATAAGGGGACAAGATACTTTCAAATCTTGGTGCGGGGGAAGGCTTTTGTTTGTGCTCTTTGTTTTTGGGGGTTGTTCGCTCTTGGGACTGAGAGGGACCACACATCAATCCAGGCTCTCCAAATCTTTCTGAACAACTCTCTCATATTTCAAACTTGTAAGTAAACAGCCAGGCAAGGCATGTTAGTTTTTATCTTTGTTTTCTCAACTTGTAAATGTACCTTTTTGCTAGAGTGTTTATCTCTATTTGCTGTAACTTTGAACCTAAGGCTAGAGGGGATTCCTCTGGACTCTTTAAGTTTGATTACCCTGTAAAGTTATTTTCCATCCTGATTTTACAGAGATGATTTTTACCTTTTTCTTTAATTAAAAGCCTTCTTTTTAAGAACCTGATTGATTTTTCCTTGTTTTTAGATCCAAGGGGGTTGGATCTTGATCCACTAGGAGTTGGTGGGAGAAAGGAGGGGGATGGTTAATTTCTCCTTGTTTTAAGATCCAAGGGGTTTGGATCTGTATTCACCAGGGAATTGGTGAAGAGTCTCTCAAGGCTACCCAGGGAAGGGAATTAGCATTTTGGGATGGGGTGGCAGCAGACCAGATCTAAGCTGGTAGTTAAGATTAGAAGTTTTCATGCAGGCCCCCAGATTTGTACCCTAAAGTTCAAAGTGGGGAAGCAGCCTTGACACAAGCATGGCAACATTGGGTTATATGATGGGGTATATAGTCCCATCCCAGCTCTAAAAGGAGTTAATGTGGGCTGAGAGGCCAATTAACCCTTCTGGCTAAACCTGGAATATGGATCAGCCCCAACTAAAGATGAGTCCCAGCTGGGAGAAGAGCTGTGTGGTTACTATAAAAGCAGGGAGTCTGGGTCAGAAGTGGGCTATAGGAGGAGAGGAAAGAATTTTACAGTCATGCTCTGGGACTAGTATGTGGAGAGACTTGCGTCAAAGAAGAAGCCTGGGGAAAGTTGGCCCTGGAATCCTCTACTCCATAGCAAAGTCTGGCAAGAAGCCAGGAGAGTCACGGAGGAGCCGTAGAGAGAGCTCTGGGAGGCAGTCACCTGAGGAATAGAAAGGGATGAAATGGCAAACCTGAGGGGGGCAGAAATTAGTTTACAGTTACACTTTTGATTTGGGATTTATTAGGGGATTCCTAGGGTGAGCCCCATGAGTCCTAGCTCTGAGAGAAGGATGAACTTAGAGACTGTTGGAAAGGCCCCTTCAAAGGCTTGGTAGAAAGGAGGACAGGAAGGTAGCAGCAAGGAGTCTGGTGGAATGAACCTTGACTGCTCATCCTGCAGTCCCTAGTCTGGAACTCAATGCAGAGGGTGGTCCTGGGTTCCCCCAACACTCACTGGTAAGGTGGCATGAAGGGTGTGAAGTCCATGAGGTCCACAATCTGGGTGAAAGATCTTTTGTATGGATGTCAAATTATTTATTGGACTTTGTTACCCTGAAAGGGCTCAAGGGCTGAGACATACCACCATGGGATTGGACTGACCATCCGCAGGGGGTGCTAGAGAGAGGGGCTGCTAGGCCACACCCAGCTATGAGGTAGCATGCCAGTGATGAGTCCACCCTTCTATACGTGAGAACTGGCAAATGAAACTGAGTAAAGTCTGAACAGAAACAAAACCAACCAGGGAATAGCAAAACAAGAAAATGAAAAAGTAAAGCTTGAGGAGAGAGCACAGTATATGTCTCTCCTGAGAGTCTAGCCTAAACTGAAAAGAAAATGGGAGCTTGTCACAGGTACACAGGTACAAAGGCTTGCCTCTCACAGCCTTTCTGGGAGGGTGCCCCTTTTAGTGATAGGCCTGAGGCCTGCACTTTTTGCAAGGGGGAGTCTGCACTCTGCTACTCTGAGACTGGACCTCTAGCTTCAGCATTCCTGTTTCTTTCTCACCATGGCTCCTCCAGTGAGTCCAAAAGAGCCTGACTCCCTGTTGGAGACTTTACCCCTTTAGAAACAATGCAATTAGCAGATGTTTGCCATGATAGAGAACAGTCTTTGTAAAGATGACAGCATTTATTTTAGTCAACTGGAATACAGTATGTAGGTTTCTCTGCTTAGAATGGAAAAGAAAATCTTACATGTGTCTACATGCTGGCAGCACAACTTGCCTCTTTTGCCCCCAAATGTCTAGGATTTAAAAGTCTGCTCACACTTCAGCTCTTTGTTTCAAGTAGCAGTCGCTCTGGTTTCACACATTCTGTCTCTCTTAGCTGGCAGTTGTTAGTGACCAGTCCTTAGTCTTCCATTGTCTCTCCAAGGTACCGCCATGTACATGTTCTTGATAGTTCATACCAACCCATACATGCCTATCTGACAAAACCCCTCTTATTTCCCTGTCCCTGGAAATACATTAACTCCTTCAATCAGGGGCAATGGATGCTCTCTGAAAGTGGGGAACCATGGGTGCCCGAACCATGGCCCTGTTCCCCCATGCCGTGCCGCCCCTTCTCCCTGAGGCCCCACCCTCACACCACCTCCCTCCACACACACACACACACACACACACACACACACACACACACACACACCCCTACCTCTCTGCCTTCCCCCGCCCCATCGCTTGCTCTTACGGCCAGTAAAAAGTGATGGGGCCATACCCCTCCAGCCCCCCCAGTTCCAGCACGCCTGTCTTCAATCCCAGTAGGTATGAATACAAAAGTGAGTGGGTGAAATTGAGTCATGTCTATTTTTCATAAAAATAATACAAATTTTCCCCATGTTCTTCACATAGCCTGTCTCTGCATCAGACCTTCCATCTGAGGATCTCAAAGCACTTTATAAACTAAGTAATCTTTCACATTTTTAAAGTGTTCCCAGTGTCACACATTGAGGTGTTGCCAGAATCGGGATCCAGAACCTGATTCCAGTCCCTGTCACTAGACAATTTGCCTTTTTAAAACAAAATGTTGTCATTCATGTAAAAATGCAGGTAAGATTTCAATTATATGCTCTAAGGTAAAAGATATTGAATGTCTCAGCATATATCTGAATATCTAGTGTTGCACTAAAGATCAGAATGTTGCTAGGGGAGACAAGATCAGATATTCAAGATAGCAGCATGCAAAATTCTCAAACCACCACCCCCTAAATCTTCCTAGTAAAATTCTCATGGACTTCAATGCAAGCAGGATTTGATTTCACAAGAAAATAAGTATTTTGGAATTTTCAATCATCTGAATAAAAATAAAATCCCATGTCACTAAAATAATAAGTGTCCTTAATCTAATTATAGTTTAAAAATTAAGTTCAGGCAAAGTCCTCAACATAGAAATACAAAGAGCTTATGCTTTCACAAAGTACTATGGAAAATGAATGTATCACTGCCAAATTCTGCCTTCAAATACATATTGTGCAACTGAAATGAATGGAAAACATTGAAAGGGTAAATTACATGGAGCTCAAGAGGTTTACTATCAAGATGGGCAAATGTTGGGCAAGCAAAAAATGACCAAATTACCTTGTGGGGGGGGGGGTGGGAGGGTTGAGGGGGGAGTTAGAGCAAAGACATAGTAAAACATATGAACAACAGGAACAGGACCAATGCAACAGCACAAAGTTAGAGAAGTTAAAAAAAAAGGCGGTGAGATGGGAGGGAGCAGAGAATGATCAATAAAGCCACGAGCAAAAATGATGGAAAGGCAGCAAAACATGTGAAGACAAACAGGATTTTACAATTCTATTGGAACAAAAGGTCTTTGGGAGACTGCTAGAGCCAAGGGGAAAAGAGAGGAAGTTGGTCATGGAAGAAGCAGATAATGCTGGGAAACTGAAAAATTTCTTTGCCTCAGTGTTCACTAGGAAGAGTAGGGGAAACTTGCCAGAATCAAAAAGGCATTTTACTAGGACAGAAAATGAAGAATTACTAAAACTAAGGGTCTTACTCACAGCAGGTGAAAAATACATCAGAACAACTAGCGAGAGAGAATTCCCATAGAAAATGGCCTGCATCCCACATGCCTAAAAAAGATGGGAAATGAAGAAACCAAGAGAAGAGATCTATAACTCATCCCTATATGCCTCAGCCCTGATTTGGAGAGAGCACCTTTAGAAACAGAAAATAAGACTGGCAGGGGCCTCCTGGGGCATCCTGCTGTGGCAGCCAATCCTGTCATATGATCACTAAGTACTCAAGGAGCATGCAAGAGATCTGGTTTTTCCTGTGTCCTGTTCCAGCTGGCTGTTCATAACAAGAGCTTCACAGTGCCCTGCCCAGACTCTCTGTCTGGGAAGCTCAGCCTTTAAAGGCACAGTCCCCAATACCACATCTTCCTTTCCAAGCCAAATGTTAACAACAAGAACATTTACAACTCCATATTAATATTGCACATAATTACAAACACTTTTATAACCAGCCCAATAACTAACTACACTAACAACACTCTATTAGCCTTTGAGGTGCCCTGAGCTATTGCGTGGACCTGGAGGGCTGCACTGGAACCTCAGCACTACTGCTGTCGGGACGCAGCAAGTCCACTTGTTTTTGTGGTTCCATGTCCCTCCGTTACCGCAACCTGCTGTGGTGGTTGCTTGTCTGAGACCCTCTCAGGCAAAACAGCAGACTCAGTGCCCCTTATCTCCCTCCCTTCTGGGATTTGGAAAAGGTGTCACCTATTCCTCCACAGTATGTCTCTGTCCGGGATGAGAGCCTCATACGGCCACAGGGCAACCTCTTGTGACACCATCGCTGTTAGCAACCATTTTTTACCATCAGAGAGGTACACATGAATCATTTTCATGAAGTGGTGGCAGTTCCTGGGACCCCAAATTCTGTTGTATTTTTTTATTTTGCTTTATCTATCCCTTTATACACCTGAGAGAGTCCCCAATGACTCCAACATCAGTTTCTAATTGTCCAGGCAATCGTGTGTTTTCAGTTTTCTGTTGAACAAACTGTCAGCGGGTGACAACCCATGTTTCATTGGTGCTGTTCTGTAATTTAACAGTGCTAAATATGGAGCAGGCTCTTACTTGCAGCCTTTTGCAGCAGGTGCTTTATTATTTTGACAGTTTTCTACCAACCCTATTGGATTGGGGATAATGGAGACTTGTGGTTACATGTCTAAACCTGTTCTTCACTGCAAACTGCTTAAACGCATGCCCACTAAACTGTGGCCCATTGTCAGACATCACTATGTCAGGTATCCCATATCTAGCAAAAATAGAGTTGATATGCACAATTACCTGCTTAGCTGTAGTACCTTCTAGTAGGGCTATCTCAGGAAAGTGAGAATAATAGTCTAGGACAGGCACATAGTTTGTTCCAGCCAGTATAAACAAATCTATGGCTACTTGGCTTCTGGGGGCCAATTTTTCCTGTGCCACCAACATGGGCTCTTTCGTTTGACTTATTTTTGGCATATAAAACAACAATGTTGCTTCCTCAATGTCACTGTTCATTTGAGACCGATATAAAACATTTTGGCCCTTCTCTTAGATTTTTGAATTCCTAATGACCTTCAAGTATCTTTTTTTTAACATCCCCCTTAATTGATAATAGGAGCTGGGAATATCTGGTCTCGGCCACCCTATGCTAAAAGCCTTCATTAGTGTCTATGGGGACTCGTACTGAGCAGCAGCTCTGGCAATCACAGTCTACATTTCATCTGAGACTGGACTGGTTTTTCCTCAGATTAATATGTACAAAATGTAGCTCTGGACTCCTTGAATGCTCTAGAGTGTGTCTGCAACCCCCAAATCTCTCCCATAGTACTTCTGGACTGAGGTCTCTAACTCCTTCAGTTTCTCTAACTTTTTAGTATCCCCTGTCCATTGGCCATCTTTGCACAGTAGTGCACTTGGGTTGCTTGTTTGGACAGCTAGATTAGGCACAGATTTCCCTACATAGGTCACCATTCCAAGGAATCTTTGTATTCTTTGCTAGTCTGTTGGGGCAGACATCCTGGTGATGACATTAACCTTACTGTGATCGTCCTGTACAACTTGCAGTGTTGACTTGTCTCCCAGGTATGGTATTTGCATTGCACAGAATTTTCATTTTTGTTTAAGCATTCCAAAACTGCCCAACTAGGGTGACCTGATGTCCCGATTTTATAGGGACAGTCCCGATTTTGGGGTCTTTTTCTTATATAGGTTCCTATTACCCCCCACCCCCGTCCCGATTTTTCACACTTGCTGTCTGGTCACCCTATGCCCAACTACTAAACCCAGAACCTCTGGTATTAGTCTCCTACTGTTTTCCCCCAGATCAAAAAGTCATCAGTGTAAACTTTAGTATCCTCTATACTATCCAAAGTCTGTTGTATTTTTCCAGTGAAACCTTAGATGGCAAACAAGCTAAATGGCAGTCTCCAAAAGGGCATGTTGAACGTGTATAAATGTGTGCTTGGGGGTTGTTGTTTTCTTTTGAGCCTGGCACCTGCCAGAAACCTGATGGTGCATCAAGCATAGAAAATGCAATGGCAAAAAAATATAGTATCGCACAGTTGAGGTTATTTGGTGGTATGTTGTCTGAGCTGAGGAAAAACTCAAACTTCTGAAAACCAGGAAATGCACAGTTAAGGATGCACTCTTTCAGCAATGCCCCAATACATCCCATTAATACACACACATACCTTTACTCTGCCAAGCCCACAGGTACTGAAATATACAAGCCCTTCATGTTCTTTTACAGCCCATTAACTCTCACCCACAGGATTCCATCCAATATTATTCAAGGTCAGAATGGTACAGTCAGTGTGTTAGGTGTACCTACACCAAATGGAGGAGGCAGTAGTTGGGATTGCTTGGTAAAGGTGTCTTTGTGATAGGCGTGTACCAAAATCACAGTCCATTTTCATAAATTTCAGAATCCTAGCATTTTTAAAATGTTGAATTTCATGGTTTCAGATATTTCAATCTTACATTTCATGGCGTTGTAACAAAGCATGGATATGTATTTTAAAATGGTAAAATATAAACATGTAAAGCCCATGACGACCCCCTTCAAAATGACGAACACCCCCCTGCCCTGTACCATGCCACCCTTATTTCCGTGCTGCTGGTGGTGATGGCTCTGTCTTCAGAGCTGGATGGCCTCAGAGCGGCGGCTGCTAGCCGGCTCCCCAGCTCTGTGGAGAGTGCCACCGCCAGCAGTAGTGTAGAAGTAAGGGTGGCACGGTATGGTATTGCTACCCTTGCTTCTGCACTATTGCTGGCGGCAGCACTGTCTTCAGAGCTGGGCAACTAGCCAGCAGCCGCCGCTCTCTGGCCACCCAGCTCTGAAGGTAGTGCAGAAGTAAGGGTGGCAATACCACAACCACCCTAAAATAGCCTACTGACCTCCTTTTGGGTCAGGACCCCCAGTTTGAGGAACGCTGCTATAGGGTAAAAGTACACAAAAGACCAGATTACACAGGAGAGACCAGATTTCATGTGCGAGACCAGATTTTACAGTCAGTGACAGGTTTTTCATGGCCCCAAATTTAATAGGGCCCTAGATGGGGACATGTGCGGATTTCTTTGAGCTTTGTGACAGAGTTGTGATTATGATCTGAGGAGATCTGTGGTTTACACCCTCTGATGTGTGTGAGCAAAGGGAAAAGCTGTATGTGTACCTTCAGGATCTAGTATACAATTCTGCATTAAAATGATTCATATGTTGTACAATCGACAGGGCATAGGGGATTTATTACAAAGGATGTTGTCAGTAGCAAGCTCCCATATGAAAGCAGTCTAAGCATTTATTGTCTCCATGCGCTCCAGGTAAAGTGAGTGTGTTCTGTGTCCAGTACTGAGTAGTGGAGGCAGTGGTTAGCTCTACTTGGGTGGAGGTGTGTTTGCAAGATCTGTGGCTTACTTTAAGGTATGTGACAGAGCTGTGACTGTGTGATCTGAGGAGATCTATGTTTTGCACCTCACATGTGTGACAGAAACGAAGAGATGCATGTGTACTTTCAGGATGCAGCACGCATCATTTCTAAATGCAGAATTGTGTAGGCTATGTTGGTAGCAGGGCATAGAGCTTTTATTACAAAGGTTGTTGTCAGCAGTGAGGTGGACTATGAGAAGATTCTAATGCTCTAATGATGGTTAAGTGAAAATGTAGGCTGAGATGGAATCATTTAAATAAGTGCAAGGGGTTGTAAAAGGCTAAGTGGTTCTTAAATGGTACACATGTGGTATTATTTCTCGGGAGGTGGCTAAGTGGGTGAGGGAGTGTACGTCAGGATCTGGAACCTCCTGAATCTTATAGTGCCAAGGGCCACTGTGATTATGTGCACACTGAGTCAATGCTTGAAGAGGGCAGAGGGAAGGTAGCATGAGCAACCTTTTTTTCCTTTTTTCTCCTTTAATAATGTTAGATGGAAACCTATGGGCAAAAGCAAATGGGATGTAAAAGGAAGTCGAGAGCTTGTGCATTTCAGCAACTATAGCCAGGGCCAGCCCCAAGATTTTGGCCCCTGAGGCGGGGAGCTCAAATGACGCCCCCATGCCCCCTCGCTTGGGCCAAAACTTTGAAAGGTCTCAATTCTGCCTTCTTCCTGTTCTACTCCTCTCATGGTACTGCTCTGCTACCTATCTCAAGAAAGGAGAACTAACAACTTTAAATGCCTTGTCCAAAAATGTTAAGTAACACTTAACTTTCAAACGCCTGAACAGCAAATGTAAACTTTTCTCGTCTGCATAATAAACACTGGCATTTTTATCTGTTTGAATAATCAAAGTGGTGCTTTCTGTGCCTTCTTGGTTGCAAAGATTTGAACTGCTTCCTGAAGGTCCACAGTCTGGGCCAGCTCATGCTCTTTTGAGATGGTTGCAAGGCCGACCAGCCTCTCCTGTGTCATTGTGGAGCGTAGATGTGTTTTTATTAACTTCAGCTTGGAGAAACTGCGTTCTCCACTGGCAACTGTTACAGGAAGTGTTAGAAGTATGTGCAGAGCAACAAAAGCATTTGGAAAGAGAGTGGCCATTTTATTTGTGCACATATATTCCAGAACAGCCTTTGGAGTTGATCCTGCTGAAAAGTATCTTGAAAGGGCTTTCAGTTCATCACCTAAATCACTCGCATCAATATTGCGCATGTCATCATGTGTCAACACTGATCTAGTGCCCTGCATTTCTGGTGTAGATCTTCTTCAGGTATAGTGAGGAGTTTTGGAATATCATACAACCCAAATATACATCCCAAATATACTGCTGTGCTTCTTGAGCTGCATGAAACGTTCTTCAACTGACTGTGTTGCACAATCTGGCACCTGGTTAAAGAATTCAACTTTGAATTGTTGTTCGGAGTCTCTTATGAGATTATCCCATGCCTCGTAATCAAAATATCTTCTTCGGTAACTCTTGTATACTTGAATGGGTGGGAAAATAGCTTCAGTGTGAAGTTCCTCTGCCAACTTCTGTGCACTCTTCAGAACATTTTGAAATCCCTCATCTGACCGGTAAGACTGTAGGTATGACTTTGCTTTGTCCAGTTGTTCCATTGCTCCAGATATAGCAAGGTCAACTACTTGGAGTCTCTTGCTTACAACATTTATTTCAAACAGTATGCCCTGCCACAACACTAAGCCACACAGAAATTTGAAGTTATGTATGTTTCTGGTGACTCCGTTTACCTCTGCCACTGATCTCCCATGAACAGTTCCTGTCATAGCATTATCCTCCATAATGGCAACTATGGCATCATCTATCTTCCTAATTCGGTGTTTGATAGGCTTTATCGCCGCCACTTGACTTTCCCATCGTGTGGTACTCAGTGGTTTCAGTATCAGAGAGGATGTTCCCAGATGTTGCTTCAAAATTTGCCACTGATGAGTTGATGCAGAGAAAAATACATAGATGCTTTGAATTACATTAAAAAATTCAGCAGCCTCATTAGAAGCTGATGCTGCATCACTGACCACCATGTTCAATGAATGACAACTGCATGGGACAAAAAAGCTCGAGGGTTTAACTCTCAGATCAGTGTCTGCACTCCTTTATTCTTTTCTCTCATGTTGGCACCATTATCGTAGCCCTGACCTCTCGTGTCAGCTATCACAATTCCCGTATCTTCCAGCTTTTTAAGAAGCACATTTGTCATACCAGCTCCTGTAGTATCATCAATGTCAATAAATTCTAGAACATGCTCTCTGACAGTCACCATTGCAGGGATATTTTCACTAGGTTCTGTTGTTGTTACAAAATGAACCATTAAAGTCATTTGTTCTGTATGGCTGATGTCAGGTGTGCAGTCCAGAATAACAGAGTAATATCTTACTGAGTTAAGATCTGCCACAATTTTCTGTTTGACTTTTGTTGCCAGTAACTGTATGATCTCATTTTGAATTGTTTTTCCAAGGTAGTGGTGTGTGTACATTTCTTGGATGGTGACTCTTCTTAGATGCTACTTGAGTACAGCATCAATCTCAACCATCAGCGCCATAATTTTAAGGAAGTTTCCATTGTTTGGCACATACAGCTAATCTGAAGTGCCACGAAGTGCTACGTTTTGGGCAGCAAGCATTCTCACAATGGCAATGAGCCTTTTCAGAACATTCTGTCAGTAAAGAGACTCTGATACAATCTTCTCTTGATGCTGATCATCTATGGTGGCCTTTAACCTTAGTCTCATCTCAAGCTCTTTCCACCTATGGAATGCTCTCTGGTGATTTGCTGCCTTCTCATGGCATGCCAGATTTCTAGCCAAATTTTTCCAGTAGAACTCAATGTGGCTGGAACATTAGACTGGAAGAGTTTGCAACAAAAACAGTATACAGCATTCTGGGTTTTTGAGTACATAAGTGAAGGCCTCTCCACTTTGTCACGATTAAGGATTTCACTCCAGTAATGTGTTGGATGGAAACTTCTAATTCATTGTCTTTGGGGAACATAAGTTTTTCACTTGCTGTGGCCCATGCAGCACAAGGAAGTCCCTCAGGCTAATGCTCAAGTGGGTCCACAGTCCTGGATCATCCAGACTTAAGGAACTAAATACAGCAGCAGCTGTTTCTTGCGCCTCCACCACACTCTTCTCTGATCTACACTTTTCTTCAGGAATGTGCATGGTAACATCCATTTGAGATGGAGATATGGATGCTGCAGTAGCTGCCAGTCACCTGCACTCTGACTATCTGGAAGATCAGGCATCTCCTCATCACTCACATCCTCACTGGGGCCGGAAGGCTCACAGAGAACATTTGTGTCTATGTATCTCAGGAGAGCTCCTTCCTGCTTAGATAAAAAAAGCTTCCTTTGCTTTCTTTCTTTTTCTGAATGCTGCCCCAGAGGGGCGTTTTCTTCTTTCACTCATGACTGCTGTTCTGTGCCAGCTATAGTAGCTCTCAACACTCAGTTGAAGGGGACAAATAAGCAGGCTGGTAGCAGGACCTGAGTGAGGGAAGATATCAGCGTCTTAAGGGCCTAACTGGCTCCTACTACTTCAGTTGACTGCCTGTTCTCCTCAAGTGAGTTCAGGGAAGCAGCAGGAAACAGTAAGCTCCCTGAGAAGCTGGTGTTAATCAATCCAGGCTCCTTGGGGTGCTAGAGAGGTACATAAGAGGCTCCTCCTCTTCCTCTCTCTCCCTGCAGCTCCTGCTGCTTTCTGTTATTTCCTCTCAACTTTTCTCCTGCCTGCCTGTGATGTCTCTTGTGCCCTCCTTCCTGCAGCACAGCACTCCACCATCTCTGTGCATCTAGAGCAGAAAGAATATATATGCACCAGCAGCAGACACAATTTTCTTCACTCTGGGTCCTAGTGGCACCCCCCCCCCCCAGTCTGGCACCTGAGGTGGCCACTCTCCCCAAAAACTTTGATTACATTTCCCCCTCCCCCAAATAAAATTGCTATCCATGACTCACAAATTTTAACAACTTCCAACAATTATGTCCAAAACTCCTTTTGTTTTAGATGGGAGTTTGTGATTAACTTATCCTTAGTTATGTTACTAGAAGAGTGAGTTCACAACCATCAGTCTGATTCATCCAGTCTTTGGTACCTCTCAGGTTAATAGTTTGGGGTGGAGGCCTGTAACTCAGGAACCCCTTGGTCAAATCACCCAAAATATAGATCACTAACACTATCCCCACATCTACACAAGGCATGCTACATTTCAAAGTAATCCAATTAACCATTTGGATTTTAGAGCATTTACAATAGTCAAGCTTTAAAGCATATAAAATGGTGAGAATGGAGACTTTCTGGCCATTTTTCTGTATTGGCGCATAAACACTGTAAAATGTACATTTTCTACAAATACCATTCTCAATGTGGGTCCCCCAAAGATTTATTGGGTACCATGGACTATCTTGGGTAAAACTTGACAGATTTAGACCATTTTGATCCACATCACATCAATAGTTCTTCGCTAAAATAAAATAAAAAAAATCTAGAAACTCTTTGAAAAAAATCTGTTTTTTCTGGGCTTATATCTTTCCAACTTCTCCATCAAGTCACCCCAAATTGGGTCACTAGCCCTACCCTGCACCCTTCTGAGGCACATTGAATTTCAAGGGAATCCAACTAAGCATGTCAATTTTAGAGGACTTAGCAAGGTCAACCTTTAAACAGAAGTCATGTTGCAACCTTAACTATTTTGGCCCTGCTGAGCCGCTATATTTTGCATTAACCATCTTCCCAAAAACGTCTCCATTTCTAGATAGTGGAAAATGTTCTCTTTTTACATATTAATTTCTTTTGGGCCTATACATAAAGGAAGCATTCCCCCACCCCCCTAAATACAATGTCCAATGAGTGTACTCTGTTGGTTCTTACACTTGCTCTTATTCCCAGACCAACAAGCCTATCCAGCACCTCTTTTAGCCATTGCCTTAACAGAAGGGGAACTTTCCTAGGGGCATGGATCAGGGGACAGTTGGGCTTTTCAGCTGTATTCTGTACTCTGACAAGAGCTTCTCTATCCCCTGGAAGATGTCCTCAAAAGCTTCCTCAATTGTTTTAGTCCTCTGCCCTTCAAAGAGTGCACCCTCTGGATGAGACCAAAGAGGTGACATGCTTTTAACCCAATAATGGGTTCTCTTTTTCCCTGGCACTATCACAGAGTATATCTTTTGGTTCATGAATGGGAGCTCAAGGACTCCATCTTCTGCAACATCTTCCAGACAATACAACCTGTTTCCTTCTATTTG
The DNA here is from genome assembly GCF_013100865.1 of Trachemys scripta elegans. NCBI lineage: Eukaryota > Metazoa > Chordata > Testudines > Emydidae > Trachemys > Trachemys scripta. Next base: position 57,713,248 of record NC_048300.1, on the reverse strand, counting down.
GCAATGCCACCCCCACCCCCCATAAGACTGTAACCTGGTTTTGAACATCCAAAGGAAACCCCCCTTCAAACCAATGGTGACCACCTCCCTCTTCCACCTCTCCCTCAAAATTTATTTTCTAAATGCCATCACCTCCGCAAGGCAAATGGAGGAGCTGGGAGCACTTATGGTGGACCCACACACCTTATACCACTTTCTACAAAGACAAGGCTATAATATGTACCTATCCTCATTTTTTCTCAAAGGTCTCCTTGGAACATAACATTAACCACAAAATTCACTTACCAGTTTTTTATCCAAAACATCCATGCCTCCGGAGAAGAATCAAGCCTTCATTCTTTGGATGTCAGGAGGGCCCTTGCCTTCTACCTGGACCGGACTAAACCATTCCATGCCTCTCCTAGACTATTTGTATCAATCACAGATAGTATGAAGGGCCAACTGATTTCCACACAAAGGCTGTGTCAGGTGGGTTTTGGGTAGTATCAGGACTTGTTATAAGAATGCAGGATACACCCCCTTCAATAAGTGACAGCACATTCTACTAGTGCTCAGTCCACATCTATAGCTCTGCTAAAAGATGTTCCCATAGCAGAGATCTGTAGGTTTGATACTTTGTTTTCTATCCCTACCTTTGCCAAATGCTATGCTATCTTACCTGCTTCCAGAGATTATATCGCCTTTGGTAATGTAGTCCTTCGAACTGTAAGAAGGTCTTATCTCCTCAGCACCCACCTCTTCATTGAGTTACTGCTTGCGGGTCTCCTGCAGTGGAGCACCCATTGAGATGTATACTCAAAGAAGAAGGAGATGTTACTTACTACTTTGCTGTGCAGTTAAGCTTCATGGCTGAGAGGGAACTGAGGGGCAGCGGACTTGCACCTTCCTCTATGCCCTTGTTCAGAACATGAGGCGCTGTTCTGTGCAGGCCCGCGAATACTACTTAGCAATCTCTAGTCAAGAGCACATGGGACCATGCACATCCTACAGTAGAGCACCCTCAGGAACAAAACATATTGAAGAACTCAAGTTACTGTAAGGTAAGTAACCTCTCCATCTGTTAAGTTAGGGCACGTCTTTTAGAGAGACATCAAATTTTGATTTAAAGACTTCAGGTGAGAGAGGATCCACTGCATCCATAGGTAAGATGTTCCAAAGATTACGCTTGCTGTTAAAAATTGTGCACCTTATTTCTAGTCTGAATTCATCTATCTTCAGTCTCCAGTTACCTATTCATTCCTTGGTCTCTGTGTTGAGATTGCTAACAAAGGGACATGCTAGTTCCTGTTGGACTGGTGGCTAGGTTATCAAACAGCCATCAGATTGTAGCAACTGAAGAAGGCTAGATTCAAACCAGCATGTTAGAGGTTAAAAGCTCTGTATCCTATTACCTGTCTTCCCAGGGAGAACTTGTATATAACAAATGACACTAGTTTTGCAGAGGTGACCAAAGACGACTCACTCTTATTAGACACCAGGAAGCCTTTTGACATAGCACTATATAAATGTATTAGAGGTTAATTACATCATGCTTTTGATGGTGAAATCTTAAAATGGAGAAAGAGCTGGGTTAATAACCAAAGTGAGAGGGAGCAGTGATGAATGACTACAGATCCTATAGCAGGGAAGTGGGACTGCTACAGAGATTGGTGTTTGAGACTGTCTTCTTTACATTATTTATCTGGGGAAAGGCACATGCAGCAAAATGTACCTGTTTGCAGAAGGGGCATAAAGAACCAGGGATTTTTCTTGCGTTGGCCAGATAAAATGAGTTTGTTCAAAAAGTGAATACGTGAAGAAAGCCTGGAATGTCTGATGTTCAGGAGAGGCCTGTTTGTGGTTATACACTGGAGAAATTGTTCAAGAACAGTTTATCCTGATGAAAATACTACCCCGATAAGGTCAACAAAAGTGTTTGATTTCTGCCTTGCTGGTAAGCCAAACTTCCAAACAGCCTCTGGGAGGGAAGGTCTTATTTGGATTGTGGTATCTGGTGGCTTAGGACAGTTTTTGAATCTTTTGCTCTTGAACCAACCATATTTTGTACTTAATTATCCCCCCCCCCCTTTACCAAATCCTCAATCTTCCTTCCATGTGAATCAGCCCACTCATTCTACCCCAGCAGCCAAACAGCCTGCTGCAATCTCTGCTGTCTGCTAATCAGTCTCTGACTCAGTGCTCACTCCAGGGCCCCTCTAACCTTGAGGCCTGGATCCCAAGGACCCTACTTCAATCTGCCCTTACCCCCAGGGTTGCTTCCACTGCATAGTAGCCCATTGTGCATCCAAGTGCTTTTCTTGGGCAGCAGTTGGAACTTCCAGCCTCGGGGACTCATCACTAATGTAATCTCTGAACATACTTTTAAAACGCCAGAGATATTTTGAATTCTTGGTGACTGAGCAATCCAACAGCTATTGAACCATCTGTGCAGAAGTATCTGCCCAGGATGGATCAAACTTTAATATGTTGATAAAACCACAATAGGTTACAGTAGCATGTAGAGTTCCCAAATGAAATCAGTCCCCCATTGTGCTAGGTGCTGTACATTAACACACAGTAAGAGAATTTACAGTCTAAATAGACAATAGTTGGGAATGGAAACTGAGGCACGAAGGGGCAGAGACTTGTCTAAGGCCACATAGCACATCGGTGGTACAGCTGGGAATAGAACCCCTATTTTCAGAGTTCCAGCCCAGTGCCTTATCCACTAGACGATGCTGCCTGCCCATGCATATTCATGCATTTACTAATATATCAAACTGACTGGCAACGTGACTGTCATGGCAGAGTGAGGAAGTGGATTTGGTAACCTCCCACTCTCCCCTTCCCTCATTACCTGCAAGATTTACAATGAAGCCCCCAACTAGACCCTATTTCCCCTACTGCCCTATCCCTGAAGAGCAGAGAGCTGGTAAGAATAAGGCAGGGGGGCAGGAGCAGAGAAGCTGATGAGCGCTTCCCACCCACTCTGGGTACAGGGTCAAAAGCAGGCTGGGTGAGAGGCCCATCTGCCTCAACACTGGAGTATACATAACAGTATTGCCAAAGGCTGAAAACTCATGAAAGTAAAAAAAAAAAAAAAAAAAGGAACCAAAACACAAAATAATCTTATCTTTTGATGTTTGAATTCCCCCTGTTCATCCCAGTGTATGCATGTGGCCATTTGCGTTGCCAATGCTCCCAAATGTGTTAAGGTGATTTTGGCCCCCACTGCAGGAGATCTCACCCTCATATCTGCCTATCCTCCCGCTTGCCACATCGGTTCTGCTCCCACAGCCTCACCTCTGCTCCTGCAGCTCCAGGGGCTCTTCACCTCTCTTTCCAAAGCTTGCAGGGATGGGATTGTAGGCAGCGTTGCCAACCTGAAGGCTGGAGTTTGGCTGATTGCATATGAAAAATAGCCACCAAAGTAGCCAAATGACCAATTGGTTCAAAAAGCCCACATTTTCACCATTTGACAATCTTTGCGTTCCAGACACTATCCAGCAGGAGGGTGTTCATTTGTGTAAATCAGTGGTTCCCAAACTTGTTCCGCCGCTTGTGCAGGGAAAGCCCCTGGCGGGCCAGGCCGGTTTGTTTACCTGCTGCGTCCGCAGGTTCGGCCGATCGCAGCTCCCAGTGGCCACGGTTCACTGCTCCAGGCCAATGGGAGCTGCTGGAAGCGGCGGCCAGTACGTCCTTCGGCCTGCGCTGCTTCCAGCAGCTCCCATTGGCCTGGAGCGGCAAACCGCGGCCACTGGGAGCCACGATCAGCCCAAACTGCGGACGTGGCAGGTAAACAAACTGGCCCGGCCCACCAGGGGCTTTCCCTGCACAAGCGGCGGAACAAGTTTCAGAACAAGTGGTGTAAAGTAAAATACCGATATTGGAAATGTAAAAATAAAAACAACAGGAATATTTCTATCCACCTCAGGTTTTATAAACATCTTTATTTTATGAAATGTAAGTTTGGAGGCAAATGTAACCTGACAGAGCAGCCATTTAAATCACAACTACTTACAGCTCATAGTCTTCCTTGTCAAGGCGAAGGCCCCAGACAGGGGGCTGCAGTGGGAGGAAGGGAAAGGGGCCAACGGATCGGTGCTTCTGTTCAATCCCTGGCACTGGGTGAGGGGAGTTCCTTGTCCTTCCCAAAATCACTCCCCAGCAGCCCCCCCCACAAATGTTCCTCAACCCCCAGTACCCACCCGTGTCCCCCTCTTCCCCAGCAGGGCCACCCTGCCCCACACCAACCCCCAGGCAGTGGTCCCCACCTGTACTTCAGCAGCTCCCACATTCTCTCCCTACAGGCAGCTCTGGGCGCTCCCCAAAGCCAACTCTCAACAGGGTGCCCCAACTGTCACCCCACTATCTCTTGCCAGGCACCAAGTGGCATATGGAGTCTGAGCCCCCTCATATCAGCAGGATGTGGCCCATAGGAAGGGGTTATCCCTAGATCACATGATGAAACCTCTTAATGAGTCAGTCCAGGATCCCTGGGAGGGGTGGGGGGGAGTGCGATACCCACCATGTGCTCCAGGAGCTCATTTGCTGTTTCTGGCTTTGCCGCCCCACCTCTCGCCATCACTACAGAGACAACGCACTACTCACTTCTGCTCTCTGCTCCACTCTGTCAGACATGGTGCAGGCCAGGCTGCACTCTAAGGTGGTGCTGCACTGTAACTGTCCCCTATAGAGCCTGCTGGTGTGCTGTAAAGGGACCTGTTATGTTAATGTGAACTTGGTACCCTTATGGTACACCAGCAGGGTCTAAACAGGGCAGCTACAGAGCAGCAGCACATTAGGGAGGGGCACACAGAGTACTCTAACACACAGCCACTTTGTCGCCACGCTGCAGACAAGCCTTAAAAATTGCCCTAATTTTGGCAGAGGCACCAATTTTCAGCCCCAAAAGTCACCTGTTGCCAATTCCAGATATTTTCTTGCTGAAGCCTTCAAAAAGCAGCCTAACCGGCAAAAATCACCAAAGACTGGGAACACTGGTTGCAGGTACGGGGGAGGAGGAGCAGAACAGCCATAGCTGTTAGTCTTGGGAGGAAAAGTGCAGCTGTGCTGAGAAGAAAAAAAAAAATGAATGGAGATATCCTATCTCCTAGAACTGGAAGGGACCTTGCAAGGTCATCAAGTCCAGCCCCCTGCCTTCACTAGCAGGACCAAGTACTGATTTTGCCCCAGATCCCTAAGTGGCCCCCTCAAGGACTGAACTCATAACCCTGGGTTTAGCAGGCCAATGCTCAAACCACTGAGCTATCCCTCACGAGGCTTTTTCCGCTCCCTCTTCCCCATCCCCTCCTGTGACAATAGTGTCAGCTCCTGAGGGGAGGGATAGAGTGCTGACTGATTTACTGCAGTAACTCTGGTTGGCTGCTCTTCCCCAGGAGGCCAGACAATAGGGAAAGCAGCCAATCAGAGGGGGCTTTCTCCCAGGCAGGTCTGAAATTTGCCATTAGACTGGAGCTGTACGGGGAGATTTTGGCAAACCAGTAAAGTGCCTAAAACCACTATGGATTATTGCTAAAAGCAGCCTAGTCAGCAGTTTCAGCTTGACCAAGGCAGGAAGGGAGGGGGTTTTGAATGCACAGAAAGGGTAGCTTGACCCTGCGTCCTTCGTAATAAAAATTGTGTTGAAGTTGCTAAAACATACATTTTAGGAAAGCAGGATGTGCCCCAGAAATGTCTAGTGGGACCTCAAGGCTGCAAACTCTGGAAAAACCCACACCTAGTTAATCAATAATCAGAAGGAACCTCTTGCTTGATCACTGAAACTGTTTACTTAACAAGTTTTCTTTAAGGGACATGTCATTCTATTTCTAATGTATAAATAAGGGGAAAAGTTTGAGGTAGTTGGACTCTTTTCGGACTTGTTTGGACTCTCCCTCTGGATACATCTTGCAGTCCCCACCGGCAGATGGAAAATTTGGCCACTAGAAGCCTGCTGCTGTGTCACTCAAGAGCCACACTCAGCTTTGGTAATTATCAAGGGTTGGGGGTGTTTGACTAACCTGTTGCGGATGTGTGTAAGTGCTTGAGACTAAGTAAAGTTGAGCTTTAAGTGAAAGCACTCTTGTGTTGTCCTGTTTGTGCCAGCCATCTATCGGTCGGACAGCCGTGTCTCCCCTGATTTATTTCCTAACACCACCTCGCACAGAGTAAAAGTTACCAAGAGGTTTGGGTTAAAAAAACCTGGGTAACAGAGCTGCTTGCATCATTGTGAGCTTCACTACAACCCCACCTGAAATCTTGTGGCTCACAAAGAGATCAGCAGAGCTGCTAACACTGATATAGTGAAAGGCAGTGGTTTTACACACATGCTTCCTTCCCACTCTCCCTCCCTGAATGCACTGTCAATGTGCCAGAAGGAGATTGACTATGCTTTTGACACAGCCAGAAAGTTGAAAGAAATAAGAGTGGAGAACAACCAAAGTATTCTCATGTCAAGATTACTTTATAGGTGTACAGAAGAGAAGGGCTGAACTGCAGAAGTTCACAAGCAGCTCCACAGGAAAAAGAAACTTTGATTTGCACAGATATTCCCAGTACTGCTTAAAAAAAAAAAAAAAAAAAATCAGACAAGTCAAGCCACACTTTCTACATGCTGGGGGAAACCCAGACGTATCTGACTTCAGTGCTTGAACCAAAACTAAGTAGACCAAAAAGTAGATTGATGAGACTCACGTTAAGTGTACCTCAGCTGAGAGCTAACTAAGTATCAGGGAAGGGGAATGAAAATAGAATGATTATGTGTTGTAAGACAAATGCTGCCTCAGCAGAAGTTTAAACAATCATTTTTTGTTAAGTCTATGAAGATATTTCTAAGCAATAGTTTTCAACAAATCATGGTACATAAGTTAACATTAAAGTCTATTAATAAAGAAAATATAGTACAAAGTATAAGGAGAAAGTGAAAATCAGAATGTTTACAATGGTTTATGGTTATAATTAGAGATGATATTGAATATAACTGTAGGGAAGCTGATAAATATTTTATAGATTCAAATATCTGGGGGCTGTGGATGGGGGAAGATGTGGAACATATCACATGGTAAAGACAATATAAATATTTAAGAAATGGTTAAAAAAAATAAAAAAAGAAAGAGAGAGAGAGAGGAGAACCAGGAACAATCTAGTGTTCCTGGAACATTTGGGTTGTGTCGACTCAGCACTTTGGAGCGAGTCTCCTAGCCTGGGTCGACAGACGTGGGCTAGCCGGGCACACTAGCGCTCTCAAAACAGCTGTATAGACAGTGGTTTGAAGTTGTGACTCAGGCTGGAGCTCGGGCTCTGAAGTCCAACCTCCTCCGTAGGCTTCAGAGTCAAAGCTCCAGCCCAAGCCAGAACCACAAAGGATTGTCTATATAGCTGTTTTTAGAGCACTAGCACGAGTCTGGGAGGTTCACTCCAGAAAGCAGTGTAGACACACCTTAGGGCACTAAACCACCCAATAAAACATAGAAGATGCTAACTGATTATCTTTTTTTTTAAAGAAAGGAGAAGATATCAATGACAATGCTTCGGGAAACCTAAAACAAAACAAAAATCCAACTTAAAAGGGAATGGGCATCCCATGTGTACGGAACGTCTTTCAGTTCCCATAAGAGGCGTGTGTGTATACTAATAAGTAAACAAGTAACAGGGCAATGTAGAAGCATCAAAAGAGATTTAGAGGGCTGCGTGGTTTGTTGCAGGGATGTGCCAGTCTGTTATACTATATGACATATGCCCCAAAAGAGAAGAATACCTTTTTCTTCAATATTATTTTTTGAATGATTGCAGAGGCCCAGAACTCATGGGTAACAGTGGCAGTCTGCTGTAGGATGGGCTACCAGAGAGGCAAGAAGCTCTAGGTTTAAAAAAAAAAAAAAAGCTTAAAATACTGGAATCGGCAAATACAGAACGGGACATGATGGCTATTTGGAGGTTTGCTACACTCTATTGGGAGGGACTTCACTTTTTAACCCAATCTGCCAAAACACATAGTAGAATAGTTGCTACAGTAATACAACAAAAATAGATTTTAAAATCAAGAGTCTTCTACACAAAATCCTTAATGTAAGGAATTTAAATAATACATATCTCTGACTGTGCACTTATATTCATGAAACTATAAATCCAATTCAGGATGAAGAGAGAAGAGCTGGCGATTTGGTAATATATTGCTCGAAGACAAATATTTTGTGAATAAAATGGAAAACCATATTGATGATTATATTAAGAACAATCCCTTATAGGATATATCCCAGGGAACTAGGTGAGAGACCTTTAAAACAGTAGCAAAGGATTATCTCATACAATGGTTATTTGGGTGGGTCAGGGAGGGACCAAAGGCAAAAAACAGGCAGCCTTAGAGGAACTAACTTATGGTTTGCAGAAGCAATACAACATGACTAATAATGCAGACTTGCTTCAAGAGATTAAGAATGTGAAAATAGCATTAGAGCCACTGATAGGAGAGCTGGCTGGGCTTTTCTGTTATTTGCCAAAGAAAGGTTGTACCAAGGGTTGTGATGGATTGTCCATTAATTTTTAAATCAAGATTAAATGTTCTTCTAAAAGATCTGCTCTAGGAATTATTTTGGGGAAGTTCTATGGCCTGTGTTAGACGAGAGGTCAGACTAGATGATCATAATGGTCCCTTCTGGCCTTGGAATCTATGAATCAAATGGGGGCACAAGTCAGGCAGGTTACTAACCAGACTGATTTCTAATAGAAGACCCAGAACAGCCATGGGCTACTCAAAAAAACACCACCACCACCACAAAAAAAACAAAAAAACAAAAAAACAAACAAAAAAAACCACCACATAAAACAAAACAACAAACAAAAGAATTTACAAGATACTAACTAATTATTTTCAGGAGATATACAATTAGCTGATATATCAACACAGAACACTGTACTGCAGGATCTTAAACTGTCCAGACTCACTCGTAATGAAAGAGCTACTAGGTGGCCCATCATTACAAGAAGGAATAGAATAGCGATTTCATTATTGAAATTGGGGAGCAGTCCTGGACAGAATGGATAGATCTCTGAATTCTGTGAAGTATTTAAAACATAGGTTACTCCCTCATTAGTGAGTGCACTTCAGTTTGAGGCAACAGAGTACTTATGGGAAAGCTTATCAGGCAGCTGTAGGTTTGCCAGCTAAACCAAATAAGGATTTATCAGATCCAACATCTTATAGGCCTCTCTCTTTAATAAATATAGATAGTAAGGTTCTGACTAAAATACTGGCATCCAGATTAGTGACAATATGCCTAAATTGATGAACCAAAATCAAACTGGCTTTATAAAAGGAAGATGCCCCTTAAGTAGTACAAGAAAACTTCTACAATGTGGTAAGCACTCCAGGAGCACTAATAACAAGACCTATATTCTAACCATGGATACAGAAATGGCTCTCAACTCAGAAGAACACCCATTTCTATTCAGAATGTTGAGAACACATTCAGAAGTGGATCAAAGTAATCTATAAAAATCCTACTGCATGTATCTGGGGAAGCATTACAAAAAACTGAGCTGATACCATTTTGCAGAGCAACAAGACAAGCATGTCCCTTATCACCTTTGTTATTTGTTTTGAATTATTGAACCATTATCACAAAAGATCAGGGACACTGAAAAAAATTCAGGTAATATTTGTATTGGAAATAGAAACAAAGTTTCATTTTATGTTGACAATATATGCTTTTTATACAAGATCTACATCAAATATAGCCATTATTACAAGAAATAATTGAAGTGTTTAGTCTGTACATTGATTCCTGACCAAACTACTCTGAAATCAGATACTACAGCTCAGCTCCAAAAGATACTTAAAAGATGATAAATGCCTACTGAACGTAACATCATAAAATTAGATACTTCGGCATTAACGTATCACCTCTGGTGGGGGAGCAGTTTAAATTAAATATTGAGCCATTAATGAAAGCTATTTACAATGACCAAGACAGGAGGACATTATTGCCATTAGAGAGACTTGAGTGAGGTAATATCTTTTATTGGTCCAACTTCTGTTAGTGAGAGAGACAAACTTTCAGGCTATACCCGAGCTCTTCTTTAGATCTGGGGAAGGTACTCAGACTGTCTCAGCTAAATAATTTAGCATATCTGTTTGATCTTGTATTGGGACTGACAGCAACAATAACGCCGAATAGATTATTACCATTGACATGAATTAGTAGTACTTAATGAATGTCCTGCCCAGGTCCTCTGTCCTTTCCTTATGATTCCCTTGGCACCAACTTTCAAGAAATTTTTAAAAATTATTCAAAGATTCCTATGGTCAAATTGGAAGAATCAAAACAGAGTGGCTGTAACATCTAGTTGAGATGGGAGACAGATTTCAAGAGATACTATAGCATGGCACAAATCAGACCAGTATCGGAATTGACCCCAGTAGAGAAAAGCCATTGTGCATACAGAGAGAATAGAAACTGGCAAACCCAATTATGTAATTATGCAATTAAATGTATGTTAGACTCACATTCCAAAATTCTGGACCCTGTGAAACATCACATTACTTACAAGTGCAATTATTAATTAGACATATGCAAGGCACTCAACCAACCAACAACAACAAAAAGCAGATCTCAATAATATCAAAAAAATAGTGCTTTCATACCTGGGCTAAATAAGGACTTATTAAAATGTAAGGGCAAATACCACTATAATAAGTTGAAGAAAGGTTGGAAAATCTTAAAACAAAGCAGATGTAAGCAATATATTAAAAGAAAAATATAAACTTATGTTGCACAGATTGCTTATTTTACTTAAGCTTCCAGAAAAGAAACAAAACTACCTGCATTAGAAAACATTATACAAGGGTTTGAAGTTTCAGCAATCAAGATTGTGTCTAGAATGTATAATTTCATTACTATCTTTTTAAAAGACAAACTGCATAAAACTAAGTTATAGGGTAAGACTGCAAATATGAAAAACAACAAAAGGTTAGTTTGGTGGCACCTTAAAGACTAAGATTTTTTTGGGCATAAGCTTTTGTGAGTAAAAACCCACTTCTTCAGATGCACTTCACTCCATGCATCTGAAGAAGTGGGTTTTTACCCACAAAAGCTTATGCCCAAAAAAATCTGTTAGTCTTTAAGATGCCTTGTTGTTTTTGTGGATACAGACTAACACGGCTATCCTGCTGATACTGAACAAAAGATTGTTGAGCTGTACTGTCTGGTTCACAGAATGTATGTTTCTCCATTTCTGTATAATCAAAATACACATTGCCCAGATATTTGTATAAAATGCAGCACAGCCAGATCCTCTTTTATACACATGACACGGGAATGCTGGATGGTAAAAACATTTTGGAAATCCCTCCTAAAAGAAATAAAAAGCACTAGGGATAGAATCTGAACAAGACTTAAAAACATGGGTATTGGGAGTTGGTCTATTAAAAAAGATTTGAGCTGAGAATAAGGAAGCTACTTTTATTCTTGCTCTTTAGGGGGTGGGAAGGGGACAGAGGGAAAATGAGCACAATCCTAAATCTGTGGACCCAGGCAACAGTTTTTACTCTGGCTCCTGGAAAAAACTGTTAGCGAACTCTTCAGTAATGAAAGACTTAACAAATGTTGTGAGAAAGACTTATCAAATGTTGTGAGGAAAAAACTTCCCCCTACCCTCTCTCACATCCCAAAAAGGATAAAAGTAATAGTGTACCTTGCACAGAAAAACACCACAATAGAAATACTGAAGTCATTGAAATGCTTTGATATGGACATAGTAATCAAGAAGGGCATACAGAGAGGACATAACCGAATTACAGCCTCCTCCTTCTTTTAAGTTTTCATACTTCTTATCTTCCCCTGAAAATGATAACCTTCACAATAAAGATTTTTAAAATTTATTGTCAATGTTTAAATATACATATAATCAAATTATGGTTGTTTAAATAATTTGAATAGCGGGGAAAGGAAAATTATAACACAATATATGGGCAATATAGAATATTGTTAATTTTTAATAACTGGCCCATTAGACGTCACAACAATATAACAAATATTTTATTGTAAATGCCCAGAAATTTCAATAAAGTCTTTTACCTATCAATAAACAAATTAATTAAATAAAATCAAGCTGACTCTGCTATCATGGGACTTACATTATGTTTAACCCAAGTTTTTATTAACAACAAGGCTTGGCTTTCCCCTCAAAAATACTCAGGTTTTTCACAAGGTGAATATATTATCTGACCACTAGTTGGCACTGTTACTTCACAAAAATACATAGCTTTTAAATGAAGATAGCAGAATAATATAAATAAATTAAACAAACAAACAAACTACCTCCTCAAAAACTTTTGAGGCTTAGATTTCATTCAGCTACATCTAGGTTGACGGGTGTGTGTGTGTGTGTGCGCGCGCGCGCACACAACTGGAAAAATCATCCTCTTCCCCTACTTACCTGTTTCAGTCAGCTAATCAACTCTAGCAGGTAGGCCAAATGGTGTTTGTTGAAGGAGAGAGGGAAACAGTCCCAGGCGTAATTTGTCAGGAGTAGTATAGTCAATGGCACTGAAGAGGTCAAGACCAGGCTGGGAATCCAGGTCCTGGGAGATCTCTCTAGGCCAGCGAGCTTAAATAGCAGCAGTATTTTGTTTTCACACTCAGAAGTTGATCATGTACATTACCCTGGAGAGCTACTTTTTTAACCTGATAGCATCTGTTTAAGAAAATACTTTAGGTTGATCTACAAGAACCTCATACAATTAAACTTTATATGATTGCTTTTCATATGTACTTTATCGGCACCAGTTTCAAAGATTCGTGATAGCAAATAGCTGATCCCAAGACATCCAGGGTTGTTTTAAACTATTTACACCACTGATTGGGTAGAGATTACATCAAAATGCTCTCAGTAGTTTAGGTTTCAGAGTAGCAGCCGTGTTAGTCTATATCCGCAAAAAGAACAGGAGTACTTGTGGCACCTTAGAGACTAACACATTTATTAGAGCATAAGCTTTCGTGGACTAAAGTCCACTTCATATGCATCCGAAGAAGTGGGCTTTAGTCCACGAAAGCTTATTCTCAGTAGTTTAGTGGCCACTCTGATCATCCACTATCATCAGATCTCTTTGTGGTTGTTTTCTTTTGAAGACTCTGAACATTAAACAACTCTATGACTGGAGGAAACAGATGTAAAGTTACTTTAAAACATATGCAATATATTGAATAATCTCTCTCGTCTCTTAACACTGTAAAGCAACTGAAGACTGGATGACATCTCCAAGTTTATAACAGAGATTGCCTCCTGGTATTCAATTGACCTCATTATCACAATCTACAGAAAGCCTGTCCCTTATTTCACATGAAAAAAGTTTCCAATCTTTAAAGCTAAATCAGATTAACAAGCTTTTAAAATTGTTAATGAAGTAAGGCTTGAGGAATATCCTTCTGTGCAGCATAAACAATGACTCTGCTAATATCTCATGCCATTGAGGAAGAAAGATCACTAGCAGACCCAAGCCAAGATGCTGTGGGAAATAAATAGAAGACAACAACAGCTGGAAATATTTGGCTCCTACAGTAAGGTTTTGCAACCCTTTGGATGATTGGTTTCAAAGCTTAGTTTCATGCGAACCATGTAGTTAAAGCTCACGTGGGAAACCAAATCAGTAGCATCAATGTGTGCAACCAAGTACTGGGGAACTTGGTAATTCTGTCACCTGAGATGAAGTATATGAAAAACAAAATCTTCCCATAAACAAGTTAGTCTCCCTGTCTGCAAAATTCACAGATGACAGAGAAATGCAACTCAGCTCCAGAGTTAACGTTATGTGCATGGATCTGAAATTTAGATAGCTACTATATTGCAAGAGCGCTCTTGGTTTTGTTCTATTCCAATGGTTCCCAATTTTTTCTGGCATCAAATCTATTCACTCACACATTGACACGACCACATTAAGGTGGATAAGGATAGTGAACAAAATAATTTATTATTTGTATTGTGGTAGCACCGAGGAGCCCCAGCTTTGGATCAAGGCCCCATTGTGCTAGGCACAATACAAATACAAAATGAAAAGATATTACCGGTGTCAGGTCTTTGAGACAGGGACTATTTTACTCGCCTGTCAAGAAAAACCAACCAACCAAACTTTTGTTTGGATTAAATGGGTGCATAGAATTTTGCAAGGATGCAATCATAACAACAGTTCAAAATATATAGGCTCAAAAGTGAGAAAAATAAAGTAAAGGTCCCGGTAGTTAGCAATGAATTTTCCTACCTGAGCCTCAAGCACACACACGAGCAGGCCAAAGCAAGCACTTTAACCAGTTGTCTCTATAGGAAAAAGGAACTGGTCATGGATTACTGAGATTATATAAATTGGTAGATAAGGGCTGATTGCAGCTCTATGAAATATCATTGAGTTTCACTGGGTAAAAATGAAAAGCTGAATATTAAAAAAAAAAAAAAAAAAAAAAAACACCTAGAGAGGAAGAGTGTAGACTAACTATTTCTGCCCCTTCCTTCCATTTTCTATGAAGGATGGTCAATCACAGTGGTATTACAGTTACTCAAAGAATTTCTGCCATTATGGTTGTGTAATGCTAGGATACAACAAATATTTAAGGAATCCAGAGAATGTTCTTCTCCCATGGTATCATTTGATGAGACTTTCAGAAAGTTGGAGAGAGGAATAACTGAACGAAAATAAGCTGTTTGTATTTAGTACAGCATGTAAATTGGTAAATTGTGCCCCAGACCTTTACTTAATAAACAATTATGTGTCTCGTGAAATGTTCCAAACAATAAAATAAATAGTCTTTTAAGAAGTAAATCATCTGTGTAAACAGGGAATGCTATTGAATTACCAACCATTTTCGGAAGAAAAGGAAAAGCAATGATCAAGATCTCAGCTTCTTGTGCTGTTCCAAAGATCCAAATACAAACATAACCTAGGAAGTGCATTGTAGAGGATGGTGAATGGCTGTCATGACTCCCATCTCTGCATAGGGAGAAATGGGTTTGTGGAACATTCTAAATCTACAAATATGGCAAGGAAGGAATAAAAATCAATCAACAAGAGCCAGAGACACCAGGCCAGCTTTGGAAATGTAGCTCCCAATATATTGGGCTTTTCCCTCTCTGACCATCCTCTCACACCTTCTTTTCCTCACCATGGGCAAATGGACTTCTCCCACTAAACAGAGACTACAGAAAAACCTGGGCATAATTTTTCTTATAAAGAAAGACACAGATGCACTGACTTTCCCAGTGGAAGAGAGGTTATGGTCATTTTGTGCTGCTGCAGCCTTCCCAAAGAGAGACTTTCCACTTTGGGAGTCTTGCATTTGGGGATGTTTTATCCTTTTAATGCCTTTACTGTAATATTGTTCAGTGCCCTGGGCACTTACAGGGTGAGGGTGGTGTCTAGAAATAAAATATTATTTTATTTTGCTTTGGAGTGGTAACATTTTACAAAAACTAGGAGGAAAACCGTGCTGCACTCATGAAGCTATCAGACAACGGGGCCAAATTCTCTCAGGCCTGGTCTACACCTAAAATATATATTAACCCAGCTACACTGTTCATGGATGTGAACAATTCACACCCTGAGAGAGACATAATTAAGCCAATCTTAGCCCCGGTATAGATAGTGGGAGGCTGGCAGAAGAATTCTTCTATCGACCTAGCTACCACCTCTTGAGGGGCTGGATTTACTACAGCAAAGGAAAAATTCCTTCTATTGCTTTATCAAGTGTCTATACTACAGCTGTGCCACTGTAGCACTTGTAGTGTAGACATAGACTCAGTTATACGAATGCTACCGCACTGACTTTGATGGAGTTGCACAAACATAAAAGTCAGAGGAGAGTTTGGTCCAAAGAGAAGAGTGCTAGACACTGAATCCAAGAACCAGCAGAAACCTACTAAACCACCCCATATGCAGCTAATCTGGGATTGGATAGCGCTTCTGAGAACCTGTTGTGCTTTTTCTGCTCCATTGTGGGCCTGCCGTTAAGAGATGTATGTAGTATTCTGTGCCACTTTGTAAAGTCAACACTGAATGTGTGATTAGCACACATCCTGATTAAAATTATTTCACAAGATTTGAGGATTACAAAAGTGCATGACTCGCTCTGTAATGGGTCATTAATATTTAGTGGTTCATAATAGGAGAGATTCTTGTGGTTGCATGTAAGTTAGGAGGGGAAAAAAGCAAACAAGTTAAAACTGCCAAAAGGTAATCATTTTTGCAAACAAACAAGTGGCTAGTCCAGCTACAGAAGAGGGAAATATACCTTTTTTTATCCCCTAGATAAAAGCACTGTTGGGACAATTCCAATTATTGCAGCAATCAGCAGGCACAGCAATGATACAGAATGAGAGAAAAGTGCAGAACTCTTGAGATTTGTGTCACCAGTAGGATTTGTATTAGATTCCCTTTCCCCAGTTAGGGAAAATATTAAGAGGGACAGCTGACTTTCTGGGTCAGTTCACAACCCAGCTCATTCCATCTAACTACAATACACTTAAGAGGGTCGATGACAAAACACATAGGAATGCTGCTGTCTTGACTGCACTAAAGAGTTACGTAAATCAGACCACCCCTAGTTTGCAAGACCACCAAAGCAGCTTGTGGAAATGAACATGCATCTGTTAGCACAGGACAGGGAAAGCCACTGGGAGGGTATGGCAGAGAAGGGCTCATACATACCCTGGCTCCAAAATTAAACCAAAAACTTTTTGCATTGACATTGTGGCTCAGTGATTGATAGCTGCTGTCTCTCTTCCTGACCTTTGGTGGACAGGTGGGGATGATTCAGTGGGTAAGAGAAAAAGTATTGTTCAAAGTGTATCAAAGGAAAGCAAGAGACTCCAAAGAAGCTAGCTACCATCTCTGTGGGGCTCTTGAACATTGCCATGAACCTCAGTACAGGATTAAAACACAAGAGGCCAGATTCTGAGCGTGTATAAATTGGCACAACTTCATTTAAGTCAGTGAGTCAGATCCCAGAGATGCACCAATTTATATCAGTTCAGGATCTGGACCAAGATTAGAAAGTCTTGAGGGGGAAAAAATCAAGGCAAAACTACATACACTCAATTGTTAACAGTTTTGAGAGATGTGGAATGGAGAGCATCTGCCTGAAAGATCCTACACTTGAATGAGACAGACTACTACGTCTACACTACAAAAAAAACAGGGCAGCTAGACTCAGAGCCTAGGTCAACTGACTTGGGCTTGCGTGGCTTGGGCTATAGGGCTAAAAATAGCAGTGTAGATGTTCTCACTTGGTCTGGAGGCTAAACTCTGAGACCTACCCAACTCACCTGGTTTCACAGCCCGGGCTTCCACCTGAGTGGCAATGTCTACACTGCTTTTGTAAGCCCCATAAGCCCAAGCCCTGTGAGCCCAAGTCAGTTGACCTGGGCTCTAAGACCAACTGCTGCAGGTTTTTGTTTTTTGGGTTGGGTTTTTTTTTCCCCCCCCCTTCTCTTCAGGGTAGGCATACCCAGGGATGTAAAGTCACAGATGAAACAAATGTGTGACAAACAAGAAGATCTGAACAGCTGAGGAGGAAGAAAAACATTAAGGTCATAGGAATTCCTGAAAGCACAAGAGGTAAAACCCAGTGACATTGTTTGAATGCCCCCAACACAACAAGATCAAAGATTGAGAGAGCTCATTTTATAGGATATCAATTTGCAGACTAAAGACTGCCAGTCGCCAAGCTCATACACACACACTCGTAGTATTGTATCCCAGTAAGGAATGAACAACATGACTAACATGGACTGTTCATTTTTTTGTCGTTGTTTCATAAGTATGCAAATATATAGAATGCAGGAAGCAAATTTCCTGTA
Source organism: Trachemys scripta elegans (assembly GCF_013100865.1). NCBI lineage: Eukaryota > Metazoa > Chordata > Testudines > Emydidae > Trachemys > Trachemys scripta. Next base: position 57,695,425 of record NC_048300.1, on the reverse strand, counting down.
AAACAACTCCACTTAACTTCAAACATATGCTGCAACTCACAAGGTTCTCCAGAGAAACATGTAGCTTTTCCACCCCGCAAAAAGATTAACAATCTATCAGGGACTTACCAGAGAAATTGAACTAAATGCAGAGAAGGACTGGAAATAAATTGTTTGCTGTGTGTCACTCAAACTTCAGACACTCCCCGTTTCTGGAACTGACAGTGCAAAATAAAAGTGATGTGTCATGGGATGCAAAGGATTGCTTTTAAATGAATGCAGATACCTAACTGTCCACGACCTACAGACAGGTAGTGATCCAACAGTCTCACAAGCTCTGTTGTGGCTTTTCCACCACAGCCTTATTTTGGGGATGATGCAGAACAATCCACCTGAAAGGGAGCCCTGGGAAGCATAATGCCTCTTAGAACAAACTGGTTCACAAGTGAAGTGTGCCTGTGTTGCACCTGTTATCCTTTTCAACCCAAGTGGTTAGCCAATAATCAAGGTTTTGCAAGTTGTTTCCAGTAGGAAGAGAAATTGTTGTTGGAGTCAGGCATTTCTTTGATGCAATCTTGTTTATTTATAAATAATATACACAAAGTCCTGTTTCTCAGAACACAGTAGGATTCATACAGCAGGAGACGGGTTTTTTTGCTCACAGTTGCAAGCCTCTTTCCAGCCAGCACTCCACTCAAAAGCTCTCTTTGTCAATGGTTTCTCAGCATCATGCTACAAGTGCTTCTCTGGCTGTCCCTGAGCTTCCTTCTGTGGTGCTGCCTCACTCACACCTCCCTACAAAACAACAATTTCCCACCCCCAGCATTTGTATTCAGCCCCCAGACAAAACCTGCACCCACATAGCCAAGATTCCTCAATAGCCTTGAATGTGGCCTGTGTTTTGTGTGGTGGCTCCTAATGTTTCAGCTATCCATTCTATAAAGGAACATAATTGCCTTTTTACATTTATTCTGAATGAAGGGTAGTTATTACCCAGAACTGGAGAAATAACTGATTTTTCGATTCGCCGGCCGTTCTGACAAAAAAAAAAAAAAAAAAGTTTTAAAAAGCTCAGTTTGACCCAAATCAAATCTAAAAGTTACAAAAAGATAATAATCTAGCAAATTGAAATAAATCCATATTGAGTCAAATGAATTGACCCTGAATGGATTCTTCTGGATGGCAGTGACCTCCCTTTATTACTTTTAGCTCAATGGTTAGAGCACTTACCTGGAATGTGAGAGACCTCACTTCAGTTTCCCCTCTCTGTCTGATGCGGAGAAGGCATTTGAACTTGGGTTTCCCATATTTCAGGACAGTGGCCTCACCACTGGGTTAGAGAGTATTCGAGGGGGGAGCTCTCTCCATCTCTCCTGTTGAAGCTGTTCCATCTGTAAATCATTAAACAGTCATTGTGGGAAACCCACATTCAAGACCCTGATCCAACAGCTATTTAATTATATATACACAAACTGGAACAACTTTAACAGGAGAGCCATCCAGTGTGGCCAGTGGAGAGTGGGTTAGGGCTATGTCCCTCCTTCAGGATGGCTTGTGCCCCAGGAGCACCAGCAAGGAGCAGTCCCTGTGCTCAGGAGGGAGCAGGAACCATGAGTGGCCATTGTGGTGAGATGCATGTGCAGGGCAGGCTTCTTGCTTCCCCTCCTTCCACTGTGCACTTTCACAGAGGTCAACCACCTTCAGGCCCAAAACATTAACATGGATGGAAGTAAAGATGGTCCCAAATTAAAAATAAATAACTAAATAAAATATCAACTCCAATCTTACCATTTGGAGCCAACTGTAGACACAATATTTTAAGATAGTAACATGAAATAAAACAATTAAAGGTGCTCCAAGCACTTACCAGAGTTCTCTAATGGGAATTTCCTACATTTTTATTTTTAATTTTCCATTTCCTTACATTCAAATATCAAAGAATACATCTTAAATGTACGCAGCTTTGAAGAAAGCAGCCAAGCAAGGAGTTAACTATAAAAGAACACACAGCCATCTGTAATGTGACAATTACATTAAGTCCTCTGAGAATTGGTCTTTTGTATCCATACTCTGATTTTTTTTTTCTTTCTTACCAGCCAACAGTAATTACCAAAGGAAAAATAATTCTTGGGAAAAATTATTTTATTAATCAGTCAATGTAACATTTAACTCAGTCACAAGCTTAATGTTTTACATTGCAATACTCTGTGGTCTGTTGTGATCCAAGTGCTGGACATGTATTCCACAGGAGACTCACTCCCCTAGGATTTCTTGGGTTGGAAGAAAAAGGCATTTCTCTTTGTGGACGGAGTTACTGATAGACATACAGCGTTACAGTCAAACTCTGGCAGTTAAAAAGTTGTTATTTATATTTAGAAATCAAAACAAAGTGCCTCTCCCCACTGCCCTACAGGCCCTACTGCCAATTAAAATATTTTTTTTAAAAGCATTAAAGAGATATTCCATACAAAAATAATCAGTCCAATCAAAGCAACAAACCATAGAAGTCCCCCATCATACAGCACAATCTATTCTCTCCCTGCCCTCACCAGCTCTACATGCCAGGGCAGCAGATGATGGCTATTTCAGACCAAGGTGGGAAGTGAACTTGAGAGTCAAGGGTCCTCATGCAGAGTGCTCTGCAGAAAGTGCCTACTCTTCTAAACTCAGGAGGCTCCAGCTCCAGTTCAAGTACCTTCACTGATTGCATCTGTGGCAGAAAGGCCTGGGAAAGAGACAGTCTCTGAGGTACCCCGGTGCCAAAACCAACATCTCAAGCTCCATCTGGAAACCAATAGATAGGCAGATCAGAGTGGGATACCCTAGTTAAAGGGCCAATTGCATTTTGCCCCATCTGAGCTTCCAAATCAATTTAAGGAGTAACCCTACGTAGGGTGCATTGCAATAGTCTAACCTATCTGAGGGAAAAGGTCATATTCTGCTGGCCACACATAGATGGGGGCGGGGGGGAGAGAAAGAATGACCACAGATGCTTCTGGCAAAAAGATAGGTTAGAAATGGAAAAGGTACAGAGATAGGAAACAGAAATGGTTAAGGGTATGGAATAGCTTCTATTTGAAGAGAGATTTTAAAAAATTGGGACTGTTCAGCTTGGAAGAGAGATGACTTGGGAGGGGGATGAAATATGATAGAGGTCTATAAAACCATGAATAGTGTTGAAAAAAATAACCCATTATTTACCCATTCACATAACAAAAGGACCAGGGTCACCAAATGAAGGTTTAAAACAAACGTAAGAAAGTACTTCTTCGCACAATGCAGGGTCAACCTATGGAACTCGTTACCAGGGGATGGGGTCAAAAAAGAATTAGATAAGTTCATGCAGGAAAGGTCCATCAATGGCTATTAGCCAAGATGGTCAGGGATGCAACTCATGATCTGAGTGTCCCTAAGCCTCTGATAGCCAAATGATGGGACTGGACGACAAGGGATGGACCACTTGTTAGTTGCCCTGTTCTGTACATTCTCTTTGAATCATCTGACACTACCCACTGTCGGAAGACAGGATACTGGGCTAGATGGGCCATTGATCTGACCCAGTATGACCATTCTTATGTTCTTATCTAAAAGCACCTGTTGGTCTAACCAGATCACCAATTGCAAACTTGATTAACAAACAATGAACTGAACAGTCAACTTGACCTTCACGCAAGGAGGCATTAATATAATCACAAATTCCATTTGCCTAACTGAGTATGCCTGCACAACTCCAGAGCAGCAGATTTACTTGGTTTACTGTCCTGGCTTTTCAAAGTGATGTGGGAGAGCAAGCTGGATTGTTCTTCGTGCATCATCATCAAAACACTAGTTGCTGATGGTTGCTTGGGCACGGCTAGGCACTGCAGGATTTGGGGGTAGGAAGAAGTCTTCTGTTTGCATGCAGTGTGAAATGGCAACTAAATTAAAAATGGGTAAAAAAAAAAAAAAAAAAAAATAACAACTTTCCACTTTTCAGAGAGTGTTTCTAGTGTTTGACCTAATTTCATTTAAAAGAAAAACAAGTATTTTTGTTTTTAATTTCAGAAAACATAGTTCCTAGTTTGAAGTGAAATTGGAGTCCTGAATGTCTTCTCTGATCTTGGTCCATCAGTGAAAGGGATTTCAGATTCATGTTCCTAACAAATGTTTTGATGGGATAACTTCCATTATGAATTCAGAGTTTTAATGTTTTGTCTCCATTAGTGTGTCTCCTTTGAGCTGGATTGATAAAGATTTAAATTAAGCAAGCAAAAATCAGGTCACAAACTCTCTAAATAAATTAGCCTCTTCACAGAAATGTTTCTTCACTTAGCAAGACTGCTGAGTGTATTGAATCAGTGGATGATCAATGAACAGAAGTTGGCGTAATTCTTACTTAGTTCAATTGTCCCTTTCACAATGCCAGTGGGATGTTATTTCAATGTTGTCCTGTTAGCAAAAAAAGACACATCATTTTGATAAGAGTTTGAATGTGAAAAAGGTGCATTTGCTGCAAGACATGTATGCATACTCACACATTGCCACAAGATACACCTCTACCTCGATATAACGCCATCCTTGGGAGCCAAAAAAATCTTACCGCGTTATAGGGTGACCAGACAGCAAATGTGAAAAATCGGGACAGGGGGTGGGGGTAATAGGAGCCTATATAAGAAAAAGACCCCCAAATCGGGACTGTCCCTATAAAATCGGGACATCTGGTCACCCTACCGCGTTATAGGTGAAACCGTGTTATACCAAACTTGCTTTGATCCACCAGAGTGCACATCCCCGCCCCCCGGAGCACTGCTTTACTGCGTTATATCCGAATTCGTGTTATATCGGGGTAGAGGTGTATATCCCACTGAAAAAATCAACTAAGCAAATTCAGCAGAGTTTATGGGCCAAGTTCTGCTCTCATTAAGACCGGTCTGAATTTGGAGTAAACTGGCATCAGCCAAAGCAGAGTTTGGCCCTCTGACTTCAAGGAAGAGACTTTATGCCTTTTTTTTTTTTTTTTTTAAATAGTCTTCGGCATTTAGCAGTGTATGGTGTCTGATTGAGCACATAAACAAGTAACGACGAATTTGTAATGCAGTAATTTCTCTTCTGCGCTCCTTCCTTGCCCAGTTTGTCTCTTATGATGCAGTCATACTCCACTTAGTAGAGCACAGGAACTGCTATACTGAATTGCCATATTGGATCAGATCTAAGGTCCATCTAGTCTAGTATCTTGTCTCTACAGTGGCCAATGCTAGATGGTCAGAGGAAGGTGTAAGAAATCTGCAATAGGCAGCTATGGCTTAATCTGCTCCTCACATTAAGTCTCATTCTGATCTCTAATAGAGATTGGCTTAAGTCCTGAAGTATGAGGTTTAATGTCCCTTTCACAATGTTTGTTAGCATTAACTATTATACCTCCCTCCTTCAATGTCCCCCTTCCCTCCTCTGGGCTTGTCTTGGCACAACCAAGGTGGTGTACAACTATTCTACTAGCCCTACAAAGGGCAAGGGAACCCCCTTACACTGGAGATATTCCCTGTTGTGATGATCTGGCTGGTATCCGGTCACTGGAGCAGCATAAAGGGGCGCATGCAACCCAGTTGTGGCCATTATTGTAAAATCTTGCTGTCAAGATTCATGTGTATTCTGGCAGTAGAGAAGAGGTTAATTGTAACAGCACTGGAGCGTGTGACCCCATGGCTGCAGCTCTGAAAATTAAGCCCACTATAAAATGTCTGAAAATATTTCTTGTGACTTTCTCATCTTTGGGAAATAAAAGGTTATTCCCCTTGTATGCAAAAGAAAATAATAGCTCCAGGCAAAAAACTTGTCCAAAGGAGAAAGCTTCCTGACCATCTGTTTTTAACTGCATAAAAGACATCAGTTTTGCGGCAGAGTATCAACAACATCCTTAGATATAATTTCATTCAAGGTTAAACTTTCATTTCCCTCACCCCCACCCAACCCGGCACCTGCTTGGAACTGCAGTATTGTTCTGGTGTAAGCTGGTAGTTTTCCACTGTCTTTACAATAGCTCAGAAGCTGCATTTTTCTTCAAAATATACAATTCAAGACTTTCTAAATGGAGGGTCTCGTTCTGTGTAGTACCCAGTACCTAACCCTGGTTGACTTGAGTGGGAGCTGCAGGTATTCAGCATCTCTCAGGATGAGATCCTGGATGCACATTTGTTCAACCTGTCCAAGGAAAAGAAGTCCTTTAAATTAGCTGCCCCCACCCACAACCCCCACAGCCTCTTACAGAGATTAATGTTCACCCTCTCCTGTAGGTATCAAAAATGCTGCCATGTTCATGTGAAGTCATAAGAGAATGGCTGCCCTGATTTTGATTACACACAGGGGTCCCATTAAGAAAATATTTTTAGGGACAATTTTTAAATAATATGTGGTTTTGGGGGCTGCAAGTTCCCAGATGCAGTGGGGAGAGGAATGTTATGAGCATCTTGGTGAATTTGAGGCAATTCTCTCCATACAGGAAAAGGGCAAAGAAAATAACTTTAATATTAAATTAGACACTTAATCATTAGCAGCCTCTAAAAACCCTGATTACTTAAAAAATGTCCCGTATCTCAAATCTTTTCACCCTTCCCCCACTCCCAACTCCTTCACTTCTTCCCTTCCATCTCTAACTTCCTGTCTCAGCCAATATGATTACCCTCCTTCGCTGGTCCCCCTTGGATTTTTCCTCCTCTTCACTTGCACAAAGTGTGGACTCAGCCAGCACAAGATTCTGGTAGCATGGCTCTCAGTTGCACATAGAGGGCCTAGTTCATTATTGTATGCACTCTGTACTAGTGTAAATGACTATACAGGTGCAGAGGAAAGTGGGTATAAGAGGCTACCAAATCAGAATGGTTTGCTTTGCACAGATATAGCTGACTGCACAAGGTGCAGGAAAATGATTAATTGGGTGCAGAAAAAAGTAAAGGCTTCTCTTGGTATTTCCTGGTTCACTCATGAAATCCCAGGATTTAATGTCATGGAATGATGTATTTTATGGACTTTATCTAATGCATGCCATTAGGAGAAGACCGACAGAACCAGAAAACTTCAAGAGATAGAGGGTTCCCCCCTGCCCCCCAAACTAACCTTTAAGGTATTTTCATTGTGAATGCCCCTTGCAGTCAGGTTAGAGGGGACATTCTGGACAGAAATCTAGTTTAACTTCATTTGTATATTTCCTTTGCAATTCACTGTTAACATCTCGGTTGACAGAGATATAAATTTCCTCTCCCTGTGCTTTAGCTTCATTGACTTGTTTTGCCACTAGACCCTTTTTCCTGGCGGGGACCATTCTTTCATTTAACCCGTTACCCAACACTGCGAGGAAAGGTTAAACTACAGCTTCTAGTCTTTCTGTAGCATCAACTTCAGGCATACCCACTGCCAGAGAAAACTCACAGTTCAGGGGCTTGTCTATCACGCGTCTCTCTTCTGTTTGTAAGATCCAACCTAAAAGCAGCACGTGCTGGTGAAAACAGATTCACACCACAGGGACAGTACAATGGAAATCTTGGGTAGCTCCTTTCAACTTCAATGGAGTTAGTCCAGATTTGTACCAGTGTAACAAAGCAGAACTTCACTTTTTCTTTGTTCTAAGGCAAAGGAACAAATTGACAATGATGTTTTCCTTCCTTTCCACTCAAAATGGTACTTCAAACCCAGATAAATATTCAGAAGTTTGAGACACTAAGAATCCACGTTGGAAGGATTTGGGTTTCTATCTACTTTTAACAAACATTGAATTCCATGGAGGGCTATTAAGGAAACAAACTTCTAAGATAGCTGCTTCTTTTCTTTCCTTATCTGGAAAAGGATGGCAGGGAATCCTGCCTTCCCGTAGCCTTTCCACCAAGCCCTTGGCAAAACACCAGGTATTCTCCCCAGGTCAGAAATATCATTTCACTGCTGGCCTGGCAGCCCAGGCCTGGAACAGTATGGCTTCCTGCACACCATGATTGAGGTGCATCAGCAAAGCTGTGTATAGGCCCATAATTGACTAGGGTGCGTGTGGAGGGCAAGGGAACACAAGTGTGTAGGTAAGGATTGGATATTTTGTCACAGTGGCATGGAAGTGTTCAGCATATTTCCTAGCTCTCAGTCTCACTTGCATGAGCACTAAAAGTATTTATTTATTTTTAAGAAAGAAACGGAGCCCAAACCAAAAGCCTGGTGCCTGCAATGTAGACACATGCCTGCACAGCAATATATAAGGCTTATTAATACTCCCAGATCAATTAAGTACTCCTCCCCACCCCCTTATTTAATTGCGACAGCTGCTCATGAACTGAGAATGGGGCTCTCTCCTCACTTAAGGAATTGTTCCCTGGGAACAGGACTCTGATCTGGAGTCAGTCCGGTGTGGCACTCCCTCATTCCTTAACCAGAGGCTCCCATCTCCTCCCCCAGCCCTCTGCCTTGGAGATTCTGCCAGCCCACTCGGAAGCGTAAGGACACTTATGAATGGCAACACGCTGCAGTTCTAACATTGTGACTGCTGACAGAGGTGTGAGACAGACTGTGCAGAGTCTGATGAGAGGTGCACAAAACCTGAACCAAATAGTAATTTACATGACATCAGGAAGGTTTGGGCTGGCTCTGAGTTCAGAGCCATGGTCCCAGAATTCTAGCATTTTATTAATGATGTATAAAAAAAAGTATGTAATAAAATTAAAACAACTATATTTTTGTGGGAAGATGCGAGAGTTGTTTTTATCCAATGAAGTGACATCACTGCTATAAAACAACGGGTCATGATGTCACAGCTGATAAATCTTGAAACAATCATAAACAAAATATTTTTGAGTTGTCAGTTCAAAAGCTCTGCATTGCTAAAGAAGTTTGCACTGAAAGGAAACTGCCCACGGTAGTTGGCTCAAGGTTTCTCTGATAAGAAAGCCCATCTTTCCATGGATAAATTCTGAATAGAATTTGATATCAAGATGGAATTTCTAGAAATCAAAACTGGCATGTTTGCTAGCAGTGAAAGCAACCATACTAATGGCATCTCTTTATGAAAGATCAGCATCAGAGACTGTAGCCAACTTCCATCCAGCTCTAATGCTGGGATCAAAGGCAGAGCTATATTATTACTGCATTGAATATGTTCTTTACAGTTTTCAGAGTACAAAGATGCTTTTCTTTGTGCATGTCTGTGAAGTGCTGGTGAATGGTATCAGTGTATTTCATGACTGAGATTGGTGAGGGAAGGACCACAGAACCCAGACATTAACAGAGTACGGGGGACAAAAGAGAACAGCAGGGACAAGTGCAGGTCACAGGACCAAAATGAGGGAACCAGAAGGGAGCACTGAGCAGAGAACCTCAGATAACACTCACTACTATGAGAAAGTGGATGCAGCACAGAGGAACTGCCCTGATGTGTGCACAAACAAACAAGAGATGGGGAAAAGGCCCTGTGATGTGGTGTGCATACCTTGTACTAGCCACGACAGGGTTAAACCCACATTATGGACAGCAGAAGTCCTGCCCCCTAGGCTGGACTGGGCATGCTCCAGATGCTGCAGCAGTACAAAGGGAGGAAGCCCAGATCATTTGGGGCTAGACGTTGGAAGGGAAGGACCTGTGCTGGGCGCTCCCACTGAGAACTGGCTATGGCCCTTATCTGCGGAGACCAGAGGACCCAAGGACAGGCTTGGACCCCTGTGACCAATGGAGCTGCAGGAAGTGACCTGTGCGGTGGAGCCTGGAGACCCCAAAGCCTCATGGACTGCCACACCAGAGACAATGGTAGGAAGTGACCCAGGGAGGGTAATGGAGTGGTATCTTTGACCCAGGTCAGCTCAGTGTGTTTTGGTGGGATTCCCCACTGAGCCAGTGGCAGACCACTCTGCCACTGCTAGGGCCCTGGAGGAGTTGACTAGGCCTTGGCCCCCCGGCCTGAGCTGCTAGCCCCCTCATCCCTCCCTTTGATAGTGACCCCTTTGGTTCTGGCTGCTAGGCCCCTCTGCCAAAGGGCTGCTCCATTGACTCTGGCTGCTGCACCCTGCTGCCCTGGAAACCAGGGCTTTACCTTTACTGTTCCTTAGACTCTGGGGTGGTGAAGTCAGAGATGGACAAGCAGACTTAATGGCGGTGTCCACATACCCCTTGCGCCCCCTTTTTGGGACAGGATGTGCATACACTGCCACAGGCCCCCATCAGTGCAAAAAACAAAAAACCACATTCAGTTTCTTCCTCCTGGACTGATAGATGGCCACTTTGGCCAATGCCAGGAGGAGGCTGAGGAGAGGTCTTTGGACTTGGTGGTGCGATGGATGAACAGCATGCAGGAGAACAGGTATATGGAGATGTACTGCAGAATGGGTAAACATGAGCTTCTCAGACACTTCCCCCTGCCAATGCACCTCAACCTGGCATTGGAAGAGTCACTTGAAAGGGAAAGGTTAGCCTCCAAGGCATCATCTGTCCAAGCCTTGTCCTCTCTGCTGAGCTTACCAACAAGGGGACCAGTTATGAGGATGATTTGTGATATTGGCATCTACCTACTGCAGATACTGAATCCACCACCAGATTCAAACCAGATCCTTATAAGTGTACAGCTCCTTATCTCATTACCAAAGTCTGAACCTTCTAGTCTTCCTAAAGCTCAGCCTCTGAGATTAACCCTTTTCTGGAAATCATTTACACTATGTCTACATTAGAAAAAAAAGTCACATTCAACCTTTAATCGCTCAGGCTGCTAGAAAAGCCTCCAAAGATTGTGCAAAACCATATTTCCTGTGGGATTTAATGTTGCAGCTCACAATCAATTTGCAAAACCATGGATAATTATTAAACAGGCAGGAATACTACTGGAGAAATTTCAACAGGACCCAAAGGAGGAAATGTGCAGTAATTACCTTCACTCCCACATAACAAAGGGTTATTTTTTTAAAGACCAGAGACACTGGAGCATTTAACTTTAGGGGCAATCCCGGCTGTCTGAAGAATGGAGGGGAACATCAGAAAGCAGGATGGGATTGCTGCCACTCACTGTCCTTTTAAGCCTTAATGATGTGATCTCACTGGAGTCAATGGTGCTCATCACTCCACAGCATCAGAGCCATAGTTTGTGTTCCTCACAGACCTCCACCTTCTGAGAGTCTTTTTAATTCTTCTAAATTATTGATATCAGAATGGTGAAGCTAGTGCTAAGAGACCCTGAAAAAGTTTCAATTTGGATGGAATTTAAGTACACAAGAGATGGGAATCTGAGAAGTCCTCCTTACTCCTTGTGATGGGACCACACTCTGTTCCTGTCCTCTGATGCCCCAGAAACTGCTCTGACCCACTTTTGCCTTGTGGGCAGGCTGTATTTTATTCTAAACCCATCCTCCAACACCAGTACAGTGCAACCTCAGTTTTAACTTCTACTTCTTTCAGCAATTCTTGTTAGGGCCCTAGGAGGAGAGGAGGCCTCTCTCTCTAGGGAGTGCCTTCAGTCCAGGCTCAGTTAGTCCTGTCCTGCTCCCTCTAACATTTTCTTCCTGGCTTCTTCTCAGATAGGCCAGCTGAGGGCTAATTAGTTGCTCATCTCCCCAGCCTCTCCTTCTGATTAGCTAGTTATTTAATCAGCTGTTACTGGGAAACTAATTGAGGCTACAGTGATCAGAGTGCTGACCCACCTGCCAGACCTTAGCATTCTGTCATTCTCCTATTCCTGATCCTTTACCACAAACTATCCTTTCTCCCTCCACCTAAAGTCTTGTCATTCTTATCTGGATCCTGTCACAGTAGCAAATCAGTTTGTATGAGGCCCTTGACTTGCAGACACAGTCAGGATCCAGAAGTGTACTTTCTTTCCTTATAAACTTAAATTCTCTGGACAAAGTCTTCCTCTCAGATCAAGACTTCAGTATGTCAGGTACTGTACATACACATAGAAAGACAGCCATTTCCCCCCTCCTCAAGAGCTTACAGTGTAAAGGGTCAGAGGAAGGAAGCATCATTATCCCATTTTTCAGCCAGGGAACTGAGGCACAAAGAGGGTAGGTCATAGACAAAGTTTGTGTCAGAGCTAGGAAATGAACCCCCGTCTCCCAAGTCCCAGTCCAGTGGCTTAACCATAAGCCCATTCTTGTTCTCAACACATTTCCTCCCCTCAATGTCAGGAATGCTCATGGGGAAGAGGAAAATGTGGGCAGCATGACCCACCTTGCATATTTAAGAGAGAATTCTGCCTAGTGGATGCACTTCAAATGAGGATTATCAATTTAAATACTGCATTTTCTAGGTCTAGCTTTTAAAAGATATTTAGGCATTGCTGCTCTCGGCATTGCAAAGCCAAACTGATTTAAAACCTAAATCTCACTTTCAAAAGGGAGTTTGGGATTTAAGCTCTTAAATCCCATCAACTGTCAATGGGATTTAGGATCTGAAGTGCCTAAATCACATTTGAAAATAAGATTCAGGTTCCTAAATCAGTTAGGGTTTGCAATGCTGAGAGCAGCAGTGCCTAAATATCTAAAATTCTGGACCTCAGACCCTATGATACACAGATCTGTATCAGCTGCCCTCAGCCCAGATAAGTTTGTTTTCTGAAAAGTAAGGGGAAAATGACAGTTACTTCAACACAGCAGGATATTCAGAAGCAGCAAAAGAATATTTAGTTTCAAAAGGCCATTCTTCCTAGTATAACAGTATTACACTGTATTAGAAAAATATCCCCCTTGATCTGTTACATGTTTAAAAAAAGATCTGAAGTGGTGCAAAACAGCTAAGTTGTATGGTAGTTGAGACATTGATGAGCCTCTGAACAATCCCCTTTTCGTCAGGATCCAAAATGGGTTTTCACCAAGCTGTTTGGAAAATGCCTGGCTATTTCTGTTCTATAGCAATTCAGTCATGGAAAGTTTTCCATGTACCACAGCAAGGCCATAGAGCAAACAATTTATCATTGCACGAACTGAGCTTGCACAATAAAAACAAACAGGGAGTGATACATGACAAAACCTTGAAAGCAGTGGTTCTTAATTACCTGGTTAGAAACTCTCTGTGGAACAGTTTGTGTGGGCTGATAACTTTCCTGTTTAGAGAGCGAGAATAACTGTGACCATAAAGCAAACTTTGCTTGGACTCTAATCTTGGTTTTACGATGGGTGGCTATCAATGGATTTTTTTTCCCCCCTGGAGTTTTAGTTTCTCTATATAGAAAAAGAAATAATCCTTTTGTTGTTGTTTTTAAGACAGTCCTACATGATTTAGCTGCTTCCTATGTGGTAGATTTGGTGCTGAAGATAAAGAGATTGATTCTCAGTTACATTAATGCCCCTTTTTGCCATGCAGGCAACATAAGGGGCCTTCAAGTGGGAAGAACAACCCCCCTCAGAATACCCTCTCCACAAAAGGCCTCCCTAGACTGTGTAGAACTGGCATAAGGTCTATATGCTGTTGGCCCCACTCCCAGCCTTCAGTGCAAAGGACAGATCGAGGGTGGGGCAATAGAGCACTCCACTATAGTTACTCTCTGCTTCTTAGGATTATAGGGCTGTAGGATGCAGAATGTAAGGGTGTCTACACTGCCCAAGTTACAGCGTGGCCACGCTGTGACATGGGCAGTGTAGACACGCTTTATCACTGGGGGAGAGCTCTCCTGGTGATTTAAAAAAACCCACCCTGAACGAGTGGTGGTAGCTTTATTGCCGGGAGCACTGCTGTCTATACTGGCGCTTTTAAGTGCTAAAATTTTTGTCACTCGGGGGTGTGTGTGTGTGTGTGTGTGTGTTTCATACCCCTGGACAAAAGTTTTAGCGCTGAAAATGGCAGTGTAGACCTAGCCTAAGTTAAAGCAGTTCTAACTTTTACTGGGGTGCAGACAGGCCTCTGCATGGCCCCAGAATACAGGGAATGCAAATATGGCTTGCCCTGCCCCACACTCCCCTCCAAGTGGCTTGCCCTGCTCCGATAACAGCAATGGAGTCACTGAGAATCAGGTGCAATGTTCACATGTGACACATTAAAACCTTTTCATGCGTTCTTTTGGTCTTGTCATCACAAAAATCACTGAAATATCCATCTTTTAGTCCCATCATAAACATTATCTGATACTTAAGACTTCTTCAAAGCAGCACACACACTGGACCAAACCCAAAACATCTCACCCAATTATGATGCTGTTAACCCCAATGGAAAATATGCTGGTGGAATGTTTGCTGCTGCTGAGGGTGGAGGGGTTCATGACATTTTGTTCCTGTCATATCAAATTATGTTTTATAAACGTGCCTTCAAATTTTTAATTTCTCATCAAGAGCACATTAGATATTCAAAAACAGTGACGTTACTTATTACCGCACATTCTGCATCTTAGTGTCACATAAAGATAGCTTACATACTAACTGAAATTATTCCACTAAACAACATATCAAAGAGCAAAACTGGCTATGACTTAAAGCTACATACAGTGTCAACGATGATGCAAGCTGGAAGCACACACTTAGTACAGGGTCGTCTATCTTGCTGTAGTAAAGGTGCTTATGTTTAATTTTATGTATTTAATTTTTTAGGTAAAAGAGCAGACTTTGTTTTCCAACAAGCCATGAACAACAGACTATGAATACTAGGCATTTCAGTAACATCTTTCATCCAGAGAGCTGAAAACACTTCACAAGTCAATCCCTCCTCCAGGTCAGGTCATTCATGATCCCCATTTGAAAGGAGTGGAAGGTGAGGCAGAAAACGTTGAAGTGATTTGCAGAGCCAAGAGCAGAACCCAGGAGCCCTCAAATGCGTTTCTTTTCTCTAACCACAGTATCAAATGCATCTTTTATAAAAGGAGGGTAAAACCAAAACACACACATAGATTACTTAAGTCACAAGGAAATACATAGACCATTACTGCTGGGCAAATATTAAAACGTATGGAGATTGTATGACTAAAAATTCAAAAGGCTTATGTTGTGTTATCCTGATTTCCAGAAGGAAGGGTAGCACTTCAGCTTTTGAAGATTATTCTAAACAGAACCTTCAAATGTGTTTTCACTGTGAAAACTCATGTCAATCTACAAAGTGCATCACAACGGATTTTGTCCAATTAGCGTTTAAAGAAAAATGGTAGAAACATTCCCTTATGGGTCATTTCTAACCTGGCCTTCCTAACACAGGGTAATATTAGAGTCTAAATCCAAGAGAGCAAAAGTCAGTTTGTGGCTTCAGCACAGTGCCTTCACTCTGGCTAGTTTCCAGAGGACAATCTCTTGCATTAGAAGACTCATGGAGTGGTAAGAAGGTAATTTTTCATTAAACCATTAAAAAAAGCTGCTTGGAAAAGCACTAGAGGGAACAATCCCACAATAAATTCTTGGTTTATTTGTTTGTAACAGTGAACCTGAGGACCCACTTCATGATTCTTCAATGTGAGAATTCAGCGTCACTGTCCACTATCCCTCCCTTTTAGCCTGATGATTAAGGTCTTGGAAAACCTATCCTATTGAACAGTTTCTGCTTCAGAAGTTTATTGCAGCATGTTCTGAGCTGGTGACTTGTACCTTCCCCCAGAGAGCTAAACACCCCTTTATACCAATCCCCTGTTCAGTTATGCTAAAATGATGGATGCCTTTGCATAAAGTTAATAGACTCATTGAGCCAGATCCTCAGTTGGTGCAAATCAGCTCCATGGAGCTAAGCTAAGTTGTAGCAGCTGAGAGTCTGGCTTTACAGATCTATCAATGTATTTGCATTTCATAATTTTTGATTTTTAATAATTGTGATGTGGCTTTTCCATCACTTGTGACAACGCACCATGTCACTAATGACAAAATACCCATTGATTTCCATAGCTGCCCCATGTACGCATCTAAAAGCAAAATTTGCTATGTACATTATATATAAGCAAAGGAGCAAATTCTGTTCTCAGTCACACCAGTGTTAATCTAAAGTATTTCCATTGACTTTACTGGAACAGCTCCAATTTATGCAGGTGTGTGATTTAGTCCACTGCTATAGAAAAGACAATGACAGCCGTTTCTTGTGAACATTGCTCTGACAAGAAGTCAAACCCTGAACAAATGGGTTTGAATGACCAGGAATGTGAGGAAGACATTCTCAAACTTGCTCTAAAAATGTACTACAAAAATTACAAGCAAATCAGACCATTCATGTAAACCCCTGCACAAGGGCCTACAAATCAATATTTGTTCTATTTTTGTGGACAAATTCAAGGCAATTTTGTGTGCACAGATAGTGCCAGCAATGTTTGCAGACATAGGACTTTTAGAAGCTGGTTTAATAATATTGTACAATACACTTGAACTTCCACAATGGAATAAATACTTTAAAAAGCCTTAGTCAGGGCTTTGCATAGTTTTTTTGTTTGTTTGTTTGTTTGTTTGTTTTAATTAAAGTTTCCTCTTTCCTCGCCAAGTTAGGACAAAATTCATGTCTCAAATCTAGATGGCAGATCCCAGCAGTAAATTCTGCTTTCCATACATGCCTTTCAGACCATCTCTAGACTATGAAAAGAGATCATGCTTTAAGATGGGTTAGCAAATACATTTTAACCAGCATGATTTACACAAAATTATGCACCCAGGGGGGTTGATCAAGACCAGCTGACTCTTTTAAAACACAATTTATCCTATCTACATTAGATGCAAAGTTAAGATGTGAGAGCCAATAGGTTTTAAAACATACCGTATTTTTCTAGTTTAGCCATGGCCTCAGATAAAAGTACACATGTGGAAGACAAAAAACTGGAGTTGAGATCCATTCCTGGTTCTGAAAGGAGGATGTTGGCCTTATTTTTTTGTTTTGTTTTGTTTAGCACCAGCAGTGTGCGCAGCGCTGTTCAAAATGCAAAGACCAAAACAATACCTGCCCCAAAGATCTTCCATTCAAGCATGAGGAGACAGAACACATTGCGTAATGCAAAGGAAGAAGAACAATTACTTTAATTTGTTCTTATGAACTCACTGCTTGGGGCCATAGGGATGAAGTGAGTTTTTAGCAAGTATTTAAATAATACACCAAGGCATAAATTATCCAACAAGTTAATGGCATACATTGAAATCAACTTTTTATTACAGAAGGTGAATAAAGCAACTAGGGAGATGCTGTTTTAGATTTGATTCTGACAAATAGGGATGAACTGGTTGAGAATTTGAAGGTGGAAAGCAGTTTGGGCAAAAGTGATCATGAAATAAGAGTTCACAATTCTAAGGAACAGTAGAAGGGAGAATAGCAGAATAAAGACAATGGACTTCAAGAAGGCAGGCTTCAGCAAACTCAGACAACTGGTAGATAAGATGCCATGGGAGGCAAGTCTAAGCCCTGATCTACACTACGAGTTTAGGTCGAGTTTAGCAGCTTTAGATCGATTTAACCCTACACCCATCCACACGACGAAGCCATTTTTGTCGACTTAAAGGGCTCTTAAAATCGATTTCTGTACTCCTCCCCGGTGAGGGGATTAGCGCTGAAATAGACATGGCCAGGTCAAATTTGGGGTAGTGTGGACGCAATTCGACAGTATTGGCCTCCAGGAGCTATCCCAGAGTGCTCCATTGTGACCGCTCTGGACAGCACTTTGAACTCAGATGCACTAGCCAGGTACACAGGAAAAGCCCCGGGAACTTTTGAATTTCATTTCCTGTTTGGCCAGCATGGCGAACTCAGCAGCACAGGTGACCATGCAGTCTCCCCAGAATCGTAGAGCGTAGAATGTTTCTACGCTCCCCCTGTCATCTCCGTCCCTGAGGTTATCGCACATTAGAAGGTAGAAAAAAAAAAACGCACTCACGATGACATGTTTTCCGAGCTCATGCAGTCCTCCCGCACTGATAGGGCACTGCGTAATGCATGGAGGCATTCAGTGGCAGAGGCCAGGAAAGAATTGCTGTGTTTGCTTAACAGCAAAAGTATCATGCCTCGCTAGCGATTCTGCCCGAGCCAGGTCACCGTGTCACATGCACTCCACACTGTGTCAACCTTGGGCGGGGGCATGACCGCTTTGTGAGCGGGAAGACCATAGGTGTAGACATTGCATTAGGTAGCTTCTGTAGCTAGAGAAAACATTCCTGTGCATTTGGCAAAGTCTGTGGGGAAAAAAGAGAAGCCCCATAGTGTAGTGGTTATCACATTCACCTAACATGCGAAATGTCCCCGATTTGAAACCAGGCGGAAACAGGTCACTGTTCCTTTTTCTGACTCCCCTCCTGCATTTTGAGTCTTAGAATAGACTGTGCTGTGAAATTTTACTTTGAATAATATCAATTAGGAGTTAAATAATATGGAAGCTCTCTCTAAGTTATAGTCCCGGGTTCCTTACCCTTTCAGCTGCTCTGATAAATTAACATTTTTGTTATGGGCGGGGGGAAATTTTCATGAAGCCTTTGATAGGGACTAAATGCTATCCAGGACTCTGAAATAATCTTAACATGGCCCATAGAGTGCAATCCTTCATTCTGGATTTGTCATTCCACAAGTTGAACTTCTCCTTACTAATGTCCAGGCTTCATGAGCCATGGGAGCAAGGGGTAGGTGCGACCGTGCAGTGCTGCCAGCTGGGAGAGCAGCCTGAGGCAGAAGCCTCCAGCTCGCATGATATTCCAGGCAGGACTGAATCTCCATGAGACGAAACTTAAAGAAGAGAATGACCTGGAGTCACTCCCATTTGGTGCTCTAAGAGGAGGACAGCCATGTCTGTCCAGGCACCCCGATCTACCTCACTGAGGTCTGCCAGCTGAGTGGGACTGAGCGGGACCCCGGCTGGCAGGAGCCGGCGGACGGAGACCCAGACCGGCAGCGGGCTGAGCCGCTCGACCCGCTGCCGGTTTGGGGCTCCACCCGTTGGCCCCGCTCAGCCTGCTGCCTGCTTGGGGTTCCGATCATCCAGGCAGGCAGCGGGCTGAGCGTGTCTGGTGGACGGGACCCTGGAAAAAAGGTGCAAAATGATTGTCTGCCGTTGCTTTCACGGAAAGAGGGAGGGAGGGGGACCTGACGACATGCACCCAAAATCACCCGCGACAAAGTTTTTGCCCCATCAGGCATTGGGCGCTTAACCCAGAATTCCAATGGGCAGCAGAGACTGTGGGAACTGCGGGATAGCTACCCACAGTGCACTGCGGGATAGCTACCCACAGTGCACTGCGGGATAGCTACCCACAGTGCACTGCTCTGTAAGTCGATGCTAGCCACAGTAGTGAGGACACACTCTGCTGACTTAATGCTTAGTGTGGACATACGCAATAAACTGTATAAAATCGAATTCTAAAAAATCAACTTCTATAAAATCGACCTAATTTCATAGTGTAGACATACTCTAAGGGGGGCTAGTTGACAGTTTTTTAAAAGCGACATTACTAAAGGAACGTGCGCAAACTATCCGGAAAAAAACAGAATCATGGTAAGAGGCCACCCTGGCTTAACCAAGAGATCTCCAAATGATCTGAAACTCAAAAAAGAGTGACACAAAAAGTGGAAATGAGGTCAGATTACTAATGAAGAATATAAAAACCAACATAAGCATTTAGGGATAAAATTAGAAAAGCCAAAGCACAAAATGAGATTGAACTAGCTAGGGACGTAAAAGATTAAAAATAAATAAAATCGACAAATACATTAGAAGCAAGAGGAAAACCAAGGACAGGGTAGACCCTTTACTCAATGAGGAGGGAAAGACAAAAAAACAGAAAATGCAGCAGTGACAGAAGTGTTGAATGCCTCTTTTGCTTCAATTATCACCAAAAAGGTTAGCAGCGATCGGACAACTGAGATAGTGAACATCAATGGGGTACTATCTAAGGCCTTGTCTACATTGCCACTTTACAAGGCTGCAACTTTAGCACTTTAACATTGCTAGTGAAGACATACCCTGAGGCTAAAATAGGAATAGAACAAGTTAGATGTCTTTAAGTCAGCAGGGCCTAATGAAGTACATCCTAGAATACTTAAGGAACTGGCTGAAGAGATCTCTGAGCCATTAGTGATTATCTTTGAGAACTAGTGGAGGATGGGAGAGATCCCAGAGGACAGGAAAAGGGCAAATATAGTACTTATCTATGAAAAGGGGGAATATGGAAAACCCAGGGAATTATAGATCAGTCAGCTTAACTTCCGTACCTGGAAAGATAATGAATCAAATAAACAAAATCAATTTGTAGGCATGAAGAAGAAAATAAAGTGATAACTAACAGTCAACATGGATTTGTCAAGAACAAATCACACCAAACCAACCCAATATCCTTCTTTGACAGGCTAACAATCCTTGTGGATAGGGGGAAGTAGTAGATGTGATATCTTGATTTTCGTAAGGCTTTTAATACTATCTCACATGACCTGCTCATAAACAAACTAGGAAAATATAGTTTAGATGAACCTAGTATAAGGTGGGTGCGTAACTGGAAAACTGTACTCTGACCGAGAATCATTGATAACTACTCTATCTGGAAGACCATATTGTGGGGAAAAAGAACTGGGTGGCCTTTATGGCAGCCAAAGTAACACCGAAGGCCCAAATTCTGGCCCTCTGACAGAAGCTGACTATACAAACGGCCTTTACATAGAACAGTACAGGCCAGGGCCTGAACAAAACTAAGCTATACAGGCCCCTGCCAAATATGGTCATGGGCTATGACCAGAGGAGGGAGGGGGAGGGAGCAATGCAAAAGGCTTTAGCAACATAATAACCGCTTGTTTATGAAAAACATGATAGCCGCTTGTTTATGAGAACACGATAACCGCTTATTTATGAAACATAATAACCGCCTATATGAAGAAATTGCTTCTAGTAAAGGTCAACTTCCCCCGTAAGTTCCAGCTAACTGCCAAACTAGCCATTCATATATCATCTTTGGGCGTCCCGTAATAAACCCCTATGTCCTTAACCGTAAAACCCCAGAAAAAACAATATGTACCTTGACGAGAACAACACTCCAACTGGTGCCAAGTACCACCCATGTTGGAAACCACCAAGAACCCCCCCCCACCCAATAGGCACCCAATTCTCGTAAATAATGAGGATCTGCCGGGAAAAAAGGGACAGACTCCAACTCTTATTTTCGCATAAATGACATATTATTTGTACTATGCTTGCGGTTTGATGGAATAAAAGCAGCCTGCGTGCTGTGCTGGGGTGGTAGCTTTCGGACTGCTACCCCAACGCGTTGGTATGTATTACAATAAAATGGCCTCAGGCTTGAGTCTGTGATCAATGCGTGGGTGACTTTCCACGACAATATCAAATGTGGTCCTGCAAGGATCTGTCCTGGGTCCAGTTCTATTCAATATCTTCATAAATCATTTGGATAATGGCATAGAAAGGACACTTATAAAGTTTGCAGATGATTCCAAGCTGGAAGGGGTTGCAAGTGCTTTGGAGGCCAGGATTAGAATCCAAAATTATCTTGACAAACTGGAGAAATGGTCTGAAATAAGTAGGATGAAATTCAAAATGGACAAATGAAAAAAAGTATTACACTTAGGAAGGAATAATCCATTGAATAAATACAAAATGGGAAATGACTGCCTAGAAAAGGATCTGGTGTCAGGAGCTTAATGTGGATCACAAACTAAATACAAGTCAAAAATGTGACGCTGTGGCAAAGCAAACATCATTCTCAGACGTATTCGCAGGAATGTTGTAAGCAAGACACGAGAAGTAATTCTTTTACTCCAGTGGTTCTCAAACTTTTGTACTGATGACCCCTTTCACATAGAAAGCCTCTGAGTGTGACCCCTCCTTATAAATTAAAAACACTTTTTATATATTTAACATCATTATAAATGCTGGAGGCAAAGGGGTGTTTGGGGTGGAGGATGGCAGCTTGCGACCCCCCATGTAAGAATCTTGTGACCCCTGAGGGGTCCTGACCCCCCAGTTTGAGAACCCCTGTTTTACTCTACTCAGGATTGATAAAGCCTCATCTGGAGTATTGTGTCCAGTTCTGGACACCACACTTAGGGCAGGATACGGACAAATTGGAGAAACTCCAGAGGCAAGCAACAAAAAATGATTAAAGGTCTAGAAAACATGACCTACGAGGAAAGATTGAAAAACATGAGTTTGTTTAGTCTCGAGTAGAGAAGACAAGATAATAGTTTTCAAGTATGTAAAAGGTTGTTATAAAGAAGAGGATAAACTGTTCTTCTTATCCACGGAGGACAGGACAAGAAGTAATGGGCTAAAATTGCAGCATGAGTGGTTTAGGTTAGACATCAGGAAAAGCTTCCTGGCAGGATAGCTAAACATGGGAACAAATTACCTAGGGAGGTTATGGAATCTCCATCTTTGGAGGCTTTTAAGAACAGGTTAGACAAACACCTGTCAGGGATGGTCTAAATAACATTTAGTCCTGCCTTGAGTGCAGGGGACTGGACTAGATGACCTATTAAGATCACATCTAGTCCTACATTTCTATGATTCTATTGTGCGTTTGCACGTAATTCCCCCACTCTGTGCCTCTGTTTCTCAACAAAGAGGCTTAACTCCGCATTGCTGGTAAAGTGCTTTGAGATCCCTAGAAGGAAAGCATTAATGAAATGCAAATCCTACTCATAGGATTTCATCTAACTAGCCTTCCCCATACACTAACAGACAGGTGGATAAATCAAAGTTGTTTTCATTTTGTGGGATAGGAGCTGTTCAATGTCCCAAGCTGATTCAAACATGAAAAAAGGATATGGGGGAGGGAGGAGGGAAAAACAACTGGAAGTTCTAGCTTATTTCTCCCCCATCTCCCCCGGCAGGTTTACTGAGTCATAGTGCAAAACTAAGCCTTGGTGGGATGCGTGGGCTCTTTCCGTCTAACAGTGCATCAGTCCTGTGGAAAAAGGAAAGAAGACAAGGAAGCATATTTCTCTGGACACTCACAGGATTCCACATTGGGTGCTCTGCGGTATATTTTTCTACACATTTCCAGGAGAGGCTACAAATTTGTCCAAGATCATTTATACAATGTTCAGTGCAAATTACTATGTACGGTGCCAACTGCCTGATTGGTTTTACCAACATCATCTGGTTTAAGTTTACTGGTAACTTCTGGAGGCTGGTCAAAAAAAATCAAAACGCAGGATCCTTCCTCTTGGTTGTTTTTATTATTATTTTAAAACGTGTATCTCCTCTGGGAATTCACTGTGATTGGAAGAACTGCCACTGCAGAGCCAAAGTACATCTTTTATAAAATCAGATTCAGTGCATTATCCATTTCCTTCTTGAGAACCGCAGCTTAATTATTAAATCAAGAGGACATTCATAAGGATATTGTGCTAATTAATTTGAACTTCCTCTCACTGTTTTAACAACTGCAGCTTCAGAGCTGAACTGGCCTGTCATTGATACTACAGTGTCTGCATTCTTAACAAATATTAGATCCCTAGATGTTTTCAGATAAGGATCCAAATGACATGCAATGGCTCTAAGAAAAAAAAAATTGCCATCACATCATGTGTGTGTAACCAATATAGTTTTTTTGCTTTAATAGACATACAGGCACTAGTAAACACTTTAGCCTGATGGACTCCACGAAACCTTAGTAAAATTTACTAGACCATGAAGGCAGCTCGGATTGTAGTAGTATATAAAACAAAATTTCAAATTTCAATATTTTCAGGTGTTGATTTATAGCAAAACTTCCCATGGCAACAAGCACATCAAACTGTATAAGTAGTCAAGGCATGGACATGGCATTGTTAGATCAAGAGCTGATGATAAGAGAAGTGTGTGACTCAGAAAGAAGAGACATGAAAAGGAATGATGGCAATTTGCTCGCAGAATAACTGAAGGGCTGTAAGGATCTTGAAACTCTGTCTCTTCTGGTCTCTTACTGACTAGGAGATGATGTTCTGCAAACACTTGAGGAAATGAGGTGACGGGTAAGAGATTAAATTTAGGCATAAAACATCCCTTATAAAAGGAAATACTACAGTACTCTGCAGTTATCACACTGCACTGTCACTGCTGCTATGTTTTGAGACAGGACTTTAGAATTCTGCAGTCACATTTTACAAGGAATTATATGTGTCTTTAAAATATAATGTGTTACCAGTAAATCAAAATACTCTCCGATAGCCAAGTGGTCAGTTTTACAATCAATCTCTGCAGGTCCAGGGGTATAATCTTACACATCCCAAGCCCATAATCCACCACGTTACTTAAGATCCCATCTAAAAGAAAGCTGTGCACATAGTGATCAAGACTTACTCTGGGATTACTCTGTATCAATGCCACCCAAACAAATAGGATTGATGGAAGATTGCCAGTCCCTGCACATCCTAGGAAGGTTTTGCAATGAGTCCCCTGAAACGCAGAAAATAGTTGATGTTTAAAGCAATCTGGATCAACTACAAGCTGACAATGGATGCTTTTGGTGTTAAACTGTACCACAGATACAAACAGAATAAGCCTATGCACCGACAAACAGAATCACTCCCACTCAATGTTCTCAACAAAGGCAGCAAAAGTAAACACGGGCTTGATAGTCATTGTTTGTTCTTGGATAAATTTAAACTCTTGGGGCTTGATGCTAAGAGATGCTGAGCATTTTTATCTCCTATTAGTTTCAAAGGGAGTTGAAGGCACTCAGCATCTCTCAGGGAGGGGCTCAACCACCCGCAAGATTGATCCCTTGGATTGGTATTTTGCCCCTTTGTTGCCAATGGTGTGGGCATGGGTTTTGACAGCAGTTTTACAAACAGCTCTGTGGACTGGCCATTCAACTGCCTGGAATGTCAAGGGCAGGCTGGGTCTCTCCAGATAAGTGCACTCAGTAAGGGCTTGGAGTTGAGGGCACTCAGAACCTCACTGGCTCAGACCCTAGATCACACCCAGGCCAATTCACATGTCTAAGTGCTGTGCCCAAGTGGGGCCTGAGCATGGAAACAGTTAATGTGCAGCCTCAGTAACAGTAATTGATATAGAGCATCATAAGAACGTGGCACCTGATGCTATTTACTGTAAGAAACATGGCAAGAGTCAGATTGTAACCACCCAATAGCCACATAACGTGCAATTTGGCATTGACTCCAGAACAGTTATTAAAAGCTGCTTCACCACAAACAGGAGCTTAAGTGTCTGCCACCACAAACTTGCACTCACTTTCCAAAACAAGGGATAGTTGCACAGTGACTGTGCTCTCATGCTGGAGAAGATGAAGCCAAAACATTTCTGGGCCAGAGTCTCAGTCCCTCTATGGCAGTGCCAAGCAGCCCTAAAGCATGCATATTTGCCTCCAAGAGGGCACCTTCCTGCTCAGGGTAATCCCCAGATCGCATAGCTCTGTGCCACTGCCCCAACCCATGCAGGATCATGTCCAGGGGGAAATGGGTATGGCTGGAGTGCTCCTTGAGGGCTGGAATGGCTCTGTGTTATACCTGGAGACTGGCTAGAGTTAAAACCACCTTTGTGCAATCTTCCCCACTCCCAAACTTCATTGAGCACCAAAAGGCTGGTGCTGAGGATCTGGCCCCTCATTTTAAATGCAAATTAGAAATGGGCTGAGGAGACCTAGTTTTGCAAAACCAAGAGTCAATCTAGGGGCAATTCTGGCCCAGGATCCCTTCTCTCTGAGCTGCACAACATTAGGAGAAACGCTTCTGATACAGCATGACTGACTCTTGCAAGGAAAGATTTTTTGACTTCAGTGCCTGTGGGGTCTTGATAGGAGGAGAAGGACTCTCAGGGGTGTATTAGAGCAAGAAGCAGAGGAGATTCCTGCCTTCTCCCTTCTGACATGGCTGTAGTAACTAGAGTGACCAGACAGCAAGTGTGAAAAATTGGGACGGGGGGGGGGGGGGGGGGAAGGGGAGAATAGGTTTTTAAATAAGAAAAAGCCTCAAATATCAGGACTGTCCCTATAAAATCAGGACATCTGGTCACCCTAATAGTAACCCATGACAGAGGCGCTCCTGAAAGGGGAGCTTCGTTCTTTCCTCTATTCTCAGACTCTGGGGAATGTGCCCTTTCCACAGTACCCTCTTTGACTCTGGAAACCTTTCTTATTATCAATGTGATATGGGGGGTGGCTGAGACTTACCTGTTCTTCCTTTGCTCTTGCTTCTTCAAATTGCTGCAGTATTTCAGTTTCTACACTTCTCCCCATGCTGCCATGTCATAAACAACCCTTTCTCTCTGTGTGTGTCCCTCCATCAGGAAAGCTGGCTTGTCTAAGAAAGAAGTAATAGGGGCTTCCTCCCTTTCAGAAAGAGGCAGAAAAAGTCTGAGTTTTCAAAATCAACAACTACTTCCTGATGGTCATTACCAGTAATCAGCGAGGCAAGGCCCAGCTGCAGCTAATGAAAGAGGAGACTGATGGAAACCTGTTCACCAGATAATGCTGCCTGTGCAAACCACACTCTGTGGCTGGGCCACATAGAGAGGTTGATGAGCCTGGCAAACAGGGTTTTAGTCAGAGTGTAGAGCAGGGGTGGCTAGGTGGGCAAACTTTTTGGCCTGAAGGACCCTCATATCTCAATGTCTGTACTTTGACCGATCAACCTTTTACTCCCAATCGGGGATATTGCAGATTATGTGTTCCTCATGCCACCTTGTCTTAAACCAAACTTTGCACCCTCGATAATCTGTATGTTATTTCCTGATAACCAGAAACTTTTATGCTCAAACTCTGTTCACAAATTTTTTTTAACATCATCTTAATAAAGTTTTAAAATTTCAGGGGTGGCTGGGTGGGCAAACTTTTTGGCCTGAAGGCCACATCGGGGTTCTGAAGCTGTATGGAGGGCCAGGTAGGGAAGACTGTGCCTCCTCAAACAGCCTGGCCCCCGCCCCCTATCTGCCCCCTTCCACTTCCCGCCCCCTGGCTGCCCCCCTCACAGTCCCTGACCCATCTAACCCCCACTGCTGCTTGTTCCCTGACTGCCCCCTTTGGGGACCCCACCCCCTGTCCAACCCTCCCTGCTCCCTGTCCCCTGACTGCCCTGACCCCTATCCACACCCCCGCCCCCTGACAGGCCCCCTTACCATGCCGCTCAGAGCACCAGGACTGGCAGCCCAATCGGAACCAGCCACGCCACCGTGCAGTCTAGAGCACTGGGGCAGGCCAGCAGCCCCGCCGCCCAGAGCGCTGGTGGCACAGCGAGCTGAGGCTGCGAGGGAGGTGGGAGGGGTGACAGCAGGGGAGGGGCCGGGGGCTAGCCTCCCTGGCTGGGAACTCAAGGGCCGGGAAAGAGGGTCCTGCGGGCCGCAGTTTGCCTGCCTCTGCTGTAGAGGCTAGTGTGTTCAAATCCACCTGACCAAGGTTTGAACCCTTCTGCTAACAACCCATGGAGGGGTATGATGGTTACATCTGTAAAATGCAGCCCTGCCCAGGAAGGAACATAGCAATACTTTTGCTATTTCATCACATCTGTAGGCAAGACCCTGAGGAAATCCCAGGTAGAAAACAAAGCTGCCCTACTCAGTGAGAGCTCAAAGTGAGAAGCACCTCTTGCCTTCCCTCAGACTGAATCCCTTCAAGGAGAAGGTGTCCAGGCTAGTGCAAGGAGGGGAATCCAAACCACTCACTAACCCAGGGGTGGCCAACCTGAGCCTGAGAAGGAGCCAGAATTTACCAATGTACATTGCTAAAGAGCCACAGTAATACATCAGCAACCCCCCAACAGCTCCCCCCAACCTGCTCCCAGTGTCTCCCACTCACCAGCAGCCCTGCCAATCAGCACCTCCCCCTCCCTCCCCGCACCTCCCAATCAGCTGTTTTGTGGCATGCAAGAGGCTCTTGGGGAGGAAGGAGCAAGGGCACGGCAGGCTCATGGGAGGGTGCGGGAAGGGGTAGATTGGGGGCAGGGCCTGTGGCAGAGTCAGGGGTTGAGCAGTGAGCACCCCCTGGCACATTGGAAAGTTGGTACCTGTAGCTCCAGCCCCGGAGTCGGTGCCTATACAAGGAGCCGCATATTAACTTCTGAAGAGCCGCATGTGGCTCCGCAGCCACAGGTTGGCCACCCCTGCACTAAAGGATAGTCAAGAGTAGGTCCTGTCCAATCCAGGGTGAAGACCCACTTTGTGACTCAGCACATTTCTTTAAACCAAGCAGCCAGGCTGAGAGGCAGACAAGGAAGAGCTCGTTTATTTAATATTTAAAGTTTTATAGATGCACTCAAGCTGGGGGAAGCATTTTAACCAGCTAAGGCTTGAGCTGCTCCGGGGCTGGGAAAAGACTTTCTGTCCATCTCTGTCCTCGGCGGCACATTACAGAGAAGATTTTGCAAAGCAACCTGTCATTTTATTTGGGACTGTTCCAGCACTATTTATACCGCTAACCCTCATAATCTCTCCTTTTTAGCAGTGACCATACCCCACTGTTCATAACCCACATTATTCAGTCTTGCTTCAAAGGCAGCTGCTGTTAGATTACAGCAATGTGACAGCTCTGCCCCCATCACAGATGGCATCTCTGCTTCCAGCCTTGCTCACTTGCACACGTGCTAATACAGTTTATTCTGTTCTTACTCTGGCAAGTCACAAGATCTGGATCATTTAACCTACAGCACATCCCATCTGACAGAGCTCTTCCTCCCTGTAGGACATTCCTGGTTGGAGGCCCTCTCTGCTATTCCAGTCCTGGGCCTTACATTTATATTTGTCATTATTGATTTGGTCCTGGCAATGTCTTTGTTTTTTTTATTTGTTCCTTCCATCCCACTCACATGCTTTTCTCTCATAGACAGCAGCCTCATGTGTTCCACATCTGTACATTGGCTTTCCAATATGGAATCAATAAAACAGATTAACGGGTGTAGGAAAATCTCATCTGCATTATCCATTCCCAGCAGGAAGCAGAGTTGTAGGTGACTTTTTTAAGGCCAAAAATAACAGAAAACCTAGTGGTGCTAGACATTTTCAGCAGCTCGGAACTGATGTACCATGTAATTCTTTAGACGTATCAATAAAATACTACAAAACAAAACCATGCACTCACATTTACAGTTTTTGTTACTCAGTTCATGTGGATTTTCTTGTTCAGTCTCAAATTGTCTTTTGTCTGAATCCTATAAATTAGAAATGAAGAAAGACCCTCGTGTTGTCTGTCCCCTGCCAATGTAGGATTGTTCTCTGCACTATATTCTTGGTTTGATCTACTGGAAGTAAATGGGATTGACAGCTGGTGATCTGACACTGTAGTTGGGGGAGGGAATATAACTAATTAAGGGAGTTTTGACTCCTACAGTTAGACCCTCTGAGGGTATCCTGCACATTAACTGCAGCAGAGACTTCTATAGACTACATGCCATACAAGGTCCACAATTTCTGCCAGGTGAACGAAAAGGAAGACTCCATCTTGCCAAGCCTGTAGAAGCTGTGCTAAACTGATCTCAGATATAAGTCACTCTTTACGTATTTTACAGCAGACTCAGTAGTAAAAGCCCAATCAAAGCCTTCACTTGCAGGCTCTGCCATGCAGTTAAGAGAAAGGGACTTCTGTGCATTTAAACTTAGTTTCACTGCTGTTCCCTTCACCATTGGTAGGTAAATGTAAGAACAATGAAGTAAATACAAGTGATGCTCAGCAGGAAAGTCTTCAGTTCTTAAAGTGTAGAATAAGAGGTGCCAGGGATCAAGCAATAAAGATGGCATCCTCTGCACAGCACGATCTTGCATACACTGAACGTTTTGCATGCCGCTGACAGAAAAGGTGCCAGGGCACAGCCCCATCATGAAAAGAGATGCCGATGCTGAGCCCTGGCAAACGCCCTGAACAAATTAAGCTCTGAGTCTATGAGACAAAGGCAATGCAGTTCCCATTCTTTTCAGACTTATCAAGCCCAGCAAAGCTTCCTTTAAGTGGTTTCTCTCTGTCTCTCTTGAAAGTGGAGAGGCCTGGCCTGTCCACTTTTTGCCATGGGCCCGGCCTCCTGCCCCTCCTCTTCCCCCGAACCCTGGAAGCTGGAGCCTGGCCTGGGTAAGAGTGGCACAGGGAGCCCAGGCAACTATGGGGAGCTGCAGACCCTTCACATGCCTGGGTTGGGGGGCCTGAGAGCAGCACCCGATCTGTGTCCCCGCCCCCTGGGTCCCCTGCCCAGGGCAGTTGGAGGGTCCCCGGCTCCCTACACTGCCTGGGCAGCTCTTACCATGGCCCAGCTGTGGCTCTACGTTCCCCAGGCCAAGCCAGAAGCCGGAGCCAAGTCGGGGTAAGAGCCACACGGGCAGCTGTGGGGAGCCGCCAACCTGCCCGGAGCAGGGGCACCAGAGGGAGGGGACACAGGTTGGGGGCTTCTCTCAGGCCCTCCCTCCAGGCAGGTGGAGGGGCCCGGGCTCCCCAACCTGGCTCTGGCTTCCGACTTAGTCTTGGGGCAGGGTCTCAGGGGGAGGAGGAGGGGCAAGGCCATAGAGGAGGCAGGGTCTCACGACCCCCCCCACACACATACTTTTAGAAAGAGTGTGTTGCCTATCACCCCTGCTGAGCCCCCCATTCCAAATTAACTAGTTTGGTCTAATTCCAGTTGTTGGGTTTAGGGTGGGGGTGGCTGGGTGGAGTTAGTGGCCTAGGATACATAGGACATCTGACTAGATCAGTGGCTCTCAACTTTCCAGACTACTGTACCGCTTTCACTTCACTTAAAAACTACTTGCTTACAAGTAGGCATAAAAATCCAGAAGTGTCACAGCACACTAATACTGAAAAATTGCTTACTTTCTCAATTTCATTTTATAATTATAAAATAAATCAACTGGAATATAAATACCATACTTACATTTCAGTGTACAGTATATAGAGCAGTGTAAACAGGCCTGCCGACAGCAATTCTGGGCCCCAGATGCATCTGAAGAAGTGTATTTTACCTACGAAAGCTTATGACCAAATAAATCGGTTAGTCTTTAAGGTGCCACCGGACTCCTTGTTTTTGTGGATACAGACTAAGATGGCTACCCCCCGATAGATGAGTTGAAGTACACCCTGGAAGACCTTTGCATACCCCCAGTTGAGAACCACTGAACTAGATGATCTGGTGGTCCCTCCTGGCCTTAAACTCTATGACTATGACATTCCAGAAGGCTCTCTTTAACAAAAGCCACCTTCAAAAGTGACTTTGGGTAGCCTCCATCCAGCCTATGCCTAATGTACCTCAATCTGGGGTGGTGGAGGCATGATTGAGAAGAGTTTCATTGCAGGAGAAAGTCAGCCAGCTAGAGGATCCCTGCAGTGGAATAAGGACCAGCTGAACACAGAAGACTTATGTATTCCTGGAGCTACTCTCCAGAGCTGGAAGAGGAAGGGCCAGAAGATTCTGTGCCCCAGACTACATGCTGGGAGCATGGGATGTAGGTAGAGGTTATCCATTTAGAAAGCAAGTTCCTTGCTCTAGTGAGGGAGACTGGAAATGACCTATGGTTGGGAGCTTGCCTTCTTGATATGAATGGGGCACCAAAAATATTCTAGGGCACCAATTGCAGCTACAGTTCTTCTTGGACTATTTGTTGTCTTTTCTTCTTGCAGCCCTTCCCATTTCTGCCTCTTGCCACTAAAAGTCTCTACAGTGTGGGTATTTAATTTCTCTCCACCCCGCTAGTGATGTGTTTGGCTTCTAAAATAGTCATTTCCTCCTTTTGCCCCCACAGAATTTACAAAACAATTTGTGGTTCCCTCTCAAACCTTACCAGCATCCCACACATATGCATCCAGAAACAATCTGACACCCAGAGATTTTCTTATTAATGCTCTCCTCCTAACCACCCCATCACATCAGAACTTGTTTCAAGCAGTTGACCTTGAATTTGCATATAATTCTTAAACACTTCAAAAATAGATTTTCTACGTGGTTTACTGCTGGTGAAAGCTGCTGGACTGATAGCATTGGAGAATGAAGGCTTCTGGTCATCCAGAGACTAGGTAGACCATGGGCAAGCAGTGCAAGCCTCTCTCTCTCTCTGACACAATGTGCCTTATCACAGAGGGATCAATTCAAAGGATAAGAGGGGAGTTTAGACTCCATGGCTCTTTTAATCCTCTGCTGAGATGGCCAACAAGGGGACAAACTAGGGTCAGTTTTGTAATTTGGACACTTGTCCACCGCAGACTGGATTAAAACCACCAACTCAGTCACACAGGGTGCCTATGGCTATGTGTAGTCAGTCATTTCTGTGGAAATTACTCTAGTCCATTATTCAGGACACACATCAGCTCTGAGCAGTAAGAAAACGTGACACATAATGCTGCGGACAAACTTTCTAACAGAAACAGAAGCAGCCAGTTTGAACGTAACCCAGGTCAGTAGTGACTGAAAGCTCTTCACATATGTCTCCACAGCCTAGAGCAGCTAGCCTCAGCTTGGGCTAACAGACTTGGGCTTGTGCTCGCACTCTAAAAATAGCTGCACGGACAGAGCTTTGAAGTTGCGGCTTGGGCTGGAGCTCAGCCTCTGAAGCCCAGCCCCCACCCTAGGCTTCAGAGCCCAAGCTTGAACTTGATCCACAACTTCAAAGCGCTGTCTACAGAGCTATTTGAGAGCTACTGTAAAGTACAAGCACGAGTCCCGCTAGCCCAAGTCTGTCAACCTAGGCTGGGAGACTCGCTGCTCTAGGCTGTGGAGACATATGTTAAGAGTCAAAGCTTTCAGTCACTACCGACCTGGGTTACGTTCAAACTGGCTGCTTCTGTTTCTGTTAGAAAGTTTGTCCGCAGCATTATGTGTCATGTTTTCTTACTGCTCAGTGCTGATTTGTGTCCTGAGTAATGGACTAGAGTAATTTCCACAGAAATGACTGACTTAGCATATCATCATATTATAAAGAAACCCACAAGCAAAAAATATCTTTGTGGTTTATTTGAGCAATGATCTGCTCTGGGCCTAATTCTGTGTTTCTTCGTGGAGGCAAAACGCCCATTGCAATCTTCCCTCCTCAGTCCCTTCCCTCCCCTTCAGTGGGAGTTTTGCCTGCATAAGGATCATGGAGCTTAAGTTCTTGATGGGGGGGGGTATTTATTTTTTATTGCTACTGGGAAAGTCTGTAATAAGGCTGGTCAGACCAGAATTTGTGAACTTCATGACTCAACCAAAGGGCATTAAACAATAATTTAAAAGATTCAGAATCAGGGTATGTAGTAAAAAAAGAAAAGGGCTTCTTACCTGACCCTTATGGATTGCCTCCTTTCTACAGTGGGGCCTAATGGTGGCTCTGACATCACAGAACAGTGAATTCTGCCTCATCACAGTAGAGATGGAGACACACCCAGCATGATTTTTGGGAACCTATGGGATTAAAACTAAAGGTAAGCTTAGAAAAATATTCACAAACCATAGCTAGTGACAGTTAAGTTTGTGGCAGTGCACACCGCTTCAAGCCAAGAATTTAAAAGGGATCTACAAAGGGAAAAGACTCTTGCATTCCTTTCCACCTTCACATTGCCTACAGTGATGTCAGTAACACTCCAGTGCTCTACATAGTTTTCATTTTTATCTCCAAGAGATACCCAAAGAATGCATACCCATGATCTACCTGTTCTGGGAATGACCAGCAGCCTTCAGCCTGTAAGGGTATGTCTACACTGCAACTAAACACCTGTGGCAGGCCTGTGTCGGGTGATTTGGGCTCAGAGGGCTGTAAAATTTTGGTGCAGACATTTGGGCTCAGGGTGGAGCCTGGGCTCTGTGAACCTCCACCTTCATGGAGTTTGAAATTAAGTCACATGAAAGCTAAATGTGTTTCATGAATGGATTCTGCCTCAATGGGCCTGAGGGGCTAAAATTGATCTTGGTCCCAGAAGTATCAGAATCACGGTAGACAGCATTTATACCATGTTACTGCCCAGTTTCCAAAACGTGCTGTATTTCACGCTTTGTTCTCCTACAAAGCAGAGAAAAGCTACAATCTGCTTCCGAAATGAGCCTATCATTTCAACAGAGGAAAAAGCCCCTGTGAAAATGTGGAGACATGCACAATGTCAGGAAATAATATACAGGCAATTAAATCCTCAAGGGTGGGCATGCTGGAGACTGTAAAGCCATCTTGTCCTGAAGAATTCGGCAATGACATAAAGTTTGCATATGAAGAAGTCACTTGCGTTATGTGAGAACTTGTTCTGGTGTGTAACGGAATCAGGCGAATTCCCTCTCAGTGAGGAGCTTGTCTGATTCCCCACAATAAACAGGAACTGTTGCTGCAAACACTTTCTATTTAGGATCAGCGGGGAACAGAGCAGGAAACTGCCTGGAGTGGGGATGCTTGTTTGCTTTACCTGCTGTCACTTTGCAAAGCCCTGCAAATCACACAGAAATGTTGAGGAGAAGGGCAGGTAAACACAAAGTAGATGGGAGTTTTCTTTTTAACTGCAAGGACCAACAGGAGTCGAAGCCAAAGTCAACACAAGGAGCAGTTTTTAGTCATAGAAACCTGAGACTGTTTCAGTGGTTTGAGGGTTTTTTTCCTTCTTCCTCAGATTTTTACCTTGGGCACTTGTAAGTAAAGGGGCAAGCATGCCAGGGCCAGACCTCTTAAGCAGTTGGAGGACTATGAGTAGCACTCTCTAGTTTTATGTTTCCACACATCTCCTCCATTCACATCTATACCAGAGTACAACCCCGCTGTGCACCATGCAAGGATTTGCAGGGCCAAGATCTCAATGGGGATTGTGGCATTAATCTCTAATGAGAGCTCACTCGTCTTATGTAGGATTGGGATCCTAAGACAATGGCTACTAGGGCCTTGGCTACACTTGCAGCTGTACAGCGCTGTGAGGTAAACCTGTCTTCGTACAGCTGAGTAGGGAAAAGCACTGCAGTCTGTCCACACTGACAGCTGCCAGCGCAGTGGTGTGGACACATTTGCAGCTGTGTTGGGAGCGGTGCATTATGGGCAGCTATCCCAGCATTCATGTGGCTGAAACGTGCTTTTCAAAACGGGGGGGGGGGGGGGGGCGGATGGATTGTGACAGGGAGTGTGGGGGGAGAGAGAGTGCTTTTTGGAACATGTCAGCTCTCCATTTCGCAAGTTCCGAACTCCCGGCCCCCTGCTCATTCATTTACTCACTCAAAACAAGCTGCAAACTGTTTGCTTTTCTCTGTGGTACGAGCTTTGAAACCGGCACTTCCGCATTCCTGCAGCCGGTCACAACAATGGAGAGGATTGGCCACTTGACAGGATGATTAGTACAGCGCTGCAAGCGTTTACACTTAGGCCTTGGCTACACTTGCAAGTTACAGCGCTGTAAAGGCTCCCCCGGCGCTGTAACTCACTCCCTGTCCACACTGGCAAGGCATTTGCAGCGCTGTATCTCCGTGATTGCAGCGCTGCATGTACTCCACCTCTCCGAGAGGAATAGTGAATATTGCGCTGCCGCTGCAGCGCTGTGGTGCCAGTGTGGCTGCCCAATGCGCTGTGAATGGCCTCCAGAATTATTTGACAGTATCCCACAATGCCTGTTCTAGCCACTCTGGTCATCAGTTCAAACTCTACTGCCCTGGCCTCAGGTAACCAACCATGTGACCCACCCTTTACATTCCCCGGGAATTTTAAAAATCCTCTTCCTCTTTGCTCAGCCCGGCATGGTGTGAGTGCTATCAGCGAATCTTTCCAGGTGACCATGCCTCCATGCGCCAAGCGAGCCCCAGCATGGAGCAATGACGAGTTGCTGGACCTCATCAGTGTTTGGGGGGAGGACATCAAAGGTATCAAAGGACATGATGGAAAGGGGCCATGACCGGGACGCCCTGCAGTGCAGGATTAAAGTGAAGGAGCTGCGGAGTGCCTACCACAAAGCCCGCAACGCAAACGGCCGCTCGGTTGCTCCCCCCGTGACCTGCCGATTCTACAAAGAGCTGGATGCAATACTTGGGGTTAACCCCACCTCCACTCCGAGCACCACCTGGACACTTCAGAGCCGGTGGGGGGGGAGGAGGAGGAGGAAAACGGGAGTGATGGTGGTGGGCTGGATGGAGACACCCCGGAATCCCTGGAGCCATGCAGCCAGGAGCTCTTCTCGAGCCAGGAGGAAGGTAGCCAGTCACAGCAGCCGGTACTTGGTGGAGGACAAACAGAAGAGCACGTTCCCGATAAGCGGGTTTTTTTTCGGGAAGGAATTTTTTCGGTGCGGGCTCTTTGGGAGAGGAGGGTTAGGCATGCATGCCTAGATGCGGAATAGTGCATTGATGTGGTTTATCACATCGCGGTAATCGGCCTCGGTAATCTCCTCAAATGTCTCATCCAGAACGTGTGCTATGCGCTTGCGCAGGTTTATCGGGAGAGCCACTGTGGTCCTTGTCCCAGCCAGGCTAACGTGTCTGTGCCACTGTGCCACGAGGGGCGGGGGGACCATTGCTGCACACAGGCAAGCTGCATATGGGCCAGGGCGGAAGCCGCATTGCAGTAGAAGACCCTCCCTTGCTTCCCAGGTCACCCTCAGCTGCGAGATATCGTCCAGGACGAACTCCTGTGGAAAATATTGGGACAGTGTTCAGTGTAGGTGCCCCCTGAAGCTGTTGGCTCTCCCCAAGGCACAGAAACCCAGAGGACAGTGCAGCCCTGAAACAATCAGTCCCCCTTACTCACCATTTTGAGGCTCCCATGGGATATGTGTGCTCTGTTTCGGACGGGAAAATTATGCTATTGTGTAGACCCTGTGTGTTTCCTACTCCTTCAGTGCGGGGGGAATCATTACTCTGTCTGGTATAAACAATGCTGCCTCTGTTAAATGTTGCATTTTGCCTATACAGCTGCATCAACCTTGAGACCTCAGCCGTCCCTCTTATCGCCTGCTCAGAGACTGCAAAGACTCAGGAAGAGACCGCGAAAAAGCAAAGAAGACATGCTGCAAGAAGTGATGCAGCAATCTATTAAAGAGAATGAGAAAGCACAGAACTGGAGGGAGAGAGAAAGCAGGATCCGCCAGGAAAACGCAGCGCACCGGCGGCAAAGCACCGTGCACTGGCAGCAAAGCACTGATAGGCTCATAAGCATCCCGGAGCACCAAGCAGACGCTATCCAGGAGCTGGTAGCCATGCAGAAAGAGGAGCAGTTCTGCAAACGCCACCCCCCCCTACAGCCCTTGTCCCAAAACTCTTTCCGTTGTGCCCCACTGTCACCTCCAACCCACTTTCCCCAACTTCCATGTTCTTCACACTACCCGCTGCCTCCAACACCAGTATCTTCACCACCCAGCCCTGAAAACCACGACCTTTACCCTCTGCACTCAACCCCCATCAGCATGCAGTATAGCTGTCCTGAAGTGCAGCACTCACTGCACAGCACACCAGACAGGACATATGCGAATCTGTGATTGTACTGTTCCCCACTCCATCCCCTTGTTTCTTTTCAATAAATAAATTTTTTTTCTTTTCAATAAATGGATTCTTTGGCTTTGAAAACATTCTTTAGGATGTAAAAAACATTCTTCAGGAAATAAACAGGCACTGCAAGTCTGCTTGTCTGCTAAGCAGACACTGATTCCTAAAGATTGGAACAACTGCACTTCACTCCCGTGCAGGGCACCAGATATCACTGCTGGTTTTCAGCCTCAAATTGCTCCCTCAAGGCATCCTTAATCCTTGCAGCCCCACGCTGGGCCCCTGTAATAGCCCTGCTCTCTGGCTGTGCAAATTCAGCCTCCGGGTGTTGAACCTCGGAGGTCCATGCCTGAGTGAAGCTTTCACCCTTCCCTTCACAAATATTATGGAGGGCACAGCACGTGGATATAACTGCGGGGATGCTGTTTTCGGCCAAGTCCAGCTTCCCATACAGAGATCGCCAGCGGACCTTTAACCGGCCAAAGGCACACTCCACAGTCATTCGGCACCGGCTCAGCCTGTAGTTGAACCGTTCCTTGCTGCTGTCAAGGCTCCCTGTGTAGGGTTTGATGAGCCACAGCATTAACGGGTAAGCGGAATCTCCAAGGATCACAATGGGCATTTCAACTTCCCCTAACGTGATCTTCCGCTCTGGAAAAAAAATCCCGGCCTGCATCTTCCTGAACAGCCAAGTGTTCCAAAAGATGCGTGCGTCATGCACCTTTCCGGGCCAGCCTGTGTTAATGTCAATGAAACACCCACAGTGATCCACAAGCGCCTGGAGAACCATAGAGAAATACCCCTTCCGATTAATGTACTCGGATCCTAGGTGGGGTGGTGCCAGAATAGGAATGTGCATCCCATCTATCACCCCTCCGCAGTTAGGGAACCCCATTTGTGCAAAGCCATCCACTATTTCCTGCACGTTACCCAGAGTCACGGTTCTTCTGAGTAGGATGCGATTAATGGCCTTGCAAACTTGCATCAACACAATTCCAACGGTCGACTTTCCCATTCCAAACTGGTTTGCCACTGACCGGTAGCTGTCTGGAGTTGCCAGCTTCCAGATTGCGATAGCCACCCGCTTCTCCACTGGCAGGGCAGCTCTCAATCTCGTGTCCTTGCGCCGCAGGGTGGGGGCGAGCTCCTCACACAGTCCCATGAAAGTGGCTTTTCTCATCCGAAAGTTCTGCAGCCACTGCTCGTCATCACAGACTTCCAAGACGATGTGATCCCACCACTCGGTGCTTGTTTCCCGAGCCCAAAAGCGGCATTCCATGGTGCTGAGCATGTCTGTGAATGCCACAAGCAATTTCATGTCGTACGCGTTATGCGGCTCGATAACATCGTCGGACTCCTCATCCTCACTCTCACTGTCACTTTGGATCTTAAGGAATAGTTCGAAAGCCAAATGTGACATGCTGGCGAGACTCATCAGCATACGCCTCAGCACTTTGGACTTCATTTCCGGCAGACAGATCGCGCTGCACAGAAACCATTGAAAGATGGCACCAAAGGTGGATGGAAACAAAGGGATTTCTGGGATGTGAAGCGATGCATCATGGGGCATTGGGACAGGACCCAGAATCCCCCGCACCCACGCCCCCTTCCCACAACCCATGGCGCCAGAATGGGAAAAGGTGCTCCGTGGGATAGCTGCCCATAATGCACGGCTCCCAATAGCGCTGCAATTGCCACAAATGTGGCCACGAGAGTGCGCTGGGCAGCTGTCAGTGTGGACAGACTGCAGTGCTTTCCCTACTCAGCTGCACGAAGTCAGGTTTAACTCACAGCGCTGTACATCTGCAAGTGTAGCCAAGGCCTCACACTTGTGAGTCATAGCCACTCCGCTGCAGCGGTTATTCCTCTTGGAGGTGTGGAGTACCTGCAGCGGTGTACCCAGGGAAATACAGTGCTGCAAGTGCCCTGCCAGTGTGGATGGGGAGTGAGTGGGTGCGCGAGGCATTACAGCGCTGTAACTTGCAAGTGTAGCCAAGGCCTAGGAGAGGAATTGGCTCTGTTTCTAGTAAATGGGGATAGTGGTAGGGCCCGTCAAACATTTTGATGGAAAATTGGATTGTTGATTAAACAAAAGCAAAAAAAAGTGTGTGTGAGAAGTTTCCATGGAAAATTTTGAGTTTTCAAAAACTCCAGACCAAAAAACATTCAGATTTTGAACTAAAGTTTTCATTATTTTTTAAATGAAAAGCTGAAATATTAATTTTGATACAAATGATTGTCAACAAAAACTTTTTTTTTTACAAATTCTCAGTGGAAAAAACTCCTGTTTTCCAACCAGCTCTAGCTCCTAGCACTCTCTTATTTGCAAGAGAATCTAACAAAGCTGATGTCCTGTTTTCTCTGAACTGCGCAGCTTGGGTTTGTGCCACTTCAGTAGACAAGCCCCATGGAAAGCTAGAGGGGATCCAGAGTTGAAAACTGGGACTTCAGAGAAGTATTTGCATCTCTCTGACCTACATATTGGCCACAGTGGCACTAGTGCCAGCTTCAAACAGATAGAGTAAAGATTAATCTCCCACCGTTAAAATTGCCTACTATTGAAAAGAAAATATCTCAGATGTTTAAGAGATTGTGAGTCATTAAGTTCCATAGAATACCCCATTGTGTAGTTGGGCCCAGACTAGGGAAGGTTAGAGCATATAGAGAAGTTATTGACTCAGTAATGTAAGAGACATTAACAGAGAGTTGAGATCTTGGATATCTTGGCCTCACAGTGCTGTTCTGATCTGATCTGAAGATCCAATTATATGGTACACTGCCACTAATAATGCAGAAAGACAAGGTGGGTGAGGTAATATCTTTTACTGGACCAACTTCTGTTAGTGAAAGAGAGAAGCTCTGCGTAGCTTGAAAGTGTCTCTTTCACCAACGGAAGTTCGTCCAGTAAAAGATATTACCTCACCCACCCTGTCTCTCAAATATTCTGGGACCAGCACGACTACAACAAAACTGCAAACAATAATAATGCATTCATTACAAAAAGATGGAACTCCTCTAAAACTCCTCAGAA
This sequence comes from Trachemys scripta elegans, assembly GCF_013100865.1. Classification (NCBI taxonomy): domain Eukaryota; kingdom Metazoa; phylum Chordata; order Testudines; family Emydidae; genus Trachemys; species Trachemys scripta. The sequence continues at coordinate 57,655,254 of NC_048300.1, read as the reverse complement.
AAGAAAGTTTAATCAGGATTGGTTTATTACTGAAAGGGAGGAGGGGACATTTGAACAGATGAGGAAGAAGCATTTATACTACCATATTGTGCATAGACAATTCTCAAAATATACCAAGGAGATCTCATTTTATTATTTTACTTTCCATGCATGCAAAACTCTAAAGAACATTGATCAAACCCATTCCCACATTACTAATCTGTGAGTTGCCTGAATAAACGTTAAAGGGGCCATTCTGGCCCTTGTACCTCTATCCTGCTCTGGTGGTGAATATAGGAATTCTCCTCTATGCAGGGGAAATGTAGAGTTGTTATTTGCAGTCCTGTGCTGTCCTCTCACAACCCCACTGTAGGGAGCATGGGGGAGACAGAACCACAGAGTGTTCATAGTGCTGAGTGTTATGAAGATTCTGTGCAACAGCCCAAGACAGACTGAGGTCATAAAACATCTTTGTTCCCCACTCCCTGGGTTATAGCTCCTACAGGGCACCGTACCAAATCTCTCTAATTTTAAAGAAATATATATCTGTATTATGCTGGATCCTCACTGTATATTGCTGCTATGCAACTATAACTCATGAATAGCAGTGTTCATTGGGAACATATTGTTCAGCCAGAAACTTGTATGCTTGAATTTTAACCTAATATCCTTGCCATTTCAATGCTAGGGATGCAGTGATGAATTGTTATTAGCTCATTTTTTCCACTATGTTTTGGTCTGTCTCTTTAATGCATTTGGTGCAACATTGGTAAAAGACAACCATTAAATCACTCAGAAACAGTCAGTGTTTACAGATCTGAAACAGAACCAGTGCTTCAGTCATTCCCGCATCAGATGCCTCTCACTTAGGGACCCAGTTCTCTAAGCTATTGAATGCACTCAACTCCCACTAAAGTCAATAGTGCTTGAGGACACTAAGCACCTAACAGGACAGGACCCTGGAAGGGATCCCCCAATATTTTGGACCAAATCTGTAACTGCCCAATAAAAAACACAAACTAGCAATGAAGAACAATAGAGGAAGTCTCATTAATTCCATGAGCTACAAGTATAGTGTATGCATGTTTACAATAATATTTTAGGGTTTGGGGACTGATATTTCAGGGTTTGGGGCACCCCACACTACCATCCTTACTCCTGGCCTCATGACTGAGTACTATTCCTCATGAGTCAGGCCCCTAATGATGTTTAGTGGTACTCAGTTGCTGCCCACCTCCATTCAGCGATGTTTGATCACAAGATTGAGGGTTGGAGGATGTGGGACAAAGCATACACAATTAAATAGGGAATGGTGGGCACTGGCTTTCTTAGTATAATGAACTGGCACTGGTGTCCCAAAGGTGAAGTGCTAGCATAGACTATTCCTGGACCACTCACTCTTACTGTAAAGGTTGAATCATCCCCATCACTAAGTAGCATTGACATTTTCTTTTCAGCCATTGCATTTCATTAACAGTGGGCTTGCTTGGATCACTTCAGTGCAAAGTATAATCCAACTTCTTCACAGTGCACAACCATCATTCTGCGCATTTAGCCTCCTTCAGAAATAGACGCTTTGAATGAAAACCCTCTGTAACTTCCTGTGAGATGAGTTTTCAGACTCGCTGTTCTTAAAGGAATACTCTTCTGGGTGAATTAGACTTCAATTTCCTAGATATTTTGAAAAGATAATACAAGTTTCTTTCTCAAGTTCTTAATGGTGGAGAGGGAGCTCGTCTGCTGAAGGTGACACATGGAAGAGTTGCATGCAGTCTTGTTGTAGCTGGACTGGCTCCAGGATATTAGAAAGACAAAGTGAATGAAATAATACGTTTTATTGGACTGAATTTTTTGGAGAGACGAGCTTTTGAGCTTACCCAGGGCTCTTCTTCAGTTGGTGCAATAAAAGATATTATCTTACCTACCTTCTCTCTCATGGAAGAGTTGACATATCCTGCCTTCGGATTCCTTAGCCTTTTCATACGGTTATACAACTGTTCTTTTAAGTTTTAAGAGTCATCTAAAGATGGAGCACTTACTCTTTTTGAGCTTTTTATGACTGAAAGCTTTTCTTGTAATAGATTAGGAATAATCAATTAAAAGAGACCATTTCAGTTTCTTTCTTATTCTGTTTCCAGTCTGGCCTAATTATTTGGTACGGATCCAGCAAACTACATTCATTCCCTAATTATGACAGAACTTGACAGCAATATTTTATATGAGCTCTTCATTCCATGTGGATGTTAACACAGTAAAACCACATTTCAAATAGAACCAGTTGGGAATTTGGCAAAGTGTTTTTCCATCAGAAAATGCCAATTTGTCAAAATCAAAACTTTTCATGGGAAATGATCAGTTTCAACAAATATTTCAACTCATAAAAGTTTCAAAGTGTTTTGTTTCTAAGTTTTCAAAATGAAAAAAAATCCATTTTTCTGGTTCAAAATAACTTTGTTTTGAATTTAAGCTAAAATAGTTTATTTTTAAAAAATGAAATTACAAGTACACATTTTGAAATTATTGAAATGAAATGTTTCATTTGGCCTCTACTAATTTTCCCCCCAGATTTTCAGAGTGTAAGTATTTTTGAGATTGACTTTTCATCCTGAATTAGGACAGGACATTTTTTTGATATCACAAAAATTTACATAGGATTGGAAAACTGTTTTTCACCCTCCTCTAATTTGAAGCTAGTTCCAGTAATTCCATCTTTTAGTTAAGTTTTATTTCAGGTTTAAATGGCTTTTCTTCCAAATAGATACAAATCTGGTCTTTGTTTAAAAAGCTTGATAGCAATATTTTTGGCTGACAGAACTTAGTCCCTTGGACAACTCCACTGAAGTCACTGGAGTTACACTAGGGATGAATTTGCCCCATTTTTTTGAGCTGGCCAGTTGTTAGATCGGGGTTGTGCGGGAGAGGGAGGTGTAACTCCTGTGTTCTACTCCTGGGTCTGGCACTGAAGCGCTGTCTAACCTTGGGAAACCTGCCTGTGTCTCTATTACTCTAAAATGGGACTGATAATGCTTACTTATAGGGGTGTTCTGAAGCTTCATTAATGAATGTTCGTAAAACACTTGTCCATCCTTAGATGAAAGGTGATAGAGAGAATCAAAGCAGTCAAGAACTTTGCATCTTCTCTCTCTTCTGCAAAAATGCCTGCACCCTGCATAAATCTGTTACATCTGTGAGTTGAAAACTTTGTGTAAGTGTCTGGTAACACTGTGTTAACCATAGACATTCTCCACTGCAGTGCAAAATATCAGTATTCCCACTTCCAGGCTTTTCTTTGTTTAAACTAGTGATCAAAAGGCACATTGTGCTGTCAACATGCTGTGAATTACCCTCACCATAGAACAACCACCCTTTCCATTTGGGTGTAAATAATATATTCCTTGGAAGGGAGTGAGGTGTGTGTGTCCCAAGTTTCTCTACAGTAATTAGTGAGTTGAAGGAGGCTATTCTATATTGAGGAAAGAAGGTATATTGCATACATGATATTTATCTATTGTCATTGCATTACTAAGATTACAGCGGTAGTTATGCTCTAACTTCTTCTTCCAAAGCAGTCACAGAAGGGGCAGGGGGAAAGCACATTAGAACGGGAGGTACCGTCTACCCTGCAAAACACATATTGCTTCTCTCATCTCTAGCAAAACAAATGGAAACTTCTCACATACATCTTCTTGGTCCTTCCGTTGCATCATTTTCCAATGCAAAAACTTTTTCCATTAAAACACTTAATTGTTATTTTTGTAAAGCTTAGGAAAAAAACATCAGTAAAAATTATATTTTTCCTGGTGGCAACTGTTTTTGACTGCAGGGGTTGTGGGGAGGAGGGGAGTCACTCAAGCTGCCTGTCAGATAGCTCTCTGACTAGTTGCCTTAGAAATGTCACAAGAGAACCCAAGTTGCAAAATTCAGATCTGGATTTCAAATAGTCCAGTGTTTCGGGGGTTGGATCTGGGGGTTGGGGGAGGGAGTTGGTTCATCCTGTCATAGAGATAGGTGTCGAGTGAAAAGTTATTATCCAGATTTTAACCCATCCAAATCAAACTTTGAAGGGAAGCGGGTTAGGAACCGGTGTTTTGGCTCAGGCCTGTCTCTGTGCATAACATTAGCTAGCTTACCTTATTAGCAGTCAGGCTGGAGTTGACCTAGGTGACTTTATCTCACGATAAAAGTGCCTTGTCTTCACTGTGATTTTAACTTGGGATAGCTCACGCATGTGCGGATAGGTCTACACTTGAAACTATGCTAGTGGCAGGGTGTCTTAACATGCTGGTGGCTTGCAATGGTAATGAGTGCCTTCAAGCATAATTTCATGGTCATTTATATTTTGGCTGGAATATGGGTTATAGTTACCTTTCTCATTAATGATTTTTAATTAAAGCTGCTGTAAAGTGCCGCTTTAATTTTTTGCCCCTCCCCTTGTCCACCATTTTGAACTGATCACTTGGGAGATGGGGGATAGCAGGGAGGGCTGTAATGGTGCTGCCTCCACCCTGAGCTGAACCAGCAGCTAGGGCTATAGGGCAAGAGCCCGACCAAATATTTTGTAATATCCTTCATAATAACAACAGTGATAGCAGCCTCCATCTTACCAGCCTGAGTTGCTGTCCTCCCCTGCTTCTTCAGTTTGGGAAACCTCCACCACACCATGCTCTGCCTGGGTCATAAAGGGGAACAGTTCCTATGAATTGGGGATGAGCTCTTCTCTGTGACTAGTGTCACTCCCCTCTCCCCCAGCCTCTTCCACCTTTCTTCTCCTTCTCCCTCTCCCTGCTGGTTGTCCAGAGAAGCCTGGGTTGGATCTTTGCAGACATCCAGGTTCTTAATCCACACTTGTCTCAGCTCCACAGACGAGTCCATACTGAAATGGGACTCTGTGCTCATGGGTGCTCGGAACACAGTCCAATTCATCATATAAGAAACTGGTTGTTGGAGCACCCCTGGTTCTCTTATGCTTATCCTTGGACTTCTACTAGTTCGCCTTCAGCCCTTTTAGCCTCTCCCTGCAATGCTGTACATGTCCACTTGATCCCATGTTCCTCGCCCACAGACAACCTGCCAACCTTAAGCATATTCTCACCAGCAACCACGCACCGCACCATAACAACTCTAACTCAGGAACCAACCCATGCAACAAACCTCGATGCCAACTCTGCCCACATATCTACACCAGCAACACCATCACAGGACCTAACCAGATCAGCTACAACATCACCAGCTCATTCACCTGCACGTCCACCTATGTTATATATGCCATCAAATGCCAGCAATGCCCCTCTGCTATGTACATTGGCCAAACTGGACAGTCACTACGCAAGAGGATAAATGGACACAAGTCAGATATCAGGAATGGCAATATACAAAAACCTGTAGGAGAACACTTCAACCTCCCTGGCCACACAATAGCAGACGTAAAGGTAGCCATCTTACAGCAAAAAAACTTCAGGACCAGACTCCAAAGAGAAACTGCTGAGCTCCAATTCATTTGCAAATTTGACACCATCAGATCAGGATTAAACAAAGACTGTGAATGGCTATCTAACTACAGAAGCAGTTTCTCCTCCCTTGGTGTTCACACCTCAACTGCTAGCAGAGCACCTCACCCTCTTTGATTGAACTAACCTCGTTATCTCCATACTGATTTATACCTGCCTCTGGAGATTTCCATTACTTGCATCTGAAGAAGTGAGGTTCTTACCCACGAAAGCTTATGCTCCCAATACTTCTGTTAGTCTCAAATATCGGGGGGTAGCCGTGTTAGTCTGTATCTACAAAAACAACAAGGAGTCTGGTGGCACCTTAAAGACTAACAGATTTATTTGGGCATAAGCTTTCGTGAGTAAAAACCTCACTTCTTCGGATGCATAGAGTGAAAGTTACAGATGCAGGCATTATATACTGATAATGCAGGCATTATATACTGACACATGGAGAGCAGGGAGTTAAGTAACTCCCTGCTCTCCATGTGTCAGTATATAATGCCTGCATTATCAGTATATAATGCCTGCATCTGTAACTTTCACTCTATGCATCCGAAGAAGTGAGGTTTTTACTCACGAAAGCTTATGCCCAAATAAATCTGTTAGTCTTTAAGGTGCCACCAGACTCCTTGTTGTTTTTGTTAGTCTCAAAGGTGCCACAGGACCCTCTGTTGCTTTTTACAGATTCAGACTAACACGGCTACCCCTCTGATACTTGATCCCATGTTCTTCCTGCAGCTTTTTAGATATACCTTCCCACAATTCTTTGTATTGTTAAAGTCATGGATTGTGCTCCCTTTGGCTCAAAGTTGCCCCAACTTTCTGGTGTACTTATAGTCAGGTGGATGCAAAATAATAGTCTTATCAGGGGCCATTGTTCTGCTGCTTCCATTACTAGAAATGGCCAAGCCTGGAGAAACTGCAGGCAGGGTGGGACTGTGACATCAAGCAGAGGGATATAACCACTTGGTCAGAGGTCACAGCGCAGGAAGCACAAGTAGATGGGAAGGTAGTGCAAAGGACTGGCAAGCTAGTGGGCTTAAGGGACCATGATATCTCGGTTGTGAGTACTCCTGGCTGCACATGTTCACCACATTAACCTTATGGGAGTGACACACAATTAAAAAAAACCCCTCATGGTTCTGCACTGTAGCTCAGAGCATGGCAGCTGCCTCACCATGTGGCACTGACAGCAGCATGTGGATGTATGAATATGTGCTGTGTTAAAGGGGAAAATCAGGATTGAGCATAAGGCTAGGATGCAGTGAAGACAAAGCCTCAGCACATCAGACACCCTCCCATTAGCGCTCTCGCTCTCTCTGACAATCGCTTCCTCCTAATACTTTGCAAACTGCATCCAAAATCTGATAAAGAGCTAGCGAGCATCTATGAAAGAGACTCAAAGCTGAATCCATAGTTCTAAGAGCCTTATCTTAGTCTTAGGATTCGATGAAGAATTGAAGACTTCTCTTGGGTATGGGAGCCAATGTCCCCATCAAACTAGAAATATTCCCAGGAGAGACGAAAAGATATACTAGATGAATCCATTATGGGCTGATGTCAATACTCTGGTTGCTTCCCTCCAGGGTACCTGAATGAAGCAGCTTTTCCAGAAGCAGAGGATATTGGACATGCTACTTCTGGAGGGTGAGAAGTTGTTGGCTGAACTGCAGAGCCCCTAAAATGGATCATTCAACTATGTTATCTTTCCCTCTTCCCTCAGAAATATTTGTAATTGTTTTTACTTTTTGTGGGGGGAGGAAATTGTTGGATAATCTCATCACCAAGTAAATCTTTAACCTGGCTCTGTCATTCACAGTGTTTACTTGCAGGGCCATCCTTAGGCATACGCAGCTGCCTAGGGCACCATGAAATTTGGAGCACCAAATTGCCCCAAATTTGATGGTGCCCTAGGCAGCTGTGTGCCACATATGCTGCAGCACCAGCCCCGGCAACCAGCCCTATCCCTCGGCCGGCCCTCCCTGCAAGGGGCAGCGCCGGCCCTAAAGGGGCGTGGGGCCCCAGATAACTCCCTCCACCCTGCCTCTTACCCTTCCCCCCTGCGCTGCCCCCAGTCTGTCCCCATTCCACCTCTTCCCCCAGTGACCCCCCACTCACCAGCAGTGGCAGGAAGCAGAGCAACCCGGCCCCAGCCCGCTCTACTCCACCAGCTCCCAGCTGTGGCGCTCCACTTCCCGCGCTGGTGAGTGCGGGGAAAGGATCATCCCCTGCACTCACCAGCAGCGGGAAGCGGAGAGATGCGGTCCCAGCCCGATCCGCTTCCCTTGCCCTGGCCCCAGTCATATCGCTTGGGTTGGGGAAAGGACTGCCCCCGGCTCTCACCGGCGGTGGGAAGCGAAGCGCTGCGGATCGGAGCTGGCAGAGTAGAGCAGGCTGGGCCGGGCTGCTCCACTTCCTGCCACTGCTGGTGAGTGGGGGGATCTCTTCCCCCAAGCCCCCTCCCCTGAGTGACATGGCTTGGGCTGGGGCGAGGGAAGCAGAGCGGGCTACTCCCGGCCACCCGCTAATCCCCCAGGCCACTCTAAGCCTGTGAGGCCCCCAAAAGTGGCCCCTCCACAGCTCCTGCCTCCCAGACCCTGGAGGGGGGGAGGCCTGGGGCCCCACACAGCCCCCCCATGTGGGGTCTGAGTTGGGCACCCAAATGGCTAGGCATGGCCCTGGTTACTTGGAGGCTTGTCTTTCTCTCCCCTCTCCCCCCCCTTTTTTAAATGCTTTCATTACATAGCACTGCCGGTTCCTTACTGTGTGTGTCTTGGCTGTGGTGGAGGAAAAAACATCAGCCTAAAAAGAGCACATTGTGTTTCATTTAATTGCCATTGAAGTTCAGTATTTTACCACTGATTTGCATATGAGTGCTTCCTCGAGGAAGAATCAACTTCAGAAAATAAGGGCATGTTATTTCTGAATGAGAGCGTCCACAAGGGGCTTTAATGCACTTTAATTTATGTGCCTTAACTTCCACACTTTTAATTACTTCATCTTAACTTTCCTGAACGGCTCCATGTAGACGAGCCCTAAAACATTTGCATTGCAACCACTGGCAGGCACTTATTTAGATAAAGGGCATGTGCACTCTGCCACAAGCAGAATCTAATTTCTGCAGCAAGGTGCCTGATTTCTATAGCATACCAATGCAATAGATGAGAAAATACATCTGCAGATCAGTTCAAAAAATTGGAGCTCTTTACTGAAATATAAAAATGGATATTATGAATGTAATATTGCCTGGGCCATTTAATTTTATATTTCATTGGTTTTATACTGCCCCTACATTTTAAAACGTCCAGCATGCTAAAGAGTTTTGTATTGAAAATGCATAACCGCATTGCAGAAGTTATTAGAGTGGAGCTAGAGGCTTTGGCAGCTGTGTAGTTGACAAACGATATTTTTGGCACTTGTGGAGGCACGGGAGGCAATTTGGGATTGTGGGATAAACACATTAGTTGGCTTTTGCTGTTAAAGTGATCAGTAGCAAAAAAACAACAACAATGGTGTCTTTATCGTTATTAGGTTCCAAAGTCAACATCCCTTTGAGATGAATTAGGCAGCTTTCACCACCCTGACAGCTATTTTTCTGGTTGGCAGACTCTGGCAGACAGTTTATACTCAGTTGACATTTGGAAAGTTTTCTTTGCAACCATAAAGGCTAGAAACAATTTTTTTAAAAATGAAAGCTCAACTTCTGGAGCATGTTCAGTGGCAAGGGGTAAATTCTTCAGCAAATGGCCACAGAATCATGGAGTACATGGGACCCTGACTTCGATGATTGCAAAAGTCTGCCTGAATTACCTGTACATTTTTGTTTGATAACATTACCTCTCAAGAAAAGGCAAATTTGTTATCTAAGTTCTTTTCCAAGCTCTGACACTAACTTGCTTGACCTTGGGCAAAACATTTAACCGCTGTGCCTCAGTTTCAATACCCACTTTTGTAAAGTGCTTAGTTATGCAAAGTTTTACTATGATTATCTCCTGCTTTCTCTATTCTTAGCATGAGCACACACTTCACTCTGTGGTTCCCAGCTTCACTCAAAGCATTAGTTTCTAGCTCTGCTCCTGTGAGTTCTGTGTAGGCACTTCCCTCCAGGAGTAGCTATAAAATACACAGAGATATCTAGAAGAGTGCCTGCAGTCCTCCTACCCCTCTCTTGTCGAAACCTGAGCAGGGTTGGGGGAGGAGCAGTTAAAAACTTCCTTGTTCCATCCCACTACAAGGAAATGGAACAAGGGCTATAACAAGTGCCAGGATTCTGAGGACATCACACCAGTTGAACCAAGCTTTCTTCTCAGGATTGTCATTCAGGATCCTCTAGTTCATTCAGTTGCCAAACTTTGGTTCAGACCCAAAATCATTAGTCTCTTCCCTTTTGACTGTTCTCAAACTACAAGAAAACAAATCATCAGTCAGTGAACAAAAAGCTCTCTGGTGCTTTCTGTTCCTGACAGAAGGTAATCGGGAATGTACTCCCATGGTAGGAAGAAGCTTTATCAGTTTGGAAAATGACCTTGCTCAGTTCCATTAAGAACACAGCATTGTTTTATGTCCATCTGTTGTGAAGAGTTTGTTGAAGAGCTAAACCAGCTTTTGACAGACCTTGCCTCTTCTGCAGGTGCAGAGAGAATATTTTCTTCATTTCATTTTGTTCAACTAGTTCAATTCAATGACTAGTTCATTCAAAGTTGAGAAATCAATTGGGAATGAACAAGCAGGAAAGCTTGTTTTCCTCTTCCCATCTATGACCTCTTCCTATCTATGAAGAAAAGAGTGTGAGAGGATGAGATCATCTAGCTCTAAAATTATGAAGGACATAGTGACCAGAAACAATTAGTTCAAGTCTATAATATCTACAGATAATATTTCTTTTGTTTAATAAAGCAGTTCATTTTAAATGCAAAACATGCTTTGCTAAACTTTTTTTAATGTATCCAACATGTTAGGTAGCTTTTATTTAACAAATGAAAAACAATTTTGAAATGCTATTTTTGTGCATCTTAATTGAATTCCAATTTCCCTGCAAAGGTAGCTTGACACAAATCACAAGTCAAAAATAAATCATCTAATAAACAAGAAATGCATCATTCCCCTTTTCTAACATAATAAAACAAGTAAATATTAAGAATCTGAATAAATGCATGTTTGGCTATATAATTGCTTAAATAAATGTGTATAGTTATGGTGTATCCTCCTGGTTAGCAAAATAAAATAAATAAATAAATAAAATACCATTTTATATCAATGAGAATCGGCCTTTCTTTATGAAAATAACTAAAAAGTACAAATGTGAACCAATATTGAAATCCATTATTTAAATCATGGTTTCCTCCTTGCGGATTTAAATCATGATTAAAATTGGTTATTTTAATAATTTTGATTTAAATCACTCCATGCTGGTGTGCTTGCAGATAAGGACTGCCACAGGGCCACACCTAAAAATGTTCATCCACAGTTACCCCAGGCACATTTCCTCTGGAAGATAAATGGTGGGTACACACCATATTTAAACTAGCTGTGCAGTTTGTGGTGGTGAACTCACTAGCTAGCTATGATTTTTATGGTGCGAACAAATCAGTGCTGATATAGGGGATGAAGAAAACTACATAATTTTTCTAAAAACTGTTACTTTACTTATTTCCTTTTCAATATCATCTTAAGGGAAACCATATGAGGCTGCATAGTTACACCCAAGGCAGATGAGTTCTTTTTTTAAATTAATGAGATTACAGTAAATAACTAGGGAATTAACTGGCATTAGCTTCTCACTGTTGCAAACATTTTATACTAACAAACTGTCCCATGCCATAGTCTGTTTCTTTTTACAGCATATCTTCTATCTGGGAATTGTATCTAGTAGAGATGGCCCCAAACCAAAAGCTAGGATCCAGAAACCCTTCCAAACTTTGCTGTAGGGTGGGAATGGACAGAGCTTTAAATCTGAACTGGGATCTGGCTTTTCACAAAAAAAACAGTGTCCTAGCCCCTGTTATATAAACTCACGCGATTCTACTGTCAACCTAAATTACCCATGTAGTTTCACATGGATAAGAATATCTTTGCTTTCAGTCCTAAACCGCTGTGTACTGTTACTGCAGGCTATTAAATAGCAGCTGCATTCCACTCTAGGCACTTCATTTCAGCTGTGAATGCAGTGATCCAAGTGTACAGTTTGTTAAGGCACTTTGGGATTTTTCAGGACAAAAAGTGCTATCTAAAATTATTGATCTGTTCTCACATACATCTTGAGCCATGCAGGTCATTGACCCAGATCGCTACGTTTTACCATCACCTTAACCAGTAGGATTCCATTATGCAGACAAAGGAACGAAACAGTATGAAATATGACTGGCAGTTACCTCTCACCATCCAGCAATGATCTGTTCATAACTAGCTTGTAATCAGACCTCACTATTTCAAAAAAAGACCCACAATTTTTCTCTTGTCGAAACCTGAGCAGGGTTGGGGGAGGAGCAGTTGAAAACTTCCTTGTTCCATCCCACTACAAGGAAATGGAACAAGGGCTATAACAAGTGCCAGGATTCTGAGGACATCACACCAGTTGAACCAAGCTTTCTTCTCAGGATTGTCATTCAGGATCCCGAGAGAGTGGTCTCATAGTGGACCTCTCTCCGTCTCTCTGACATATGATTTTGAAGAGCTAAAATATTGGAGCTATTGCTCTCAGTGCTTCTTGTAGTTACACAGGATTCCAGAGGAGGGCAGACAGTTTCAAGTGAAGAGTTTACACTTTATAGGAGACTGAGAGACAAAGGTGGGTGAGGTAATATCTTTTATTGGCCCAACTTCTGTGGGTGAGAGAAACAAGCTTCCGAGCCACGCAGAGCTCTTCTTCATGATCGGATGAGCACGTTTACTTGCAAAATTGAAACTCGTGAGTTATCTTCTCAGTGTAACAGAATCACATGGAAGGGATCACTTTTTCTGGGGAAGGCATTACTTCTTCCCAGGAACAGGGCCGGCTTTAGGCGGATTCCCCCGATTCCCCGGAATCGGGCTCCGCACCCACTCCTCAGAGGGCTCTGTGCCTTAGGCACCTTTTTCATCTTTTTACTCACCCAGTGGTGGTTCGCTCCAGGTCTTCCACAGCATTTCGGCGGCGGGGGGGTCCGCTCCGGGTCTTCGGCGGCATTTCGGCGACAGGGGTCCTTCACTGCTGCAGAAGACCTGGAGCAGACCCCCTGCCGCTGAAATGCCGCCGAAGCCCCTGACCTCCGCCGGGTATTCGAATCGGGCCCCGCAGTTCATAAAGCCGGCCCTGCCCAGGAAGATGACAGAAGCATAAAAGTTGGGGACGTTTGGAGATGGATCTGAATTCTGTGTGAAAATCCAGCCAGTTTTCCTTCCCCTACCCTGCAAAAATTGCCACCCAGTTGGAAAATTCTCCAAAGCTCCAGTTAGTTATTTTGACAGGTGAAACTGACAATTCTGGGCAATGAGCAGTTTCTTGAGGAAGGTTTTCTCCAGTACTTTACCAGAGCACAGCACTGTATGGAGAGGGCAGCCTCTCCTAATGCTCAGTCGTCTTTAAGAATCAGCTCAAGCGGCAGAGTGCAGATCTGGATTTTGAACAGCTCAGAATTTTGGGGTGTTCAGACTCAAGGTATTGGTTTGGGTCTGTCTCTAAAACAGTTGGACTATCCTGGCACTTACCAACAATAGTCATATTTCACTGTGTGTTTGTTTCATGTTAAAGTACAAATGTCTCAAGGGATCTTCTACATGAGCTAAAGTCCAACATCAACCTCTAGTTAATATTATAAGAATGAACAAACCTACTTTATGACAAAATTTATAACATCCTAGGACTCTAACCTAGGGCCTGATCCTACTTAGCAGAGGGTGAGCATTAATTTAACGGGACATCCGGTAGGGAATTCTTAAAAAAATATTAGATCTGCTGAAAAGTAGAATATGTTTTCAAATAACACTCCTGCAAAGGTTCATTCACTGTGTTGCAACAATCTGATTTTGTACTATGAATAAAAACACTGGGAGGTACCACCTCTGAAAAATAACTGTCAATGTTTTTTCATACTGTTGTCCTTCATTTCATGCTATTCTTCAAAGCCTCTCTGTGTAACTCCTACAGACTTCAGTGTGCTTGCAGGATTGGCCCTCTAGTCCTAACTATAGTGATGAAAACACCTTATGTGTGTTTGTCTCATTGTCTTTTTGATTGTAATCTCCTGGGGGGGGGGGGGGGGGAGAAGGAGCACTATGTTCTCTCTTTTATTTGGAAAGCTCCTAGCTAATCGGGGGCACTACCAAAAACAAATAATAAATGCACTGAACTGTAGCAGGTTACTACACGAAGGGAGGTTGGATTCTCTTTTTCCTGGTGATAGTAACTTTTGTTCATTGGCGATGAACTTTAAATGTGAATTATTAGTGAGTTAGGAGTAATAATGAGATATTAATACAATTCTATGATTCTATGATTAAAACAATGAGGTAATTAGTCTGCACTAGGTAAGCCCTGACTGGACCTTGGCATTCAACTCTTGGCATCACATTTCACAGGAAACCTTTTTTCTTTAGAGATGAGAGACAAAATTATCAGTGGTTTGAAATATATAGTTGTAGGAAAAGTTGCAAAATCTAGGCATGTTCAGTTTAGGCCTTGTCTTTGTTGCAGGCTTAACTAGAGTTAAGGAGAAAACCCACTGTTAAACACGCTCCACTCTCCCACATCCACAAGCCTCTATTTGTACCACATGGCAAGGCACCCACCATGCCCTGAGGTGAGTGAGCTTGTTCCATATATTGCTAACCTGAGATATCTGCAGGGAAAATGCAACCACAGCCAGTCACAAGAATAGATACTTCATGGTCCTCCAGTTACTTCCCCACAAGCCTCTCGGGCACCCACTCCTGCGTACTATCTTTGCCATCTGCCTGTGGTCTGATCCCTGACTGGAAGTGGTCTGCCTTCATAGGCCTCTGCTCACCATCCTCTAGCTCCATCCATCTCCAGTGTTTAATACAGCAGAACAGTGCCTACTCAGAAGCCCATGTATCAGTGTGTAGTCACCTGGCAGGAGAATCAGACCAGAATGTTGATACAGCTCTGGGCTGAAGCAACCAAAACCATGACTTAACTCCTCAAAGAAGAACCTCAAACTGTATGATGGGTTTATCTCAGCAACTGCTGGCTAATGAAATGGACCGGACAGCAGTGCAGGGAGAATATAAAGGGGCTCAAGGTGAGGTACCAGAAGGCCAATCCAGGACTACCTGACAACATGTTTATTTCATGAGGAACTGGACCATGTTCTGAGAAGCATGTCATGTATGGAGCCTGATTTCAGCAGGGACTTAGCTGTGGAGCCAGGATGGGTGTATGTTTAGAGAAGACATGCTCCACCCCACCAGACAGCTCTAAAAGGGTGGGTGGATAATGACACTAGGTTCAGAGATGATCTCAACCATGAATCACGAGAACTCTTTCCTGATCCGGACCAGGAAGAGCACAGTGGAGTGGAAAGGTGTAGCAAATCGCACTCACTGCCACGGCACCTCCTGCTGGTCAGTCTGGGAATTAGCTCGATTCCAGCTCCGGAGTGCCCCCTGCTGGCGGTGTCTCACCTGCCTCAGGCCCCCGTGTCCCTCCCGGACCTTGGTGCCCTTTACCTCAGGGTTCTGCCCCAGCAGTACCCCCACACTCTGGGTCTCCCCTCCCCGGGGAACCCCCAACTCTCTAGGCCCATCTTGCCTCAGTGGCTACTGCCAGTCGTCATCTAGCCCCCTTTCACTGGGGCAGACTGCAGTCTGTAATGGCCACTCATCACTGGCAACGGGGTTGGACCAGCTGCCTCTGCCTATCCCCGGGCTGCGCCTCCTAGCCCCAGTACCTATGTAGGCCTTTATAAAGGCCTCAGCCTAGGTAGTTGCCAGGCTGAAGCTCCCCAGCTCCTCTTGCCCTTCCCCAGCCCTGCTCTGCTTCAGGTACCCTATCCCCAGGCAGCTAGGTCCTTCTCCCTCCAAGTTTGGAGAGAGACTCACTCAGCTCCTGCCTCACAGCCCTTTTATAGGGCCAGCTATGGCCTGCTTGGGCATGGCCCCAGCTGTGGCTGCTTCCCCATTCAGCCTAGCCTTTTCCCCACTACAAAAGGCATCACACAGAAGAACTAGGAGAGGACTCAGTCTCTCTGCCAAGTAAGATGGGCACAGCCACCTCTGTTGTTATGAAGGATATTACAAAATATTTGGGTGGGTTTTACCTCTAATTCTAGCTGCTGCTTCAGCTGGGGTCAAATGCTGTCATTACACTTGTCCATCCATCCATCCTGACTAGGCTGCTTAAAATGATGTGCAAGTGGATTAAAACCTATCTGCAAACCAGCTTCTTACAGCAGCTGAATGCAATATATTTTCATAATGAAAAAACATTCATATGACAGTAAAAAGTTTCTTGGCTGTACCTAAGTCCAGGCAAAATGTAGCTTGCCAGAACATACTACCATCCAAATATACCTACATGTTAAGGCACATTCCCACTAGCATAGAAGCCGGTTTATTGTTGATCTGCTTTTTGGACAGTTCCTGGAGATTTTTTCCCCTCTGCTCAGTAAATATTACAGGCAGTCTCTGAGATTCCTTGGTAAAGCAAGCCTCCCTCTGCCACCATTATAACTTGCAATCCCTGTCCAGTCACTTACCAGTTCATCTGTCACAAGACATAGGAAGATTTCCTTTGCATGTAGAGGAAGTCTTCTCCCTAAAGCCTGGAATAACTGGCCCCTCTTCCATTCTGGAATCTGAAGAAGCATGATGTCTTGTAAGGTTGCAGCTGCCTGAAAGAGGTTTAATATAATCCCCATTGCCATTCTGTCAGCCAGGATATGGTACTCTCTCCCATGCCCACCCACCCCCCCTTTCCCAAAAAGAGTTTTTTGGGAGATTTGAAAAATAAAATCAACTCCCCATTTAATTTCCTGAGAAAACTCCTTTAGAAAGATTCACAACTTGCAGAAGTTTGTTGGGTGTAAGAATCAGCAAAGAGAATGGCATTCTTTTGAGATAACAGTTGCTACTTTTTAGTTGTGGCTGTGTATACTGAGTATGAATATAGGGAGTCAAGGACACGCACAGCCTTTTCTTTCCTCGCTCAGGACCAAGTGAGACAGAAATAGTCTCATTGAAGGATGGGAGGCCAATTAGGAGACCACTCAGTGTCAGTGACAGGCTTCAGAAATTGAGTTCAACATCATGGAGGACCAGAGATGATGTAATAATGGAGGTGCAAAAAGACTGCTCCATCAGAAAAGCCCATGGAGTTGAAGGAGAAGCAATAAGAAGTTGGAAGAAAAACAAAGGAGAATAAGGAGTCTGAGGAGAAGTTGCTGGCAGAGTATCTCCACCAGGATTGTGAGATGAGAGAGCAAGACAGAGTTTCAAAGGGCCATATTTGAGAGACTATTCGGGCCCATGAGCCAGGGGGGTGAATCCAGATAGTAGGATCTCCTTGTTGAAACAGTTCAGACTTCCAGAAGATCATGGATCCTTATGCATCCAATGTAGGTGTCCATGAATATGTTGCAGTGGTCTACAAGGATCTGCATAATGAAGGAGAAGTATCCTTTCCTGTTAATGTACTTAATTCCTTGACATGGTGAGCATAGGATGGGTATATATGAGCCCCATCAATCACGCTACATAGCTTGGGAATCACATCTGTTCAAACCCCAAAATTATTTCAGGATTATTTCCATCCTAGGAGAAAGCACAGCATTAATTGCCTTGCAAATTTCCATCACCATGGATTCGTTTACTCTGAACTGATTACTGGCAGATCTGTAACAATCTGGGGTTGCCAACTTCCACAGGGTGGTAGCAACACACTTATGGATCGTTATTGGCTGCCACTCTTACATCTGGAAGTTCTGCTGCTCAAGGGCTGTGACAAGCTCCTTACACAGATCCAAAGAGAGTGGCTTTTCTTATGCAAAAGTTCTGGCCCCGCTGCTGTGCATCTCATGTTTCCATCACAATGTAGTCCCACTACTGTATGCTTGTGTTCCTGGTTCAGAAGAGGTGGTCTGCGTTGGAAGCATCTGCCATGGGAAACTGCATCTGCTCAGTCCATCTATTCATGGTCCCCATCTCTTATTGTTGTGCTTCGCTGCCTCCATCTTCTCCAGTCTAAAAGCAGCCTCTGAAACACCTTCCACTATCTCTTGGCAGAAGCTTCTGTGAAGGCACAAAAAAAGAATCTTTGCATTCATAAAAAGCTGCAGCTGTCGGTCTGTGTTACTGGGGCAAGCAGGAACCATTCCTTTGACACATAACAGCACACCAACACACCAGTTGGGTCCTGCCAGGACATGAATTTCCTGTACCTAGTTTATTTTCTCTCTCAATCCCCTGACTGAGCAGACAAGTTGCCCCACAACACTCTGTGAATGCGAACGGAGAGTGACACAGCGAGTTGTAGCACTATGAATCTCAGGAGATGCACCCAGGTAGCTGTATTGCTTATCCCAGCCACATACAGCACCAGGGTGGATGAAAGACCTAAAAACAGAGTGCTTATATTGACCATATGGTTATGTTAAGTCATATATGTAACTACATATTGACTAACCCACAATCAGTTAACCAGTGAGTACCTAGCCTTAGACAGACTGAAATATATTGAGGGCAAACTTGATAATTGCCTACATGTACATTAATGAACATTAAAGCTACACAACAGGACCTCACAGCTATCTGTCAGACCTGGGCACAGGACAACTTATTTTCTTTTAAGAACCTGAGTCATCCACATTGTATGTTGGAGGACAGAGGGTTGGAACGGGAAGGGTTTCTTGTTCCTGATCTGGGATCTGTATTCAACCATGCTGCTTTGTTTTGATGAGTTCTGTTTTTAGTTTCTTCTTGTTATGGTGCCCCAACAACTCCAAGCCCTGGGCAGCCAGAAGCTGAAAGATATAATTATAAGAATGAGGACAGGAACCAATTATTTCCCCTTTCTAACAAGGTCAGGAAATGGTAATTAAAATAAACTTGAGTTAGAAAAATGGCGTTTACTTATTAGAAAATACTTATGAATTATGCCCGTTGGAAAAACCTGCCAAGGTAGAAACACCATCACTGGAGCTAATCAAGGCTAAGGCTGCACCCTCATGGTCAGAGCCAGCTCAGACAGAACCCATAGTTGCAAGGGGTTGTGAGTTGGGGAGGGGTCACTCACAGGGAGACAGCATGCACATGCTCCTCATTCCTCCAAGTCCCATACCACCACAGTGTGAGGAAACTGATTTTGTGCTACACCTCCTGGACCCCAAGTCTGCTTGTTCCCAGACCCTGCCTAGACTCTAGACCTGGGCTAAGAAAGTCTCCACCCCCACACCAGTGAGAGGCAAGGCAGGTGAGAAGGAAGTGTCTGCAGGGAAGGAGATAATTTGATGTTTTGCTTTAGGAAGTAGTGGTGGGAATCAGGGTCCTTTCCTCAGTGGCTCCCGGTTGCCTTACTTTCTCCCTACTGGGGGTTTCTTTTGTGCCCTTCCCAGCTACTTCCTCCTTTCCTTCCTCTCCTTTACAGGCATTCTCCAGGCTCCTCCCCACCCTTACCAGCTGCTGCTGCTTCCTCTGGTTCACTCCCATTTTGGCCACTTCATGCTGAACCTGAGATGAAGTTTTTCAGGAACCACTATTTTCATGCTACCTGCTGCTTTCTGTTCGTGTCCCAGAGCTCCCCTCCCTTCAGGCAGCCTCTCCTCAATCATGTCTGCCCTTTTCCCCATCCTGCCCTGCATCCTCGATCTTCCCCAGTCACAGGCAACCTGGCCTAATCTGTGGAAGTTATAAGTATTTTCGTTAAATAAATAAGACACTATTTGAATTATAAAATGGGAGGGTGGGGTAAGAACCATTTCTTAATAGGACCCCAAATTAGGTGGTCTCCAGAGATATACTTGAACTGGTTCTGTGCTCCTTATTTAAGGACACTGAACTCTGTTCTGCCATGAAGCAGGTGAGATGACTGGATAACCCACTGGAACCCCCTGCCAAAGGACCCTAACTGTGCTGATTCCCCCGCAACAAGAATGGTACATCCTCTACGAAGAGCATACAACTCAGCCTTTAGTTAGAAGTTTGGTTAGTGGAGACATTCAGCACAGGAATGTGGGCTTGATATCATTTTCATTTCTCCCTGAGGATTAAATTTAGTGTCTTATGTAGCACAGACCACAAACAATTCCTGATATCCATCCGGAGGATCTCTAAAGTCCTGTCACCTTGGCATTTATCAGAAATAAATGCAATATGGAGGGGAAGCATCAGTGACGTTTTCAAGCATTGTATAGAATTCTGCCACCAGTATTTCATAGCATAAAAGCTCCCAGTGCAAAGTGACTGGGTTATGCTGGCTGCTTCTGACTCTCATCCCTTCTCTTTGTTTTCGTTCTCTAGGTCATCCTGTCTTCAGTGAATAAGCAGGCACATTTTGCTCCGTTCATTTTCTTTTCCTTTGTTGAATTGCTGATTTGGATCCAAAGGTTTGTTTGTGCAGGTGACAATTTAGCTGCCTGTTTTGTGCTACAGAGACATCAGTTTAGATCCCATCCACACTACAAATGCAATCATGTCAGCAGACCTGAACACAAAGTAGTTCAGTGTACCCCTTTCCTGAGCTTCAGCATGATTCTTAAAATAGAGGTCTTGTCTACACTGCAGAAGGGGAACTGTGCTTTAAATCAGGTTGGGGCTCTCAGGTTTGGGGCTGAGGTGGTGGGAGGAGGGAGCCCTGTGAAAGAGAGGTGGTGAGGAGTTCAGGTTTGGTGGCAGATGGGGGCTGCAGTGGGAAGGAGCAGGGGCAAGTGGGGCTGAAAAAGAAGCAGTTGCAATTCACTCAAAATAGGCAAGGCCCTTCTGTTAAAGCCATTTCAGGTAACACTAGACCCACTGGCAAATGATTAGATGTGTCCTTAACCCAGTTGCTGGCCCAGTGTACATAGGGTCCAAATAGTCAGAATACATCTGTGCTCTCTTTTCTTATTCATGAGACCCCAGAATCAAACCCATAATGGATAAAATAAGTAGCGGTGTCCTTAATGGAGAGAACCCCAAAACTGTTCAGCTGGGTGGCATGGGCCGCATATTGCTAACAGAGAGTAGCCTCAGATTCAAGCAGTAAGGCCCTGTGCTTTTAGAACAGGAGAACCCAAGTACGGGCTCTGCTGTCAGTGTGCAATGCCAAGTGACCATGGTGGGCTGCATAATAGGGACAGCTACTAGAGACAAAGCGGGTGAGGTAGCATCTTTTATTAGATCAACTTCTGTTGGTGACAAAGACGAGATTAAAAAGAGGCCGTGAGTGGATCACAACAATTAGTGTGAGTTTCAACCATCTGTAACCCACTAACTCTCTATTTTTGTCTTATGACTGCAGAGGTGCTAACGGGCCATTCTACCTTGAATGGTCCCTCACAATATGCGCTAATTACTTGTGCTAAACAATCTGGTCCACAGCATTTAGCTGAGACCTCAGAGTACTTTCCCAGACCTGAAGAAGAGCTCTGGATAGCTTGGAAGCTCGTCTCTCTCATCAACAGAAGTTGGTCCAATAAAAGATATTACCTCACCAAGCTGTTTCTCTAGTATCTTGGGACCAACATGGCTACAACTACATTGCATAGGGACAAGTACAGCATACTTACGTGGTCACAGGAATTGTTATAGGATAGGACAAATGCAGCACAGCAGAGGAAAGAAATTAGGATGCACAGGCAAGGGGAACATATCAATGGGAGCTGAAAGAGAAAGACGGGGCAGTTGACAGCAGTAATATCCCTCTTTAAAGAAGAGCCTGGGTGATTACTGCATAAAGTTTGCATGTAATATAGCTTTTGGAAGCTGTCACTGACCTCTTAGTCCTAGGTCTTGTGGTTTTTGAAAGAATGAACATTTAAAGTAAATAAACTACGACAATCTCTGAGCCTTTTCCTCCCTTTCCCCCCTCTCCTTCTCTTGGCCAAGGGAAGATAAGTTTTATCACAAACATTTCCAAGACGATACATTGTATGAATGCGCAAGGTCACATATTGGGTTGGAAGGCAGCAATTTATAAAGGACAGCAAATTTTAAGCTTTAATCCATTTTTTCCTCTATTTAAAATCTCTAACAGATCAAGTATTTTGAGATAGAAAACAATGTCTCTCATGCCTGGGCATTTTTAGGGATTGGCAGTGTCACGCTGCCTGGAATGGCTCACCACCATGAGTGCCTACCACAGGGCAGACACCCCACACTGATGGTATGTTCTATAATTAGATTTCCCCAAGCCAGTAACAAATGTGAACTTCTGAATCACTATAATAGTCTCACCATTCACTTACCCCAGACCAATTTGAATCTTAGATCTCACACGAAAACAACACCTGTGTAGCCACTCCTGTAATAAACTAACAAAGGTTTATTAAATAGGAAAAAGGAAGAGTTATTTACAGGTTATAGCAAGAAAACACATGATTCCTAGACTAACACATCTGTCATGTTTATCAATTCAAGATGTCTTTCAGGGCAGATCCAGGGGGTAACCTTTGGGGATCTCTGAGTCGGTTTAGAATCTCTGGCCCTGAGAGTTCACATGGCAGAGATGGGAAATTTTCTTGTGTCTTTATTTTATTTCCTTTGTTTAGTCTCCAAATGCATAGGATGAGCTTCCTTGCACATAGCATTTCCAAGGTGCGATAGCTATTAACCAATCCTTTGTATTGTGACGTTCCTTGATGTCCCATCTGATTTTGATAGTTCTTCGAGTGATGGTCCCTATTGTATTCCACTGAGGATTAATGTGCATGCACCATGCAGCTGGAGTTGGACCTTATCAAAGTAGTAGTGTCCGAAGGTCCACGTATGCGCCCTTGCATTGCTTCATGGTTTTGCCCGAGGTGATAAAGGGCAGGGGGCGACCGACCACATCTTCAGTTCCTTCTCACTGCTGCATGATCTGAGTCGGAGCTTTTGCTTTTCTCTCATCCTTGGTGACGCACTTTCCAAACTCTCCAGAAAAACTGTTTTTGTTCTTGTACATAATTAGGATTTTACTGATTTTGTAGTAGCTTTAGTGTTCATAGTCATTTTTGTAGGATTAAGGATTTTGGGACGTCACTTCAGTAGTCCGTCCCCCCCCAACCATCTCTCCCCTAGCACTTGTGTCTGGATACTGGATTATGCAGCGTTTCTGCTGCCCTAGGCGGCAGAAGGTCTCGCCCCAAAATGCCGCCCCCCACAGAGGCGGCAGAAGGTCGCCGCCTCCCAAATTGTAGCGCCCTAGGTGACTGCCTAGGTCGCCTAATGGGTTGCGCCAGCCCTGAGATTATGATGATAAAATTCAAGGTCTACACTTCCTGCCCTGATGCCCTCGCTCTTTTTCACTCATTGACTAACATCAACACTGTCTGTACTGTTTCAGGGAAGCCCAAGTTACATCCAGGTGCAGTATCTGTCTCTCCTTCCCTGCCCTACGCCTTAAGAAGCACCTCATGGAGTTTGCCATGAGGCCTTAGTCAGATCCTGGCCAGGGGACCCGCTCTGGACATCGGCCTGAGCAATCCAGGAGTGCACCTCCTACCACAGAGTCCCAGTCCGGTTCGGCCGGTACCAGTGCTATGGACCCCATGCTGGGGCCTAGCCATGAACCATGGAAGGATGTGCCTAAGTATGGCAGTAAGTCTTCCTCCAAACCCAAGAAAGACACTGCACCCTCCAGGAGTTCTGGCCACAGAGGAGGGGTGCGTTCCAAGGCTTACAAGAGCAAGAAGTCGTTGCATCATTTGCTGGATCTGCTGGTCCCGGTTCCTGAATCGCACCCCTCCTGCATCAGCTCGGCCAGTACAGTGTGAATTGTTGGTCTCCAGGCAGGTCCCCTTACCGGCTCTGGTTCTATCCGTGGACCAGGTGCCATTGATGCTTTGCTTGCTCTGCCTCTGTTTTAGTTCCTCTATTTAGCAGTATTTCCACCTTTCCTCAGCTCAGGAATCAGCTTCCTTTAAATCTCCTATGATGTTTTGTGCTGGGCTTATAGCAGGGGTTCTCGGACAGCTTACTTCCGTGAACAGTTTCATGTGAGACATACCCTCCCCGCTTCCATGCACACAGCCCCTCTCAATTCCCCCCCTCTTGGTTCTAGAAAAGCTTTCATTCTGTGGCCCATCAGGAAAGGCTCCACAGAGTACAGACTAAGAAAGGAAAGCAGGTCTTCAATCTCATGAATTACTTTCCTGTTCCTTACTCCTTTCTGCTTCCTCAAGTATGTCCTGTCTCTTTTCCTACTGGTGGTTGCAACATTCCCTGCTAGGCTTGATTCTTAACTGCTTATTTCTACAGACAGGCAGGCAAGCAAGCAACTATAGGAAAGAAGAGTCATAATCACATGACCAGCAAGCACAGTGTGGTATGTGCTTTGAGAACCTGTGATCTACCCCATCCACCTGCCAACACTGAACTGTTCTGCATGGTATATTTATTAGTCCAGTCTAAGTGTTCTTTTGTTTGTTTGTTCTATGACTCAAAGGATGCGGCTTCCACTTTCCTTTGGAAAACCTTATGAGAGAATAGCAGGTCTCTCATATATCACTGCTTCTTTGTTTTATCAGAGCCCTCCTTGTGAACCCTTCTGATTTTCTTTGGGGTAAGCCACAACTACTGTATCACTTTATAATGGCAGATGGCCATAAAATTAGTCACAGTAGGCAGTGTTCCCCAACAAATGCCCAAGGCATCTTGCTAGCTTTTCATTCGTTTCCCATTTTAGTCAGAAATTAAAAATCACATCAATTTCCTTACTAATTTTGCCTTCTTTTCCAGCTGTGCCAGAGATGGAGCTGGCAGCTGTCCAAGCCTGAAAGGAGTAGAAAAATATTGGAGGAGGCTGTCCGTGCCTGGAGTCTTGAGCTGCACCCCCACTTTTCCACTGACTGCCAACATGCAGTAGATAAGCAACAGGTCTGGGGGCTGTATGGGAAGAACAGCCTTGGCATTGTAAATGAAATCCTATAATCTCACTTCACAGGGTGTGGGAGTTAAATCCAAACTGAGAAATACAGCATTCATTTCTGGCAGTAAAAATATAGCCAGCCACATGCAGGAAGGCAAAGAGGAAGTTTTCATTAGGTGGTCTCTGCTTTTTTTATAGCTGCTTTCTAGTTTTTATGAGACTCTTTCTGTAGGCCTGCATGCAGGGGAACAAATTGATTTTCTCCACACTTTTAAGCCATACATTTTTTTTTATGTCCCATCCACGGACAGGGTGTATGGTTGGGATAAGTGCATCTCTGACCGCAGCATATTTTTAAGCATAAGTATAAAGCAGTGCTCAGCCCATAAATAAGCACAAGAGTTTTTAAAGCTGTGATCTGAAAAGCATTAGAAAATAATTACAATATTTCCTTATACACCCAGAAATTGACTCAAAAGGTGTAAACAGAGATGCAGTCAGCAAATGCCTAAAGCTACAGGACGAAGTAAAGACTCTGATCGGTGTAGACTGGCACTCCTATTTTCAGTGTAGGCCTGTGCTCCTTTGAAAGAAGAGGTGATACATGGAGTACAATTAAAGGTAGAGTGCATTGTACTGCAATACACTCAGGCTTAGGCAGAATGACAGACCGGTTTGGAGATTCTTTGTTATTTCTCAAAAATACTAGAGTTGGTTGGGGGATGGGGAAATCAACATTTTCCCCCCACAAAAAATTATGGGGAAAATGCCCATTTGAATTTTCTCAGTAAAAAAAAGTTGTTTTCTGTGAGAAATTTTAACACATTTTAAAATGAAACATTAAGTCAAAATGAATTTTTTTTTCAATTTTTGGAAATCAAAAGGTTTCAGTTTTACCTTTTCAGATTGCCTCCCCCCTCAAAAATCCAAAACCTGAAAATGGAAAAAACTGATATTGTTTTGGTTTCCAAAAACTGAAAGAAATTTCATTTCTAAATTATCCAAAAATGTGTTTAATTTCAAAACATCAATTTAAAATTGAAAAAAAAGTTTGGAATTTTCAGTTACACAGTTACTCCAAACAACTATAGACTTTTCCAGTATGAAAATTAAAATATTTCATCAAAATTTTTCTATAGAAATGCCAGTGTCAACAAAAATTACATTTTCTGATGGAAAAACAATGAGGAGTCCTTGTGGCACCTTAGACACTAACAAATTTATTTGGGCATAAGCTTGCTGTAATATATATCTATACTGCTTACTGTATTTTTCACTCCATGAATCTGATGAAGTGGGTTTTAGTCCACGAAAGTTTATGCCCAAATAAATTTGTTAGTCTCTAAGGTGCCACAAGGACTCCTCGTTGGTTTTGCTGATACAGACTGACATGGCTACCACTCTGAAATCTGATGGAAAAAATTTTCAGTCAACTTTTTGTTTTTTGACTATTTCTAATAATTATCTGAGAACGAGTCTGATCGATATTTTTAAAATATAATAGTTTTTGAAGATTGTCTTATCTGGGGTCTTATACCATTCTTGACACCATTGTATTTGAGTAGCTTACACCAGCAGAAGATAAAACAGATGTAAACCCACAGACCTGTATGTCAACAGGATTCTGTCCAGAAGTAAAGCTCAATTTGGGAATGTGAACATCAGAGAAAGCGCTTCCAGCCTAGAGTGGCTCAGCTTGTTTTCAAAGTTCTGTTTCTGGAAGATGGGTCTCTCTCTCTCTGACCTCTTTCTGCTCCCACTCTTCCTTTTGGGATTATCTTTTACCCCTTTTTATCTGGAATTGTTAATTTCTATGGGCACTGAGCCCGGTTTTTGTATACATTTATAGCTGGTTTGTACTAGGCACAATACTATATCCTGAAGACAGGATTTGTTTTTTTTTTCTTTTCTAGTTATAACATGAAACTAGGATTTCCCATCCTGGTGCTGATTACATGATGGGACTTTTAACATCTGCTCTACCCCAACCCCTTTGGTGGACTTCTACTCCTCTCTCCCCCAAGGTGGCCAAAGAAGAATCTTTCAGTTTGATTTTCTTGAGAGTTTAGGGCAAGGGTGGGAGGAATGAACGCCTAATTGAGCAATGTTACAAAGGCAACCTCTGTTCTGCTGGGAGCGTGCCTGCACATGCGTCAGCAGAAACGATGCCAGATGCCATGGGCAGGCTGGCGTCTGTCAACATGGAAACTAAACAACATTCCCCCAAATACTTTAAATATCCCAGGCTGTGCAAGGTCTACAGCTAATATTTGAATCTAGTCACCACAGGGTAAACAGCCAAAAGGACCTATGGAAAAGGAGGGTCTGAAAGCCTAATATCAACATCAAGGGATGTACACTAGGACGGGGTAGTGCAGACCTCCCAAGAGTCCCAGGTTTCATGGGACGGTCCTGCTTTGACCCACAAAATTCCCTGTCTTGGTCGAAGTGGCTCTTGTCCCGGAGGGTTGGCTAAGCTCAGCTGCCCTTTGCGGCCAGGCCAAATCTCTATGTGCTGTGTCCCCATACATCGGGTCGCAATGCCTTGAATGGGGAGCTGAGCCCAGCCAGTCCTGCAGGACCAGAGCTGCTGCAGCGTGAGGTGGTTTGCTCTGCAACTCTCCTCCCCCCAGGCCCAGCCAGCAGGATCCCTGCTGCCTTAATGTTGAGAGGAATGATAGGGTCTATAGATTCTTCCTTTCCTCCCGCCTATATTCATGGCTGTCAAGGGTAGGGCAGCTCCTCAAGTTACACGTCACTGGAACAAGTGTGTCAGGAGGCCAAGGGATGCTCCCCTCGTTTACAGTGTCACCAACTCTCAGGATACCTTAGGAAGTCATGAGATTTCAGCAAGGGCTGAAAGGAGCCAGTCCAGTGAGGACACCAGAAATGCCCCACAGGGCTGGAGCTTCAGCACTGGTCGGGAAGAGGGGGAAACCCCTCTGACTGGCTGGCTTCTCCACGGCCTTTGCCTACCCCTTCCTCGCTCTCAGGAGCCAACACCATTCTCACTGAGGCAAAGAGGGGAGAGGACTAGGACACTGTGGGAGGGAGGGGGACTCACTGAAGGTGGGGGGGGAGGCAGTGTTGTTCCCTGTCATGGTAGCAAGCCCAGGATGCCGTGAGAGCCATCGGTCAGTGCCACCCTGCGGGACCCTCCCCCCCAGGGCTGGGAGCTGTGTGGGGTCCAGATGCTGTGGCTGTAGGGAAATGGACCTGATGCCAATGCAGGGGAGGGACCAATCGGGGCTTTTTCGGAGGTGAAGCCTCTGCTCTGCAAAAACCCTGGACATTTCATGTTATTTGAAAAATTCCCCTAGATAGAGGCTCAAAAAAAGAGGCTATATCCTGGAAAACCCAGATGTATAGTAACCCTAAGAGGGAACAGAAAGAGCCCTCCTGTGAGTAACAGGGACAGGTCCTCTCCCCTCCCTCCCTGCAACACCCATCCTGGGAAGGGGCAGAGGGGACCTTGCTGCAGGCTCCCCCCCCCCCCCGACCTGGGAGAGGGGGGTTAAGCAACCCTAGAGCTGCAAAAGGAGTAGAGAGGATGCAGAGAAGTGGGGGAAACAGAGGCAGGATTGATTTGGGGGTGAGAGCTTCTGCCCTGGGGGATCAACATCACCTTTTGGGAGAGTTGGCAAGACTAATTGACACAGACCAGGGATGGGCCACGGGAGTTCAGAAACTAAAAAGACAGACCCAAACCCTTTTATTTTTTTTATTAAAGTCTCAAGATTTAAGGTCTGACATGATTTTTGAACTGTTGGGGTAGGCAATACCACATTCCCTTTTCTTTCATTGTGAAAGAAACCTCTAACCCGCCCTGAGCGAGATACACTGCAGCAGCCACCTCTTCTTCCTCACAGCCAAGTGGGAGCAGGAGCAGGAGACAGAAAAGAGAGGCAGCCTGGATGCCTGTTCCTCATCACAAACCCAAGAACCCCAACTACTCTCCCAGGTGCCTGGAAGCTTGTGATGGGAGATGCTGGGGAGCTGAGGGAGCCTGGGATCAGTACTGGGCTCCTCACCTTGGGCCACCACTACACCACCATCTCCTCCCAGCTGTTTCTTCCTGGCTGTGCTGCAGCATGGGAGCCGCCGGAGCGGAGGCACAAAGGGCAGATGGATAATTGCACAATGGCCCCAAGTGGCCAGGAGGCACAAACCACAAGCCTGATGCCTGCCCATAGCTCAGCTGGATGGATGCGTGCCAGAGAACCCAGCTGAAATGCAGGCAGCTGCGAGAAGGCTGTCCAATGTGAGAGTTTCACAGGCCATACAGGACACCTGCCAGCCCTGTTTATTGTGGGCAGGGTTAAATTTTCCTCCCATCTCCCTCTTTTCATCACGTACGTAACCCAAATAAAACCACATTCCTCGGTAGTTACACAGAGTCCAGGCATGGTATGTAGGATCAGCTCCCTCATTCACACTCTGACTCAGAGTGTAATTCTACCCGTTTGCAAGAGAGAGGGGCAAAGTCTAATAGATATTGCACTTGCATAGTAACCTTTCATTCAAGGGGTCTTAGAGCACTATGTATCATCCATGTTTTACAGGAGTGTAAACACTAAGGCAAAGAGGTAAAGTGACTTGCTCAAAGATATCTGATGAGTCAGTAGCAATCAAATAGTAACTAGAATCATGGCCCCGCTCTAGCCACTAGACAACACTATCTCATAGCAGCAGGGATGCCACCACAAAAACTGACAGGAGCACATCCCCAAACTTTCAGGCTCAAGGCTGGTTAGGCCCTTTTGGGGAGAGCACTCAAAGGAAATCACCGGGTGTTACAGGAAGGTGTGTCTGAGTTTTACCCTTTGGAATCTTATCCCCACGAGTCAGAACTTAACAGTATCCCAGTCTGGTACTTCCCGTCATCAACTGCTAGGTGTTAAATAGCTGGAGCGTGCCATTGGGTGTGTACCTAGCATACACCTACCTATCAGGCTATGTTCAGACTTGGGTGCCTAAAGTTAGGCATGTGCAGTAAGCGGCCTGATTTTTCCTCAAGTGTCAGTCACCCCATCTTCCACTGATTTCTATGGGAGCTGCTGGTTCTCTGTACATTAAACTGCCGGAGGCAGAAAAGTGCTGTTAGGTCTTCTAGCCCATTCAATGGCCACCGTAAGATTGTTCCTACAGTTCTAATACAGTATTTATTTATTTGTTATCTACCTCCCATTCAGACATTGTGGAGTGAAAGATTTGGAGAGCGGTTGTGGGTACACAAGCATATCCATATGACCTTTTGGCTAGCCTTCCAAATGCTGATCTCTGTTCCAACATGCCTGTCTTTTTGACAGACTTTGCTCCCTCAAAGTGCAGTGTATTAACTTACAACTTGCTGTATCAGGGCCTCAGCTTTTTGGAACAAGACCAGCCTTGTCTGTGAATTACAATACAAAATGTATAGTGTTATAGAAATAAGACTCAGTTCCTTGATACCTCTCCCCTCCCCCCCAATTATGACTGGAGAAAACAACTTGTACATTTCATGTTTTATTGCAAAATATTAAAATAAATTACATTTGACACCGAGTTATCCAATATTTACATACATTGTGATTCCAGTGACAATCACCAAACAAACAAAGAACAAACAGATGTTGTATCTGTTCATGTGACGGAGTGACAGAAGAAGTGAGATCACCAGGACTGTACAGACTAAAAATCAGGGGCTCTTTTTCATATATAAGTTAAATGCATCAAATTAGTAGACTGAAGCCTAGAAGGCAAGAAGAGAATAGAAAAGATAGAGCTCTCAGGCTCCTATTAAGGTCAATAGGTTTCTGTATTACTTTTTTGTTTCTATTTTACTGAGAATGTTGGTATATTTTTTATCTGTACCACTCAAATCAAATGGAGAAAAAAAAATCATCTCTTATGCAGGATGACAAGGTGTTTGTCAGTAAGCACTGGTTTTGGTTTTATTTAAGTTTTGTGGCGTCCATTGGCAGCAATGGATTCACAGAAACCCCCAGCACTGGAAGAACACGGCTCTTTTTGTCTATTATTCAGCAGTTTTGTACCAATGTATCAGATTTGTTAGTCTGCCTTCCACAAAACACACACACCATTGAAACCCATTTAGTCACCCTCAAACCGGTCTAACTGTCATAAGACAGAGGGGAGAGCAAAGTGGAAGATGAGGCCGCTTTGTCTTTTTAATTTGGATGTAGGAACAACATTTCAAAACACAACATAAAGACCTGGTTGCAACTGCCAATGTCTTTTACAGCACTGGATCGTCTTGGCAAATGGAAATCAGGCATGAGAGGGGAAACCATGCTCAGATTTAATGGCCCAGAGGTGGCTGGAAATAGGTTAGCAGCTGGAAGGATTCCACCCCCACACCCCACATCTATATCTGCCATAAATTTGTTTTTTTTATTAAAGTTAGCAGCTGACCCACATAATCCCACCTATAAAACTGAAATGATTGAAGAACAAACCCCAACAAAATTCTAAATGGTGGCAAATAGTAAATTTAAGTTTCCTTGAACTACTTCACATTTTCCCCAAGCAGCATCTGGGAAATGAAACTAGCTATAGGCACTTTTATGTTGAAGAGCTAAAACACTGGACACACTTCTGATTCATTACATGAGAATCAAAGGGCAAGAAGACAATGCTAGTTAATGCCCCAGACTGTTGCTTTTCTTAAAATGTGGAAGACAGGGGACAAAGAGGGCTGGCTGGCTGGCTGAGAACTCAAGCAATTCTGAGATGGCCCCAGATCTGAAAAATACTTTCGGGGGAGGGAGAGAAATCACCTCTTTGGTTTTGTGCTGGCCCTCTACAATGTACCAATTAAATCCCATTTAATTGGTGCATAGGCCTTGTGCTGGCCCACTGCAAAGAGGTGAATTTTGCCCAGTAGCGTTACAGTAAGGCACGTGAGTAGGTTGTCTTGAGTGAAATGTGTTTATGTCTCAAAAAAAGAATTCTGCATTTAGTTCCAGGAAAGTTAATCAGTACCTGAAAATCTATGGTGTTTATAATGTAGACTTTTATATTCTATGTCAGGAAGGTCCAAATGAGGGCCACGTCAGCAGCTTGGCAGAAGGCAGAGAGCTGCACCTTACTTGATAACATGAAACAGATTACATCCCTCCACATCTTTAAAGACACAGCTACAGTTTGATATGGAGATCGTGCAACAGTCAGAGCAGCCAAGAGACGTGTCTGGGTCATGTAATTTCTGTATGAAAGAGGAGCCACATTCTAAAGCTCCATGGACCACACTTTGGCTGCTCCTCTTCTCTACTGAACAGAGAATACCAAGCTGGACTTGCTTTCTCCATCTTTTTCAGTGTGCCTTTCTCCCTTACCCTAACCCTGCAGTTAACGGTCACTAAAACTTTGATCTTTGTGTCAACAATGGAAGACAAACTGGAGAACAAGACTAGTTTTTTGGAGTGTTTTGTTTTGTTTTAAGTAATGTGCATTTCTTTAATGAGAATATTAGACCTGCCACAGTAAAAGTCACACCTCTATAAATGAAGCACTGCCTCCCATTTCTTATGGTTGAAGGGGGGGGGGGGGGAAATCACCCAAAACCCTCTACACAAGGAGGCATACCTGAGGGGCTTGGAGTCATGATGAAAGGCTGTGAAAAGAAAACCTATTAGAACTCATCAAAACCTTTCTAGTACAGACACTCATTCATTCCAGCCTGTTGCAAATCTGATCACTTAGTCACCAAGATTCCAAAAAGCAGTAAAAGTATGAAATTACACTTTGAGTTAGATTCTCTCTTCAGCTATAATATTGTAAAGGTGGAATAACCACTGCAACCAATTAAGTTAATTCCACATTTTTGCCAACTTTTTAACAGAGCAGGATCTTGCCCTTTGTTACAATTAAGTTACACACCTTCATGAACATAATACAAGTTTCCATAGAGTAATCAATACAGACATTCCTTGTTTTACAGTAGGTGGCTTCAAAACTTCTTGTCAACATGATATCTAACTGGAGTTCTGGGTTCCCACAGTTTCTCCTCCTAATATGTAAGGAGACACCCATGATTCAAGCAGTGGCCAATATTTACAGTTATTAGTAAATTTAGTCATTCAAGATTAGTATTACAAAATTCCACACAATCCTTCTCACCGAGTTCTAGAGGTAGCAATATTTACCTCTCTCCTTCCCAAATCCATATATTTCAGTTTTAACTGTTCTCTGAACTTTCAAAATTTCTAGGGCATCTTGGAATGATTTAGATACTGTAAAACAAAAACAAAAGCTTGCCATTTTAAGTCCAAAGGTCTTGACAATTCTCTGTTCTAAAAATACTTTGGATACTGGGACACTGTCCTTTCCCCTCCCCCAGCACACCCTCCTCCGCAGTGTCGCCAGTACCCAGAGTAGCAGCACCTCTTGCCAACATGTAATCAAGAGCTCACTTGAAAGAGTTTTACATGGTGTATGCGTGGATATCTTTTTTTTTTAAAAAGGGAAGGAAAACATATTACCGTTTTCTTTTTACTCAAAACATTGGGGGTTAACATTAAAAAACAGCCCACAAGCCCCACAACCAACCAAAAGCTCTAATTAGAGGCAAGTAGTAAAATTTTCAGATGTGCCCAAGCGACTTAGGAGCCCAAGTCCCTTTTTCAAAAGTGACTCAGACTCCTAAGGGCTTGTCTACCCAGAGTTAGCATGAAGCAAGCCAGGGTATAAATCTACAGTGCCCTTGCTTGGTGCACACTAACTGGTCAAGTGGACCCTGCTACAACACACAAAGTTCCACAGTATGCTTTCATATGGGAATATGTCAAAGCACACTAAAGAGATTTTAGTGCATGGTAGCAGGGTCCACATGGTCAGTTAGCATGCAGCAAACTAGCGCACTGTCGATTCACTTTCTTATCTGTTGTGCACTAATCCTCTGAGTAGACAATCCCTAAGTCATGGGCACGTCTGAAAATTTTACCCAAGTCTACCTTTACACAACCTTCTTGGAAGTGTGTTAGAATAACCATTGAATACCCAAGTGGGTCATGCTTTTAAAAATACCATATTCAAAATGTGACTGTTTTTAAAACCATCTCAACTTCAAGTCTAATCTGAAGTATCAAGTTGGGGAGGTACAGCAAGAGTTTCTGAACCAGAGATAGTGATCATACTGTACAGGTTTCTGTAGCAGCTCTTCAGGTCCCTTTGACAGGCATTGCAACATTCAGACAGAATCTGATACCCAAAAGGTGATTTTACTCAAAAAGACAGTTTAACTAAAACTTCATCTGTACAGACAAAGTGTATTCAAGTATTTTCTCTAAAATATGGACAGTGGAAGGACACTTTCCATGTAAAAAGTCTGACATATCCTTTGTGCTCCTCTTTACTTTGATCATGGTGGCTTCCTCTCCCCCCCCTGCACAGTTCTTGGCTGCTGGACACAGTGAACGTTAGCCACAAGTGTTCATGCCCCTAAGGATGATTTCATCCCAGGTAGGTTCTGGTTTGCTAATCAGGCTCTCTTTAAGCCAGTTCCTTCGGCGTTTTTTTTAATTTAATATTTTTGTTCATAAATTCACTGTTCACCATTTACTAATAACACTGGCATAACCCAGACAAACACCATGGTAGCTCTGAAGCTTCTTTACTCACCTCAACTCTGATCTTAAGTACATCCTGCTATTCCAGTACCAAAGCTTCTCTTGGAGAGAGCCTACCAGTTATGCCACATCTAGTGGTAGCAAGTTGGTGATGTGTGGCTAGGATAAGACCTCACACTTATTTTCACTTGTGAGCTAGGCATGACTTGAATCCAGCTTTCCAGAGGTGAGAGGCAGTAATCTAACATGTTCTATATGCCTAAACCAGTTTGTCTGCAACTGTATAGTTTTACACCCAAATGAATTCTCCCATGAAAAGCACAATAAAAAACAAAACCAAAAAAAAAAAAAAAAACCACACCAACAACAACAAAAAAAACAGGTCCAGTGTAACAACTTTAGTCATTTCTTCCCACTTTCTGCAAGAACTAGACGCCCAAGAGGAAGCAAGATGCCTCAAGCTTTAAAATTGTCATCTTGTAACTGTTCTAACATAGACAAGCAAAGCTGATTGGACTCCAAAAAGCAACTGTTGATGACATTAAGACATAGGAGGTTTTTGGTTTGGGTGTTGGAGACAGGAGGTGCTAGCAATAAATCTGCCTTCCTCCTGCATAAGTTTTGAATAGACAGTATTAACCACCTTCAAAAAACCATTGCCAAAATGCGTGCTGCTTCACGTTGTAGCTGTTACATTGTTTACTGTGTTGTACACATTCATCAGTTGTTCATAAGGCACAGAAATCTCCGACTCATTACTGGTAAAGGTAGATTCATCAGAGGATGGGAAATTCACCAGTTTTTTGGGAGTCTCAGGTTCCTCTGCAAGATTGTCATCCATGGAGGACTTTGAAGTTTCCTCATCATCTGAAAGATCTTCCTCATCGTCTTCTTCCTCATTTACAAAATTTATATTGGCACTCTCAAAGATTAAGGGTCGGTAATCCCTGGAGTCCCAAGCTTCCCCTTCTTCCTCGCTGATTCGGTCCAGCTGGTTTATAAACACTGTGCCCTCCAGGGGGCGGTCTCCAGTGCGTTTGTCATTTAGGTGCCTCATAATGTGACCGTTTTTGAGTCCTAGGGAAATGTTGTCATAATCGAATGATTTGCTCTTTGTGTATGTCACCAGGGCATCCTTGTTGTCATTCTGGATATTTGGTTTGGAATTTTCTGCTTTAATCATTTTATCATTGCTTGTCTTCAGAGCCTTCTTCCCAATCTGCTTGATGAGATCATTGTAGGTCTCTTCCTTCTTGGAAAGGAAGCTGAAGATGTTCACATCCTTGGAG
Source organism: Trachemys scripta elegans (assembly GCF_013100865.1). Lineage (NCBI taxonomy): Eukaryota > Metazoa > Chordata > Testudines > Emydidae > Trachemys > Trachemys scripta. The sequence goes on along the minus strand of NC_048300.1, from coordinate 57,619,946 downwards.
CTGCCCATCTGATGGGCTTTTTTAGAGGGAGAGTGATTTTCAAAGGACTCTTTCCTTTTTTTCCTCCGTTTCTTGATTGCTTTGTGGACTTCCACAAACATGCTGACCTTCCAATTGACAAAGAGTGAAAGCCAAGCTAGGCCCAGGTAAATCCATAACTCCACAAAATATCTGTAAAGGGCATGGTAGTTCACGTCCGGGTTTACACCTATAAAGAATTCAAAACAATAAAGGTTATATAACAAGTATATACAAAGTTTAAGGAAGTTTTAGTCTGGATATAACTTGAAATCCAGTGAAGAATCTTCAAGAGTTTGCAGACCACCATTTTCATACCTGCCTTCCAAGAGCAAAGTTGAAACAGAAAACATGTGGAGGTTTGCATTTAAACTCTCCTAGAATGAGCTACTGCATATGAATGATCTTTCTTTAAAAAAAAAGATTTTTTTTAAATGAATTAGGGAGAAAGGACAATCTAGTTATCAAAGCAGAGGTCAGTAATCAAGATTCTGGATTCTGTTTCAAAAACTCTCCTGGATGTTTTTGGACAAGCTATGCCCAAATTTTCAGGAGTGCCCTCTAATTTAGGGCATTGAACTCTCAATATCTTGGACTTAATACTCAGAGGTGCTGGTCAACCATAGCTCCCACTGACTTCAGTTAAGTTTTGAGCGCTTGGCACTTCTGGGGAACAAATACAACTCACTAAAGCAGAGCCTAGGTGGCTGAAGTTGGGCACCCAAGATTAAAGGTCACTCCTTAAAAATTAGGCCTCAACACCTCTGTGCCTCATTTTCTCCCACCTGAGAAACAGGGACAATGCTTGCCCCAGTGATGCTATGAGGCTTGTTTCTAAAAGTTTTGATTGCGCTAAGTGTGTGCGAGTGTGAGAGAGAGAAATACTTAACTCAGATTAGGATTATTGAGACAGGTATAAAGAATTCAATTGACTTTCTTGATGTCACCTAAAAGTTAGGGGCTCCGTGGTTTCCCAGCGCTTTGGCCTTACCCAAGACTTTTTCACTGATGGGGTTAGATCACAAGCCCTCTGGGTCACTCCCACATGATGAGACACTAGCAAAATCCTGTGGTTGCTAGGACCAGTGGACGCAAGGGCAGGCATGGAGCAGCGTCTCCCACTCCACAATGCTGAGACAATTCTCCTTACCTCCCCATGCCCACCTGTTTCCCACAATCTCTGCGGAGCACTGAGCTCAGGGTCTAGGACGTGCCATTTTGAGAAGTTGCAGGGCTAGCTCCAGAGTCTCTTGGAGTAGTGCTGATCTTTAATAAAAGCTTCAGTAATGCAAAAGCCTCCAGACGCACCCAGACCTCAGGAAGTTGAACACACACACCAGAGCACTGACATTTACACTGAAGACAGACACACCTCAGGCAATATACAAATAATAAAATAGGAAGTAAACTGACCAGCAACAAAGTCTCCAAATCCTATAGTGGTGATTGTGATGAATGAGAAATAGAGACCTTCAACGTAGTCCCAGCCTTCAGTCACCATAAAGACAAAGGGAGGAATGACCAGATGGACTAAGACTCCCCAGACAATGAAAATAGCTGTGCATGTAATTTGTGCCTTTCGCTGTGAAGGATAAAGAAAAAAATAATAATTCAGAAACACAAAAGTCAAGTTTTCTTCCACCTCAGTGCATTTTACAGTGTGTCCATAAATGTTAGCCCGAATGCTGAAGTCCATGAGCATATCACCAACCCCGCACAGTGGCTGCTGAAGCAAAAGATAAGGAGTGTTCTGGTAGTAAGGAAGGGGGTTGCAAAAGGCTAGTGGAGGTAGGGGCACAGTTGACAGAAGAGGAGCAAGTGATCAGTGAAGGAGCACTATGGGATTGACAGGAGATAGCACTGGAGGGTTCAAGAGAAAAAGGAGAGCCAGGGCATGTTACATGAATTAAACATGCAGTATTCTGAATTCCTAGGCTTCAGTTCTATCAAAGGGTTTGGGGAACTACACAAGCCACTCAAGCTGCACTAAGGTGTAGGTGACACCACTAACATCTTTGAGAGAACAACAGCGCTGTAATCCATATCAGCCTATTAATTCTCTATAGGCAAAACTCATTCTGATACAGAGAGGCAGAACGTGGCCCCCATAGCACTTAAGCTCTGTGCTGGAGAGATGGGATGTTGTGGCTGGAGTAGCCATAAAAGAGTGATCACCATACACACTGCAATTCATGGCACATGTGGAGAGAATTTTAGCACTTTCCTTCCCATTCTCCCCCAATGCCTTCACAAAACCCATTTACCTGCCTGTGTACATACATGTATTTCACCCTCAATAGTTTCCTGAACCTGCTTGGTTTTACTGCATTAACATTCAGTTATGTATACCGATTATACACATTTTTGTAACACTTTTGTAAATGTCTCCATAGTGACTACGATATTATCAAATGTTTGAATTGCCATATAACCTAGAAAAACAACAAAGAGTCTGGTGGCACCTTAAAGACTAACAGATTTATTTGGGCATAAGCTTTCGTGAGTAAAAACCTCACTTCTATGCATCCGAAGAAGTGAGGTTTTTACTCACGAAAGCTTATGCCCAAATAAATCTGTTAGTCTTTAAGGTGCCACCAGACTCTTTGTTGTTTTTGTAGATACAGACTAACACGGCTACCCCCTGATACTTGACCATATAACCTAGAGGGCCCAATCAGGGCCCCATTGTGCTGTACAAACTCCAGTGGTCACGGATCCTGCCTCTTACAAATTTACAACAGGGCTGAGTCCTTTTCTCAGTTCAATCCATGTAATCCCATTGCAGAATATGGGCCTTAAAAGCCAAGTACACTACCCTGATTAGCAGAGAGCTGAAGAACTAGAAGTTCAAGTCACACACCAACCACACCCTGCAGGAGGAAAAACAAGCAGAAATCCATACCAGGCTTACTCCTCGCTTTGTTAGGAACTGGCCCAGCCTCTTGGCACGCCCACCAAAGAACTTCCCCAAAGCACTGATCCATGTCAAGCAGAGAGGAACTCCGAAAAGCCCATAAAATATGCAGAAGACACGTCCAGCGGGTGTCTTAGGAGCAACATTTCCATAGCCTGAAAGAGATAAAAGACCATTTTCACAGATGCCAATTCAAGGCAGTTCAGCATATACATAGGGAGTTGTTCCCTGACATCTGCTGTAGGAGAAGCCCCAGGTAAGACGAACATCTACGCCTTGCCCTGGTATTTCTGCAGATAAAGGAAGCCTGGTAGTGAAGAAGTGGAGGAAAAGTTGTGATAGAGCAAGCTGCCTTGGTCAGGGCTTTGGCCCTCTGATAGCAACTGAGGTGAGCAGATATTCTGAGCACAGTCCCAGGAAGGACAACTAGTCCGATTTCTAACCCTCTGCTAGAATTTTCTTGTTTAAACCAGTTTTTGCTTTCTTGAACTTTTTACTGCAAGTTAAAGAACAATTAAGTCTTTTTTTTTTTCAAAAGGTTTTTAATAATAGTAACAAGCAGAACACGATGCTGTATTTGGTTTCGCAGTAAGGTTTCCATCTCCCCTGGTCAATTTGTGTTTGCAAACACTGTGTGTGTTCCTTGTCAGAACAAAAACAACAAACAGTGCCCCTGATGTTTTCCTGCATCTTGCAGGGTTCTCTGGACATATCAGCAAAGACCTTCTGCAAAAGCAAAGGCAGATTTTTGCAAAGGGGTAGCAGCTGATTTTGCAAGTCCTGCAACAGTCTGTCTGCATATCCGAGATGAGGAATAAGCCTTACAGTGCAATAGGATTCCACACGAACACATCAGCAGTGAGATTAAGGAGAGTTCATCAATTCTGCCCAGGTTTCTCCAAGAAATACAGGAGACAAACAGGAAGGCCTTCTGATCTGTCTCTTTCACTAATGACAATGCATTTATCGACAGCTTGTTTGGGAGTGTGTGGGATTGTATGGGATAGGAGAGTTCCACACATGCATAAGATTTTGTGAATGTGCCAAGCCCCAAAGAATATTCCTTTAAGTTAAAGGCAACACTCTATGCTAAATTTATATCACACAGACTTACAAGCATAAGCCTTGATGTGAACTAAGAACACATTAATCCCACCTTGTCAGCACACAGGATTGTAACTACTCTGAAATACATAATAGAAATGTTTCCCTTGCTAAGATTTGAGTTCTGTGGACACAGAAACTGAAAAACTGTCATCGCCTCACCAAATGTGTCTTAACGATGCATTTTCTAAGGTTTTTATTGATTTGTATACACTTCCTGTAAGCCTTTATCTTCCTTCAGTGGACAGCCAGTTGGACAAGAGAGGGTACCAGCCCATTGGACTTAAAGGCTAGGAGACTTTACATGCTAAATACCCACCGATTGTTGTGATTACTGTAGCAGCAAAGATGACAGCATTAGGCCAATTCCAGTTGTTGAAGGTGTTGTTCCCAGTGATTGCAACCCCTTGCCCAGCAGCATCTGACACCACCTACAAGGAAACAATTTATAGATAAAATCATCTGGACATAATGCCCAACACGAAGCATGAAGTAGAAAGTTATACCCGTCAAGACTTCCCCTTAGTTCAACCTTGAAAAATGGTAATGAAATTTTACTGGACACCAGGCACAAAGTTTACTCACACATCCTTGCTAAGACTGGGGGAAGGGGGAAAGAAGGAAACACAACCAACCATATGAATGGCCATAGTGGGTCAGACCAATGGTCCATCTAGCCCAGTATCCTGTCTTCCGACAGTGGCCAATGCCAGGTGTTTCAGAGGGAATGAACAGAACAGGCAATCATCAAGTGATCCATCCCGTCATCCATTCCCAGCTTCTGGAAAACAGAAGCATGGTTTTGCATCACTGCCCATCCTGGCTAATAGCCATTGATGGATCTATCCTCCATGAACTTATCTAGTTCTTTTCTGAACACTATTATAATCTTGGCCTTCACAACATCCTCTGGCAAAGAGTTTCACAGGTTGACTGTGTGTTGTGTGAAGAAATGTTTCCTTTTGTTTAAATCTGCTGTCTTAATTTCATTGGGTGACCACTAGTAGTTCTGTTATGAGGAGTAAATAACACTTCCTTATTCACTTTCTCTATACCAGTCATGATTTTATAGACCTCTATCCTCTCCCCGCTTAGTCGTCTCTTTTCCAAGCTGAAGAGTCCTAGTCTTATTAGTCTCTCCTCAGATGGAAGCTGTTCCTTACCCCAATCATTTTTGTTGCCCTTTTCTGTACCTTTTCCAATTCCAATATATCTTTTTTGAGATGGGGCAACCAGAACTGCAGACAGTATTCAAGGTATGGGCATACCATGGATTTATATAGAGGGAATATGATATTTTCTGTGTTATTATCTATCCCTTCCTTAATGATTCCCAACATTCTGTTCATTTTTTTGACTGCTGCTGCACATTGAGTGGATGTTTTCAGAGAACTATCCACAACGACTCCAAGATCTTTCTTGAGTGGTAACAGCTAATTTAGACCCCATCATTTTATATGTATAGTTGGGATTATGTTTTCCAATGTGCATTACTTTGCATTTATCAACACTGAATTTCATTTGCCATTTTGTTGCCCAGTCACCCAGTTTTGACAGATCCTTTTGTAGCTCTTCACAGTCTGCCTGGGATTTAACTATGTTGAGTAGTTTTGTATCATCTGCAAATTTTGCCACCCCAGTGTTTACCTCTTTTCCCTGATCATTTATGAATATGTTGAACAGTACTGGTCCCAGTACAGACCCCTGGGGGACACCACTATTTCTCTCTCTCCATTTGAAGGGGGGGGCAGGGCTGCGCATTCCAGCGGATCAAAGCAAGTTCAATATAATGCGGTTTCACCTATAACGCGGTAAGATTTTTTGGCTCCTGAGGACAGCGTTATATCGAGGTAGAGGTGTAGTTTCAACCAATTTGCCTGGTACTGAAGTTAGGCCTACCGGCCTATAATTGCTGGGATCACCTCTGGAGCCTTTTTTAATAATTGGCATCACATTAGCTATCCCCCAGTCATCTGGTACAAAAGCGATTATAAATGACAGGTTATATACCATAGGTTAGTAGTTCTGCATTTTCACATTTGAGTTCCTTCAGAACTCTTGGTGAATACCATTTGGTTCTGATGATTTATCACTGTTTATCAATTTTTTCCAAAATCTCCTCTAATGACACCTCAATCTGGAACAGTTCCTCAGATTTCCCCAACCCACTAATGAAAATTTTCTTGCCTATTTAAACGTTTCTCCACACAAGTAGAGTTTTGCATAACATGTCTTTGTATTAACTGAGCTTATTTGAATGCTAAATGTTTGTTTATAATATTTTGTGGTGGGATCAATATTTTTGCTTTGCAGAGCTAGCAAATCAAAAGCCTAGCAAATCATCAGCGCAGGCCTAGACGGCACTGAAGATTCATGAAGAATCCTCACATTTGTGGGGACGATCTTTGGAGGTATTTTAGCCTAGTCCAGCGTTTCCCAAACTGAACCACAGGGAGGTTGCACTGGAAACAACACCTAAGCCCAGTGGCAACAGATAATTTGTATAGAAGTTTATAAAGTTTTAATTAATTAATGCATCTGATCACAGTTCTGATATATACTTGAACCTTCCTCACTAGAAATAGTTGGTTACTCGGTTCACTCTTATGCCCTGTCTACTCTAGCGAGCTTACAGCAGAAACAGCTGTACCAGTATAGCTGCGCTGCTGTAAGATCACTTATGTAGCCAATCTATGCCGACGGGAGAGAGCTCTCCTGTCAACATAGTGCTGTCCACTTCCACAGCACTTCTGTTGGTGTAACTTATGTCACTCAGGGGTGTGTTTTTTCACACCGCTGAGCAACATAAATTATACCAACAAAAGTGGTAGTGTAGATATGGCCTTCGGATATGTCTTCACTAGACTTTTGATTGCAATTAATTCGAGGTAGTTAACACAGTTGGAAAAGCTGGCACGCATTCTCCCCACACATTTGATCCTGACTATCAATGTTTGTTCTTTACCCTTAATTGGTAATTAGCTCAATTAATTAATTCAAAAGTCTAGTGAAGACAAGCCCTTAATAGAAATCCATAACTGATTAGTTAGTCCTCACTCTTCAATTCAAAATGCAATTTAGGACTTCTCAGGTTGCACTCCCGGCACTTTTAATGTAGTCTAAACTAAGCACAGAGAAATGATCTCTTCTAGGATCAGAGACAACACATTGTATACTGTGTGTTCTGAGGAGAAGGCTCTCCTTACACTGGCCAACACTATGCAGGTAAGTCTCTCTCTCTCTCTCTCTCACCCACGCACCTACCCTTCTGACCTTGCCAATGTGGATCAGATACTGTACTTAGCACAGAGACCCAAACCCAATTAATAAACACACAGCACTAATTAAATAAATATAATAAAACCCAGGTTATTTAATTTTGAGCCCTAATACATACAACTACCCTTCCTACAACAACATTGTCCTCAAAGTGCATTTATTGGGTATGTGGTGGAGAAACACCATTTTAAAAAAAAATTTAAATGCATGTCACTATTGGAGCCCATTTAGAGATAAAAAGAAGGGAGCTTTGGAGTCTGGATGAAGGAACTACAGAGCTCTCTACCGGGGAAGCTTGTGTACAATATTTGTTGTAGGCTAAAGGCTATAGCTAGAGGCGCAGGTAGAAAATGGGCCTGGCCTGCTGAGGACTGTTATCAGTTGATAGAAACAACAAAGATGGGTGTTGCTGTAGGCAGATTTGTTGAAGCCGTAAGTGCCCCTAGAAGGGGCAGGTGTTCTAGACACAGCAAAGCTGGGGGAAGAAAGCTTCCATTAACCTAGTTACTGAGGCCGGAGTTCCTACAGTGATAGACAAACCTGTTCTTTCATTGTAGGAAGTATTTGCGCTATGGTGCCACAGTTAAGCTGCTTAGCCCACACTATAGACATGGCCTAAGTCTTTCAATTGCAGCAGCCAGGCAGGTCATACGAAATAGAAATACAGAGCCGAATGCCAGCTGACAGCCCATACGCTATGCATAGGCATGCTGAGCAGGAAGGACTGGTATAAACTAGGGTTACCATACCTCCGTATTTTCCTGGACATGTCTGGCTTTTTAGTTCTTAAATCGCCTTCCGGGAGGAATTTTTAAATATTTAAAAACGTTCGGGAAAATACAGACGTGTGGTAACCCGAAGTCCAAAGTCCCGGGGCTGGCGGCGCTTCCTGGGGAGGCTCCCAGCACCCACCCGTGGGCAGGAGCCTGCAGTGTGGGCGGACCCTAGGCACAGAGATGGAGGGGGTCTCCGCATGCTGCACCGGCTCCCTCCTGCCCAATCAGAGCTGTGGGGGCAGGAAAAGTGCCAATGAGAGCTGCCGGAGCCGCGGAGCAGGGCTTGCGGCGCGCAGAGAGTCCTCCCTCCGCCGCCCCCTGACTCATCCCCAGGAGCCAGAGGAAACTGCCGGATGCTTCCCGGGAACCACCCCAGGTAAGCACCACCGGAACTCCCCACCTCGCCCCGCAGCAGGTCCCTCTGGCTCTTAGGTTCGGGTTGGGGGTGGGGTGGGGAAGGAGGCTCTCTGCATGCTGCTGGCGCCTGCAAGTCCTGCTCCACGGCTCCGGCAGCTCCCATTGGTGCTTTTCCTGGCCAATGGGAGCCACAGAGCTTGTGTTTGTGGCCGGCGCAGCACGTGGAGACCTCTCGGCTGCCGCTGACCCTAGGAACCAGAGGGACCTGTGGCAGGAGGGGTGAGTAGGTGAGCGGGGCGGGGTGAAGAGGTGAGTGGCGAGGGACCCAGCGGCAGGTGGGCAGATGGGGGTGAGGAGGCAAGAAGCGGTGAGTCAGCGGCAGGCAGGGGTTCTTGGGGCGGGCATGGGGGTTTCTGGCAGGGGAGTGAGGAGGTGAGTGGCAGGAGGTGAGCAGTGGATGGTGGACTGATGCAGCAAGCCAGCGGCGGACCAGGGGGTGAGGAGGGGTACGGTGGCTGGGCTGAGCAGGGAGGGGGCAGGACCTGGGGGCAGAGTGGGGGCGGAGCGTGGGTGGACTGTGGGCGGGGCCGACACCCCCTGTGGAGGAGTGTCCTCTTTTTTGAATGTTCAAATATGGTAACCCTAGTATAAACTAAGGTGTCAGTTTAAACCAATGTAGTTAAACTGCGTGCATGGACACTTCTTTGATGCAAGAATGGCGTTTCTGTTTAGTTTAAGTCAGTTGGGAATAGGTTTAAGTTGAAGTGAAATAAGCTGATATGCACCAAGATCAGCGAATGTCCATACAAGGCTTTGTACGAGTTAAAGTTCAACAAGTGCGCTTTCTCTATGTAGACAAAACCTCAGTGAAATCCCAAAATGAGGAAACCCTTGGGACAGATGAACAATTGCTTACACAACCCTCTGATCTCTTTTTTGGGGGGGGGGGGCGGGGAGGGAAGGGGAGGGAATCCGCGAGACCGGCAGACCTCCTGCAGGCATGCCGCCGAAGCCTGTCTGACTGCCGCCCTCGCAGGGACCAGCAGGGCGCCCCCCGCGGCTTGCTGCCCCAGGCATGCAACTTGGAGTGCTGGTGCCTGGAGCCGCCGCTGATCATACCAGCATGAAATAAAAACAAAGAGCTGAAAAAATAAGTTAATTTTGGTGCAGAGGGAAAAATATGTAGCAGTTTTCTAAGCAGAGTGCAACTTCTTGACCATTTGGAAACAATTATGTCTTTTTGACATCAGCAGAGAATTCAAGCGGACACCAATACCATTAAACAGCAAATAAACTTCTGCACAAAGTGTGTTAGGCTGCTAAAATCTTTTTGAATTCAAATAGATTGTGTCAGACATCGCCATCTTTGCCATTCCCCACTCAAGTATACAATTTCCTAAACTCCTGGAGTTATTACTAGAATCCAAGAAAGGGAAGAAACTAATACATCTTTCAATGATATCAACTGGAATATGAACTTGAAGGCAAAAGATCATTCCGACATAATCAAGGTGACAAAGTTCTCTCTTTTTCCAAGGTACTTCCCCAGGATAAAATAATGCTCCAATGCAGCTTCAGGTTTCCTTCAAGGACATCTTTACTGTTAACTATTAATGACCAACTTGACTGAGGATTTACCAAAGGTCGAAGTGCCAGTCCAATAACTTTCTCCCCTCTGCCCAAGGCTGCGTATACAGGAGGTTATCCAGGCTAATGTTTAAAGAGTTTTAGACACATGTTCCACTTAGATTGTCAATCAAAATAAGGATATGACTGTATACAAGAACAAAAGAGCACTAAAAAAAAAAATAAAAAATTAGTTTGCAGGAAGAAAAAAAGAGTAAGAAAAAACAGATATTATGGATGGATAGATGGATCTCTCTCCCGACATCTTCCTTTTCTGGTAGTATGGAAAGGGGAGGAAAGAAAGCTTAGATAGAAAAACAAGAATGTGTAAGAAGGCTGAGCCTTTCCAAACAACCAAACCATACACGCATATACTTTGGCTGTGCCTACATCAGCATTTTCCCTTCAAATTTCCCATCACCACAATATCAGCACAGCTCCAGTGCTAGCAAAGATGAGTGTGTCACTAAAGACAAGCCACCTGTATTTTAACTTTCTGGCTGTCTGATTATGCTCAGAGCAGGTCTTTAAGGCGGTTCAAAGGCAGCCGGCGGGTCTGTCTCAACTATTGCCAGACCTGCTGTTAGTGCAGTGGTCAGAAATTTGAATAAAAATGGTATTGCAGACAAGACCTTTGGGTCAGTGTAAAGGGGACAAAGGAGAGCATGCACCCAGCCCTCCGAGAAAACAGCAAGAGAATGGTGGGGGCCCGGATGAAGAACACAACTGTCGAATGACAAGCAAACTTGGCCACAGTACCCCCCAGGCTTGTCTATGCCATTAATCAAAGGCACCCGACCATGTTAAATTACAACTATGCAAACAGTTGGGCCCTGCTTGTGTGAATAGGAGTGAGCCATACCATAGCCAGATATACAAAAAGCATGCCGCTTTAGCCCCAGTTTTTAAACTTTTTAAAAAAAGTAGACTTTTACATTTTGTCTGTGCAAATAAACCTGTACCTGGCCCACGGCTTCCCCCTCCCCTTTTTAAACAAACCAAACCAAAAACATGTAACATAGTTATGGTCACATCCACAGCAATAAGATGCAACTTTGTTAAACAAATGTGGTCAATTTTGCAACACAGCAGGCCTCTACAACCACAGAATACCATTCAGGAGCAAATGGACACTTTATTTTAGGAAAGTCTGGTCGCATATACATTAGGGGGAAAAAAATCCACATTACATCTCCCCTCACAAGGGAGAAAAAAAAATTGACAATGGTCACACCCTGTCTCCTGTTTAGACACCTGCAGTGATTTTCTGGCTCATCTCCCATCCAGGTAAGCTCTTTAATTGGAGTGTTATGGCTGTAACTAGCACAGCATTATCTGAAGATAAGTCAGTACATTCAAAATTTTAATCTGCCCAGATAAGGCAGAAGAATGAGATGTACATAAAAAAAATCTGCTTTGTTACAGCAGCAATAGGTTTTGGCCAGGTAATGCCTGTTATCGCTCTGTCCTTTGGCACAAGGCTGATTGAATGTCAGTGCAAGTAGAACACCCGCTAAGAAATACTACAGTAAGAGTTAAGGAATACGAGAGGGTTGTATGAACCATATGAACCAGTCCCCATTAACCCTTTAGGAATCATCGCTTTTTTTTATTTTTATTTTTTTAAAGTAAACTTGTATATGTTTGGAAAGGAATGGCTGGGCCAGGTTACATAAGCAACAGAAAAGGAGATTTCCTGTGCATTAGCCAGGCAAGAGAGCTGAACATGGTAGGTAACTACAGGGATGCTACAAGCCAGAATAGTTCACCCTGCCCAAGAGGCACTTTATTTCTGTCTGGAGAGGACAGCAAGAAATCACTTGGCCCAAAGATTAGATCCCCCTTTAGATTAGCTGCATTTCCTCTCTTCCCATAAACCCAGTCAAGTCATGCTGGCAGATTTGATCAAACAAGCCAGTGGCAGTTGCATAGATAATCTCTGCACATCCTTTCCTACATTTACCCATTAGATTCAGTGGCCTTTAACTTGCAATTTGTTTTCTATTGTACTCGAACAAAACAATTCTACAAGTTTCCCAGTTTCTGACTTTCATGGCATTTTAAAACTTTGCAGTGTGAACAATGATCTTGTCCTAATATGAAATAATTCTCTTTAGTCAGAGTGGGCCAGAGTAACCGAATCCTGTAAGCCTAGAATCAGCGCAGTCAGCTTTCATTATACTCTCACCCTGGCAGCACCATATTTACTCTATATGCCACAGTGGTCAGTACTGAATACTGCATTTGACAGCACACTCTATTGGTTAAAGCAGTGGTTGTGATGTGCCCTGTCAGTAGCCCTTTGCTCTGTCCCCTGCTCTGACCCAAACACTGAATGACCTTGGAAACGCTGGGCTTTGTCGACACCGGAACTTTGTAGGCAAAAAACTTTTGTTGTTCGGGGGCGTTAAGAAAAGCACCGGTGTGAACAATGCTTTGTTGGCAGGAGCGCTCTCCTGCCAACAAAGCTGCTGCAGCTCATTGCGGGGTGGAAGTTTTTTTTGGTCGGCAGAAGAGCTCTCTCCTGCCTACAAACAGCAGCTACACTGCGTGCCTTGTAGTGGCACGGCTGTAGCAGCACAGCTGTGTCGCTAAAAGGCGCATAGTATAGACAAAGCTTTACTTACTTCACTTCTCAATACCTTACATATTCCTCATCTGTGAAAATGAGGACAGCCCACAGTGGTGTTCCAAGGGGTTACAGGTTTTCAAAGTGCTTTAGAGACCCTCCAGTAAAAATATGCTAGACAAATGCAAAGCATAAGGTAAATGGAAACTAACTGATAATGTGTACAGTAACAGTATTGCTTCTTGGGATTGCATTCTATTCCTCAGCTGAAGTAGACTGTTTACCTCACAAACCCTCTGAAACATATGCTAAGCAGGCATCTAAAGATTTTTATGCCATCCTCAAATCCTTTTCCTGATCAACTACCTTCTACATAATATGCACTTAGTATTTGGCTCCTTTCCAGCAGACTCAGTTAATATTTACTGGCCCAAGTCACCAAAAAAGGCTCTGAATGCCCATAACCTGCTCATGTTTCTTTTCATTACTTGCTGTACCTCAGATTTTAACTAACATCTCATTTTTCATGCCTACATCCAGAGTCTTGAACATAAATTTAAAGATAGAAAACACTGTGGATCAGTTATCTAATCATGGGTACATGCAATACCAACAATTTAGCCAATCACAATAAAATGTCCAAAGGCATGGGGTTTGCATTTATAATCAGATGAAACTTTATACTGCCATTCCTCTTTCAGCAGTTTTTATTTTAACAGAATCCAGCAGCAACAGAGTGAAATAGCAGGAGACAAAATCGGCACCGCAGTCACGTCTTTGTTTTACTACATCCCATTTCAAGAGGGGAAGAGAGATCAAGTTAACAAATGAGGAAGGAGCCCCAGGGTGGAGGAAGAGCTAGATATGCTTGTACGGATGCATCCACAGGGTAACAATGGCTCAGTCCAAGGGGAGAGAAGTCTCCACATGTACCTACTGAAAGAGAACTTCCATCCCTCTTCTTTTTTGTCCCTGGTTGTCAGGGAAGTCTGTATAGTAAAAGCATTCATGTAGAGAGAACCTGAAGTGGGGTGCAATGGTAATGATGGAGCAGGCTATGGTGGAGGGAGTTACATTCGGGGGGAGGGGAGGAGTGGAGGGAATAAAATAAACTTACTTGGAAAGCACTTGCTCAGACCCCTCCAGAAAGTCCTATAGTAATGCAGGTGAGCATATGCACATTCCCAAGACAATAAGAGACTCAATCCCAATGTGTAGGGCAAAGGAGGTGAAAGCAATTCATGTTGCATTATCTCCATATCCAGTCACCTAGAGGCAGAGGCCTAGTCTATATTCAGAGTTGCACCAGTTTAACTCTAGGCGTTATTTATGGAATTTAATTAACATAAAATCAATATAAACCAGATTATTAACCTAAATTAAACAGAATTAAGAGTGTCGGCACATGATTTTGCACAATTTGAACTACATTGGTTTAAAGACACACCTAACATTAAACCTGTGCAACTACTGAATATGGGTAAGCCCAGAAACCAAGAGACAATATTAGAAGGCTGCAAAGCCCTTTGTATGCTAGTAAAGAATTGATAAGTCTTCGGCACTGAAAATAATTGGAGCTTAGATATTCAGCAGCTAGAATAGAATATGTTGACCTTTGCAATATTAAAGAAGAAACTGATTCACAGGTTCAGTTATTCACTAAGGCAATCTTCTTTTGGGAGATTCACAGTAAGTGTGAAGGAATTTAGGCACATTACATATGATGGAATTAAAGTCTGAAGATTTCAACAAACCTTGAGTGTATCAGTACTGGCGGACAGCATTCCCCACTTGTCCGTAGCAGACAGAAATCATTGTGTTAGTTTTTAGCAATGAATGTTTCATTTTATGAACTCTCACAATCTAGCCTTTGCTGTGTGGCGTGCAGTACTACAAAAAAAGGATTTAAAGCCAACAGAGCCCTTTTATGTACTGTGACCTGATACAGTATACAGGGTAAAATAAATATTCTCATCTGTAAACACTCTTGGGCTGGGGTGGAAGAGAAAGTGATTATCGGCTTTATCAAAGTGTAAACTTAGACATTAAACTGTTTTCTGCATTTTTCCTCTTGATTAAAAAGGTTACAACAGCAGGTCTGTGTAGCAAAAATGCAAGAATGGTGGCAAAGGGGGAGATTATAGCTCATGATTTCAGGGACAGCTGAGAAAGCTGCAAAGGAAGGAATCAAAGCACATGTAGCAATGTACAAAACAGCTGCATCCTTTTAAGACTCTCCTTCTACTTTTGTATATTTCTCCCAGTCATTTGGTATGAGGTAAGTTGTTCATGGTATGTGTGTAATGTATGAATTCTCAGGAATACAGAACAACGACTCCTTCCAGATGGATCTAAATCAGCAGGAAAGCACACATTTTTGGTTACTGCCCATCCCAGTTTTCCATCTCCAACATAATGACAGTATCATTGTGATTGTTCACTTGGCCCCTCAATCCTCAGCTGCTTGAAACATGCTGGCACATGATCAGGGTCAGTGTGCACAGCCAAGCAAGCGAGCCTTTCAGGAAGGCTCAGGCACTTGATAAAGTGTCTCTGGGACTCTGGAAATCAACAGGACTTAGGATGGTTGACCTTTCATTTCCCCTCTCTCTCTGCATTATCTGGGGCTGGAATATGATTTTGATGTTCGTCAGGATAACAGCCATGCCAGATGAGAAATTTTTTTTTTTTTTTTAGGAAAGTCCTGGGATTTCCTAGTTTGCTTTTGTGGGGAATGGTTTGTGACCTTTTTTTGTAGAAAGAAAAATAAGACAGGTTAACCACATTGTCTCAAGCTAACAAGCAACACCCTGGTGCCTTACAAACCTGTGAGTGTTTAACTGTCATTTATGATCTATGTAGAATGTAGTCAGGAGGAGTGTGGGGCAAAGCCTCCAGGATATGAGTCAGCAGCAGCATTCAATTGCACCTGCACGGGGGAAGGATAGTGAGTGATAAATCCAGTGAGAAAGAAATTCCAGTTTTTAAATAAGAGACATCCGTTGGCAGCACAAATTCAATTCCTGATCAACTGAGTGTGCTGTAAACAGATCCTCAGTTAGAGAAGATGCTTTGAAGGTGTCTCCTCCCAGCACTCGACTTCTAGGATATGCAGAGACCCTTGAATTCCTGTAGTAGTTTTATTCTTCCCCAAGAAGAACATTAGCAGGATCCCATCTAGCAGCAGCATATGATCATTGCATTGAATAGTTTATGACACAATGGGGCCAAAACCAGTAACAAACTGTTGAAATTTGCATGCAGAGGCTGCATTGTATTTCAATTAATCGGATGTCATCAAGATATAGGAATTAGGTGTTGAAAACTGCAAATAAGAATAAGTCTAATAAAACCATAGTCAACAATACCTGAATAACTAATTAGTAACACATATTTAATATCACTGGAGAGAGAGTTCCTCCTCCTTCACTAAGGGAAAAAAAATCCCAAAGAACAGGTGTTAGCTACACTGTTTACATTCCCAGATAACACATTTACACGTAGACAATACACTTTTTTTTTCTCTTGTAGTCATATACTGCCTTTAATAAAGGGCCGATTAAATGATATCGGCTAGCAACAATCATTTCAACAATTGTTTTAACTGATTTTTTTTATCTTAATAGATTCCCAATGCAGGCCAAAAGCAAAGTTAACTAAGTTTCAATTGCTCTTTTCCCAGTCTTATTCAATGTATAGCTTTGTGTACTACAGTGGGACACTAACAGGATTTTACTTTAGGGTGCATCAAACATAATCCAGTCATGTGTGTGTCAACATTTTAATGTACAATTCTGAAGTGTGCATGTGTGACCTGCTCAGCTTTCCTCAATCCTCAGAGGAAGGGGAATGTATTCTCTAAACAGGCGTCAAGTCAACATGATGTGACAAGTTTTAACAAGATGAGTGGCAACTTCCTGCTACCTTCACTAGCAATTCTTTTAAACAAACTACAGATATCTTTACAGGTAGAACATGAAGCTTTAATGAGCCCTTAGACGAGTCATATGCAATTTAGTTATCTAATATTTAACTCTTATCAAAATAAGATAAAAAATAAAAACAAAGAACTTTGGCTCCATGATACCCAACACCTGTAAGTTGTTAAGCTAAGAAGCTGCTCCTTTTCCATTTGCCCAGTCAGTTTTTTGGCTTTTCATGCTAATTATGCAACAGTGCAGCTCTGCACATATATATTTGGAGGATCCAAGTTACGCTAGTTGTACTTATTGCTCCTAACTTTACTCTGTTCACAACCAGGACTTAAATCTGAGCAAATTTCTCCTTACCTCATAGAGCCTCCAGCACATATAGAGCCTCCAGCTTCATATAGAGCTGTCCCTGCCTCCGAGTCTGATATTTAAAGCATGCAAGTAAATACATGCCTGGTTGTTGCTTTGCATATTGGTTTTGAAAAAGGACAACAAATCAGATATGATGTGGGAGGTGGCAGGCCAAACTATTTTTCTGCTGTTTTTACAGCCTAGATCTACCAATTAATCGCTCAGTATCTTCAGAATTCCCTTTGGGTTTTTAGAAACCACTAATGGGGATTTTTTGTTCCTTTCCTTCCCAATTTCTACTCCTCACAGTACTGCTCTATCAGCAGACTGGCTAGTTTTGGAAGGAAGAGAACCCCTAACCAGCTTGCACTGCACAGGACTTTAGAACCAGTCAGGTTCCAAGGAAAGCAATCAAGCATAGATTAGGAGGGGAGACTAAGGATCAGTGCTAGAGGTTCTTCCAAAAATCACTGATTAGCCAGAGAAAAAAAAAAAAAAAAAACACACACCACACCACACCATGGAACAGATTGTTCTAGCATAAATACATGAAGACCAAGATGACAAGCACAGCAAAGCATGTAAGATATTAAGACACCTAATGATGAGTTTTGATATGGCAAAAATATTCTTGCCTCAATGACTGCACCACCCACTCCTTGCCTTGAGGAAGGCCATGTTTAGTTCCAAAATAAAAATCAACATGGTTATCTAGAACAGGGGATTAAAAAAAGAAAAAAGAAAAAAAAGCCATGCTCTTGCAACACAAACATTAACATTATTGTGGCTCTGGTGAAGTTAGTTTAAGGGCTCTGTACAGGTGTGAAGAACAACTAAAGGAGATGACCAACAATTGACAAGGCTTTGAGTTTCAAGTGTATCTATTCTGGGTGCCCAAAACCACTATGATACATATCATAACTGGGCTAAGGGAGAGACAGATGTGAGTCAGTTGTCCAGGACTCCATCTTGCAGCCTCTGACTACATGAGCACTAGCCCCAGTAAAGTTACTGAAAGGGGTTCAGGATCAACCCCATACGGACATTGTTATTTGCATCTCCACTGAACTTTAGACCTGCTTGTGTAGTCTATAGACAACAAGCAGAAAACATAGGAAAGGAATCTCCTTTCAGTTCTACATCATTGTATTTGAAGAAAACTTTTGTTACTTCTTTGACTCTGACCAATACTAGCCATTTCTGGTTAATAAGTTACAGGTCATCCTTGAAGAGAATGACTTGTTCTGATAAGGGGTTGATTAACCAATCTTCTTTTTAAGGATCACCTATTCTGGTTAAATTGTAAACCTCTGACAAGAAACAAATGAGCAACCTCTCTAGACAAGAGAAAGTGAATGTTCCTGGTTATTACTGAGATTCCTGTTCACAACACTGATTCTCTGTGACCTGTCAGGGGAAAATGGATAGGAGTTTGTTTGGTTGAATCCCTCTTCAGAAATCAAGTACAATGATGCAACACCATAAATACAAAAAAAACCAGTGGATTAAGATTCTGCCTCTAGCCACTGTCTTTACTGCAGATGTCCCTGTTTCACAAGCGGAACAATCAAGTTCCTCTCTAACTGCAGCTGCTGGAACAGTCACAAATGAAATAATACGCTTGATACTCAGCACCCAGAACAGTTTCTGCTTTTAAAAATCCTCCCTCCCCCCAAAGCCATAATTTTTTTCTCCTTTCCATTGCTCATAAGACCCTCCCCACACCACAAAATTCTCATATAAACATACAGATAATTCATAGTGTGGTACAGAAGGGTCGAAAGCAGGGGTGGGGAAACTTTTTGGTCTGAGGTCCGCATCTGGGAATAGAAATTTTATGGCAGTCCATGAATGCTCACAAAATTGGGGTTGGGGTGAGGGAGGGGGTGAGGGCTCTGATTGGGGGTGTGGGCTCTAGGATGGGGTTGGGATGAGGAGTTTGGGGTGTAGGAGGGTGCTCTGGACTGGGGGTTGGAGGGTGTGGGGGGGGAAATCAGGGCTGGGGTAGGGGGGTGGGGAGAGGCTCAGGGGTTAAGGCTCTGAGTGACTGGCGACTTCCGGAGTGGCGCGTGTATGCGCTCTTATAAGGGGTGCCGCCAGCTCCCCCCACCCAACTTCCTTTTTGCCTGAACTCTGACAGAAGGGAAGGAGGGTGGGTCATGGAATGGACATGACAGCACATCTCGAAGAACAGCAGTTACAAAATGTTAGTA
Organism: Trachemys scripta elegans; assembly: GCF_013100865.1. Classification (NCBI taxonomy): domain Eukaryota; kingdom Metazoa; phylum Chordata; order Testudines; family Emydidae; genus Trachemys; species Trachemys scripta. The sequence goes on along the minus strand of NC_048300.1, from coordinate 57,600,807 downwards.
ATTGTTTTTTTTCCTTTGAGTGATTGCTCATGTCCGTTCCATTGTAGATGACTCCCAAGCAGTACCTCTGGAGGCTGGCAGAAGTTCGTGGACGTGTCGATTGCAAAACAGTTCTGCCGAATCCAGCATCATCTCTGGCCTGCTGGGTAATGGCGTAATGTGGTGAACGTGTGTACCAAAGACATCCTGGATAGAGACATGAGCCAGGAAGGCGCCGAAGAAGCCTGAGCCCTAGTAGAGTGAGCCTTCACAATTGGTGGAGGCGCAGCCTGCGCCAGCTCGTAACAAATGCAGATGCAGGTGGTGATCCAGTTTTAAGTCCTCTGAAAGCCAGGGCACGCCTGACATCTAGAGTGTGCAGGCGTCTTGCCTCGTTGGTCGTGTGAGGCTTTGGACAGAACACTGGGAGGAAGATATCCTGGTGGACATGGACGTGCGACACCATCTTCAGCAGCAAGGCTGGATGGGGCCGCAGCTGAATCTTGACCTTGTAGAATACGGTATATGGGGGCTCCAAAGAGAGGGCTTTAATCTCAGAGACTCACCTCGCCTCAGTAATGACTACAAGGAATGCAATCTTCCATGACAGGTGGGAAGGGGAACAAGAAGCCATCACGCTCACAGGTCCACCCTTTGAGCCTGGAGAAGACCAGGTTAAGGTCCCAGTGGGGAACTGGGCCCCAGATTGGCGGAAAGAGTCTTTCAAGGCCTTTCAGGACACTGATCATCTCATGTGAGAATACAGATGTACCCTGGATGCAGGGATGGAAAGCCGATATGGTAGCCAGATGCACCTTGATTGAGGAAAAGGTGAGGCCCTGGTGCTTCAAGTGAAGCAGGTAATCCAGGATGGACTGCAGGGATGTCTGGGTTGGGGAAAATATTCTACTCTGATGCCCAGCAGGAGAAAATGCTTCCACTTTGCCAGGTAAGTCTGGTGGAGGGCTTTTTGCTCTCCAAGAAAACCTGCTGTACCTAGTGCAGGCTTGTTCCTCTAGGTTCAGCCACACAGCATCCAAGCCGTGAGGTGGAGAAGGGCACGGTTCGGGTGCAAAGGCTGACCGTGATCCTGCAAGAGCAGGTCCAAGTGGCTGGGAAGTGGCCATGGGTCCGCGATAGCAAGGTCCATGAGCATGGTGAACCAATCCTGGTGCGACTATGCCGGGGCAATCATAATGTCCCGCACCTTGTCCCTCTTGATCTTCAAGAGAACCTTGCTGATGAGCGGAGTTGGTGGAAAGGCGTACATCAGGTCTCCTGACCAAAATAGGAGAAAGGCATCGGAAAGCGAGCTTCTGCCTAGACCTTGCAGAGAGCAGAACTGATGACGATTTCTGTTCTGTCTGGTGGCAAATAAGTCCACCTGCTGAGGTGATCTGCTAGCGTGTTCCAAACGCTGAGGAGGTGCAAGGTTTCCAGGTCGATTGCATGCTGAATACAGAAGTCTCATAGACGGAGGGCTTCTTGACACAGAGCCAACGAACGGGCTCCCCCATGCCTATTGACACAGAACATGGAGGCTGTGTTGTCTGTCAACACCTGCACCGCCCACCTGGACAGTTGGGGAAGGGTGACTCCACAAGCCAGGTGGATGGCTCTGAGTTCTCTGATATTTATATGTAATGCGAGCTCCTCCCATGACCACGATCCCTGTGTCTGCAGTACACGGAGATGTACTCCCCAGCCGAGGTCGGACACATCCAAAATCAGGGACACCATAGGTTGTGGGATCACGAACAGCACACCTTCCATTAATAGAGTTGGATCGGACCTCCACTACCGGGAGATAAGTATCTGTGATGGGATTGTGACAATCTTGTCAAGGTGATATACGGTCAGGCAATAGACCAACGTCAGCCACATCTGGAAGGAACGCAGACTGAGTCTAGTGTGACGGACAATGTACGTGCAAGCTGCCATGTGCTCCAATAGTCTGAGGCAAATCCGGGCAGCAGTTAGCGGATGGGCCGTGCCGCTGGTGATCAGATCTGCTATTGCCCTGAAGCTGGTCTCTGGCAGGAATGCTCTGACTCGGATAGAGTCGAGTACTGCTCCAACAAATTCTATTCTTTGAACCAGGATTAATGTTGATTTTTGATCATTTATCAACAGGCCTAAAGCTTGGAAAGTGGCCCACAACTGCAACACTGCGTTGGACCTGGGACGGCCGTTGATGAGCCAGTCGTCGAGGTATGGGTAGATCTGGATACCTTGACGTCTGAGGTAGGCTGCTACCACCAACATGCACTTTATGAATAGCCTTGGTGCCGTTGCTAGGCCAAAGGGAAGCACCAAAGGAAAGGGTAGTGGGTGGTCCCAACTATGAAACGTAGGAACCATCGGTATTTCAGGGACACAGATATGTGAAAGTAGGCATCCTTCTGGTCGAGTGCAGCGTACCAGTCTCCCAGATCCAGGGAAGAAACGATGGAGGCCAGGGAGACCATGCAGAACTTCAACTTCTTGAGATACTTGTTGAGGTCCCGCAGGTCAAGGTTGGGGTGTAGATCCCCTTTCACCTTTGGGATCAAAAAACAGCAGGAGTACTTTCCCCTTAAATGCAAAGGGACTTCCTTTACTGTTCCTGCTTGTAGAAGGCCCTGCACCTCCTGAGTGAGTAGATGCTCATGAGAAGGGTCCCTGAAGAGGGACTGGGGAAAATAGAAATAAGTGGAGGGTATATCCCCCTGCTACTGTGCTGAAGACCCACTAGTCTGATGTTCTAGAGGCCCAGGCAGGGAGGAGGGGACACAGGCAGTTGCAAATAAATAGGGATTCTAGATCCAAGACAGAGGCTGGAAGGTCACCCTCGAGCACACCCTCAAAATGCCTGCTTATTACCCACTTGGGTACGGATAGAGCTCGAGTGAGCCGAGAAGGCCGGCTGATGGCCTTGCCGGTGCTTGTAGCCCATGCCCTTTTTACAGAAGGGCTATGAACGGGAAGGGCCTCTGAACCTGTGGGACTGTTGCGGCTTGAACTTCTTCCTCACAGGCGCCAGCATGTACACGTGGCACTAGAGTCTTTTAGGCCATGCAACTTGCTGTGTCTGTCTGTTCTGCGAACAGCACCAAACCGTCGAAGGGGAGATCCTGGATGGATTGCTGGACCTCTGCTGACAAGCCTGACGACTGAAACCAGGATGCCCGCCTCATTGAAATGGCCGAAACCATAGACCGGGCCTCAGAGTCCACCACATCTGAGGCCACGTGGAGGGCTGCCCTGGCTACTGCTCTGCCCTCCTCCAGAATAGCCAGGAATTCCTTCCTGGGCTCCTCAGGCAGCAACTCCGCGAACTTGGCCATGGATTGCCACATGTTAAAATCATAGTGGCCAAATAGGACCTGATGGCTGGCCACTCTTAGCTGGAGGCTGGCTATAGAATAAATCTTTCTACCAAAAAGACTGAGTCTCTTCACCTCCTTATTCTTAGGGGTCAATCCCAGTTGGCCTTGTTTATCACACTCATTGGCTGCTGACACCACCAGTGAGCTTAGGGCGGGATGTGTGTACAGGTATTCAAACCCCTTAGCGGGGACATAGTACTTCCACTCAGTCTGCTTAGAGAAGGGTGGCAGGGAGGAGGGGGTTTGCCAAAGGGCTTTGATCAGTTTCACAACTCCCTTGTGGACTGGTAATGCTACCTTTGAGGGGTCTGCTGCACTCAGCACATCCAACAAGGAGTCCAAGGGCTCTGCCAACTCCTGGGCTTCCAGCCTGAGGTTCGATGCCACCCTCTTCAAAAGCTTCAGGTGGGTTTTTGCGTCATCCTGGGGGACCGCGTGAGAGGTCCTCACTTTTGCCTCGTCGGGCAAAGATGATGAAGAGGCAGGCATAGATGGGCCTGGTAACTCCACTGCGTCTGCCTAGGGAGCTTTGGTTGGGGCTGGCTGTCCCTGGGAAGCTTTCTCTGACTCCACTTCTGAGTCAGGGGGCGGGCAGGGGACTGTGGCTGACCGTATTTCTGATGCCCGAGACCGACTGATGCCCCTGTGACGGTTGGGGAAATGCCATGGGGTTCCACAGGTGCCAGGGGGTTGTCCATTGGCCCATGGGCCATGCAGCCTCTGGGAGACCAGAAGGAAATGCCGATGCCCCCTGCAGGTGGCCTTGGCCCACAGGCAGTTCTTCCTCCTCACTTTTTCAGAGCCTGAGGAGGGGGAGGCTTGTCTGGGGGACCAGGACGGGACTGATGTTGCCTGTCTACCCCATTCCTGTCTGCTCTCTCTGCAGACCTCTGCCAGGGAGCTGCGTTGTGTCTTGGTGCTGCGATTCTGGTGACTGCATTCAGCAGATTGGCGACGGTACCCTGGCAATCAACACCTCACACTATGAGAGTGGTGGCGCTCTGTGGACCGGAAGTGAGAACGGGAGCTAGAGGATCAACATTTTGGAGACGGTCGACGCGCCCATGGGGATCCATACCAGCGAACTGAAAACAGAAGACAGGACTCCAGGGACCAGCATACCGACTCTCTGGAATGGTGCTGCGAGCCTGGAGACAGATTTGGATGCTCCGGGCACTGGGGCTCTGGGGACATGCCTCCAAGGGTCAGCACCAGGCAGCCGGCGATTGACACTGAGATCCCAGTGAACACTGCCTAGAGAGCGGGGAATAACGCCGGGAACTCTGGCAGGTAAGCCAATGCACTTCCGGGGGGCAGTGGCACTGTTCAGGTGGAAAGCTGGCAGGGCACTCCCTGTGGTGGGGAGTGGTGCTGCACTGATGGATATGGCTGGAAGGGTCCCAAGGCAAGTTTTCCCCTTGAATGAGGCACCTCAGTAGCTGGCATAGGCAGCACTGGAAGGGACAATATGTCCGTAGCAGCCTGAAAGGCCTCTGACATGGATGGCACTGTCAGGCGCCGAGTGCCTCTGCCACTTTCTAGGGTGGCAGGCGGGTCTCGAAGGAGCTCGACAGCTCAGTAGTGCTGGAGCCAGGCCACCATCCGCTGAGAAAGAGCCACCCCTTGGGGTCTTTGCTGTCCTCCGGCTCTCTCCTTCCCTTTACAGGACGCAGGAGAACGCCCCCTCCCAGCCTTTCTTTGCTTTTCAGCTGGTACTGGGGATGGGGATCAGCGCTGGTCTGAGGTTGCTGCCGGCGGTGCGCTCTGCACCGAAGCTACAGTGCTTGGAGCAGAGTCTGATCTAGTCAGCTCCAATGCCAGTATGAAGGCCGACTCCATAAGGAGTGCTGGAAGACAAATGTCCTGCTCCTTTTTTGTTTGAGGCCTGAAGCTCTTACAGATGCGCCACTTGTCGCTCACATGGGTTTCCCCAAGCACTTTAGACAGCTTTTATGGGGATCACTGCCTGATATCGGTGTCTTGCAGCAGTCACAAGACTAAGCCCAGGGACCGTGGCATGCTCTGTCCCAAGGCTAAGACCCGTCCGGGACTAACCAACTAACTCTAACACTAAGGAAACTATAAAAGTTTTTAACAACTATATACAAAAAGTCAGGGCCATCCCTATCTATGATGGTTCCCTAAGCAGCCCGAGCACCTGCACCCCCACTGTGGGGGGTAGGGGGCAGCCCCTCCACAGGAGGGTGAGGAGCTGAATTCAAGGGCTGCAGTGTCATGGGGGCAGGAGCTGTGGGGGGCAGCAGCAGGGCAGGGAGGCCCAGGGCAGCGTGGGGGATTAGCGAGGGGCCTTGTACCGCAGCAGGAGACAAGTCTGCCTCCCTCCCCCCACACTCACCGGTGGCAGCGGGACGCAGAGCAATCCGGCCCTAGCCTGCTCTGCTCCCCCAGCTCCCAACCCTTTTTCTTGGGGGGGGGGGGCGGAGGGAGAGGGGGCTTGGAGGAAGGGGTCAGACCCACCCCTGTACTCACCAGCGGCGGCAGCAGGAAGCAGAGCAACACGGCTGGGAGCTAGCGGAGCGGCCTGGGGCTGGGTCACTCTGCTTCCTGCCGCTGGTGAGTGCGGGGGTGGGCCCAACCCCTTCCTCCAAGCCCCCTCCCGCAAGCGACAGGGCTAATCCTGTGGGCCATGTCACTTGGGGAAGGGGTTTGGGGGAAGTGATGGGATGTGGGCGGGGTGGTGGCGGAGCAGTGTTGGGAAGAGGTGGGGTGGGGTGGAGCAGGGGTGCGGATTTGGGGGAAGGGGTCGAATGGGAGCAGGGCAGGGGCAGAACAGGGGGGCTGGCCAGGGGATGGGGCTGGCCGCTGGAGCCAATGCCGCATAAGCAGCATGCAGCTGCCTAGGGCAGCATGAAATTGGTGCCCCAAATTACATGGTGCCCTAGGCCGCTGCGTATTCTACGTATGCCTAAGGATGGCCCTGCAAACAGTTCGCAACTAGACAGTTCAGAGAAGTAAGCTTGCCGAGGCAAAGAGACATTCATGCAGCGTCACTGGCGGTAAGAAGGAAATAAGGGAGGGGGAAGCCGGCGGCACCCCTTAGACTGGCACATACGTGTGCCACTCCAGAGGGTGCCAGAGCCAGTCCCCTACCGGTACCACTGAGGGAAAAGCTTCTGGCACTGGTGTATGTGGCGAGCACACACACCTATAATGGAATGGACATCAGCAATCACTCGAAGGAGGAGTTTTTCTGTTGCTGTAGTAAATCCACCCCTCGAGAAGCGGTAGCTAGGTCAATGGAAGAACTCTGTCATCTTAACAGTGTCTACACCAGGGCTTAGGTCAGTTTAACTGTCTCTCTCAAGGATGTGAATTTTTCACACCCTTGAGCGACATAGCTAGGTCAACCTAACTTTTAGATGTAGACCAGTCCTCAGGAAAGTTATACTGAACTAGCTGAAAGGTATGAATGTAAAGTACATTAAACCACATCAGCAGATACTCTCATTCAGAAGTAAAGTGGCCTTATATCACTTTAGGTTAATTGTGAATTAAGCTAACCCCAACCATACACTAGAAGTGCTCTGCTGGTTTAGCTTATTCCCGAACCCTGAGCAAAATAATCAATACCAGCAAAAGTGCAGTTTTGCTGGCATAACTGCATCTATACTAGGGGCTTTTGCTAGCACAGCTCTGTCGGTGAGGGATTAAATCTCATTACACCCCAACCAAGATAGCTATGCTGGCAAAAGTTTGTATTGTAGACCTGGCCTAAGGCCACTTTACTTATGAATGGCAGCGTCCACACGGGGTTAAATGCACTTTAGATTCAGAGCCTTAGTTAATTTGGCTTAAACTTCCCTGAGTTTCCATGGGTAGACATGCCGTTAGAAAACTATGTCTTGTCTACACAGGAAAGATATTCCACAATAAGGCAGGAGGTGAATTTAAAGCAGAATAGCTATTTTGAAATAGCTTCATGTGTGGACACTTAATCCAGAATAAATGCCTTTTTCTGGTTTAGTTTAATCCATTTTCAAAGTGGATTAAACCAAATCTGAAAAGGGATGCAGTATGGCCTAGTGGAGAGAGCACTGACAGGGACTTAGAAGACCTAAGCTTTATTCCTAGCTATGCCACTGACCTGCTGGGTGACCCGGCGCAAGTCAGTTCCCTTTTCTCTGCCTCAGTTTCCCCATCTGTAAAAAGGGGAGGATATTGACTTCCTGTGTAAAGTGTTTTGATATCTACTGAGCTAGGTATCATTATTATTCTGGAATCAGAATATCCAGACAGAGTTATTTTGGAACATCTATTATTCCAGAATAACTCCATGTTTAGACAAGCCCTGAGTTGTTGATTCTTAAAGTGTCATCAGAGGCAACTTGAAGAGCTACTTTGGATTTGACTTTAAGACATTATTTTTGCAGCACCATGCATGCACAGAGACACCGCTTTATACATAAACTTCCTGCCTTGGAGAGCTTACAATCAAAGTTAGACACAAGATAGCAAGGGATAAAGTGCATGAGGTACAAAGAGATGAGCAATATAATCTTGGGAATTTCTAGTGTGCTCATTCTCTACATACTTTTAAAAGTTATGTAGCCTAAATACAAAAGAGCAAAGTATACCCCATTCAAATCAGACAGTTATGTGCTAATTGCCTTAATAGTTCATATTACCAGGTGCTCCTTAAAATAAAATATGTACTTAGATACAATGAATGCCAAGGGATCTATATCTCTTCAGAGGGACAGTGTCCTTCAATGTCACTGTAAAGTAGTCTAAACTATTTGTTCAACCAGCGTTAGGTAGCATCTCCAATAAAAATACTCTGGCACCACCAGTTCTGACTGATGCTGGTATTGTTCCCAGAGTGTGTGTGGGGGAGGAGGGCAAACAGAAGTTTCGGGGAATTCTGTGACATTTCCAACTATCACACAGAAAATTACAGCTGAACAAGAAGCACTAATGCAGTGAATCTGGCTGAGGACAGGATTCTTCCTGAGACACAAGGCCGACGAGGGGTGTGTGTGGGGGAAATTGGTACAAATTACCGCAGCCCAGCGGTCCGGAAGGGGGCCTGGGGCCCGGCTTCCCCCCACACACACACACTCGTCGGCCCTGTTTAGCTGGTCCGCCCTTGCTGGGGGGCTTGAAAACAATTTTTTACCGAGGCCCGAACCCGCTCTTGGCGGCCTTGCTGAGACATAAATGCCCTCTCTCTTTTTTGTTTTAATTTTTGTCCCTTGGCATAGAGAACAAGGGCTGAGAATTTTAAAGGAAATGGAAAATATCTTGGGAAATAATGATCATTGACTTGACAAGAAAACACTCTCCTGTGGGACATTATCTTATTACAAATAAACAGGCAGAGAGTAAGCGAATCTCCCCTCACTTAACCCTCCCAACCCCCCTTTTCATTAATCTTTAAACACTGCAGAAGTCACAAATTGAGAAACAGGAGTCCCAGGAGGGGATTTTAACTGCACTTAAGCCACAGATGTATTATTAAGTGATGGATGTTACACACATGACAATATTTGCCAATGGAAATGTGCCTGTCCAGGTAGATTAACATACAGAAAGACAAAAACAAACCCAATGGGAATCCAACTGACTTGGCTTAATTCTGTCTTCTCACACAAGGAAGCAGGATCAGGCAAGATGAGACTTAAAAAGTAGACAAATGGGTACAACTTTTCTCTTACTGGTCTGAAGACAGAATCAAAGTAGAGAAGGAGATGTCAAAAACTCCGTCACTGTTTTGGGCCTTGACCCTATGCCCTTTGAAGCCAATGGGAGTTTTGCCATCAACTTCAATGGGAACATAAGAATAGCCATACTGGGTCAGACCAAAGGTCCATCCAGCCCAGTATCCTGTCTACCGACAGTGGCCAATGCCAGGTGCCCCAGAGGGAGTGAACCTAACAGGTAATGATCAAGTGATCTCTCTCCTGCCATCTATCTCCACCCTCTGACAAACAGGCTAGGAACACCATTCCTTATCCATCCTGGCTAATAGCCACTAATGGACTTAACCTCCATGAATTTATCTAGTTCTCTTTTAAACCCAGTTATAGTCCAAGCCTTCACAACATCCTCAGGCAAGGAGTTCCACATGTTGACTGTGTGCTATGTGAAGAACTTCCTTTTATTTGTTTTAAACCTGCTGCCCATTAATTTCATTTGGTGGCCCCTAGTTCTTATATTATGAGAACAAGTAAATAACTTTTCTTTATTCACTTTCTCCACACCACTCATGATTTTATATACCTCTATCATATCCCCCCTTAGTCTCCTCTTTTCCAAGCTGAAAAGTCCTAGCCTCTTTCATCTCTCCTCATATGGGACCCGTTCCAAACCCCTAATCATTTTAATTGCCCTTCTCTGAACCTTTTCTAATGCCAGTATATCTTTTTTGAGATGAAGAGACTACATCTGTATGCAGTATTCAAGAAATGGGCGTACAATGGATTTATATAAGGGCAATAAGATATTCTCAGTCTTATTCTTTATCCCTTTTTGAATGATTCCTAACATCCTGTTTGCTTTTTTGACTGCCACTGCACACTGCGTGGACGCCGTCAGAGAACTATTCATGACGACTCCAAGATCTCGTTCCTGATTAGTTGTAGCTAAGTTAGCCCTGCATCATATTGTATGTATAGTTGGGGTTATTTTTTCCAATATGCATTAATTTATCCACATTACATTTCATTTGCCATTTAAGGTCCTTAATTTGTAGTGTACCGTTTTGAGATAAGCCACTGCAGTCCTTCTGTAAGCATAGAGGTAATGATAGAAGCAGTCAGCAGGCATGTTGGATTAACCTTTCTTCATGGTTTAAAAATGAATAGATGTGGGAGTGATGCCATATGAAAAATGCCTTTGCAGAGATCACTCATATTGCTCTACAGCACATCCTGTTAATAATAAAATAGAAATCCTGAGTATAGCCAAGCATTACCACCTCACTGGGTTTGTGAACAACATATGTTTTGAACTGATTTTAGGTCTGATTCTACAAACACCTATACTCAAGTTTAACTGTACACATGAATAGTTCTATTGCTTTAATGTGAAAAGGCCCCTCTGTGGTTCATCATCCAGTTGCATTTTCCAAACAAGCTCTGAAAAGTTCTACTCACGAAGGGCAAGTTATTTCCCCACTGCCCTCCACTGGACAAGTACGTTGTTAACATTATCAATCGTAAATCACAGGAACGTAGGATTTTCTGCCTGGCTGATCGATTTTACTGAGTTTTGCAAAGCTGCTCAAAAGGATGAGGATAAGACAAAGGTGATGTATTCTGAGAAACAAATCATTCCAGCTCTGAAATTCTCATGACGACTGCTCTGAAAGTTTCTGCTAAATACTACTGACAGCTTTGGAACAAAGAGCAAGTTTTGTATAGAACATACAAGGAACATCCAACAATCACACCTTTCCACCAGCATGTTTCAAAGATATACAGGAATTCTCCCACAAGGGCTACCAAAATGTTACAAAGATGTGTCAGAACAAAGGAAGGCCAAAGGGTGAAAATCAATCACCTGGGCACATCACTATGGAAATAACGCAGCTAATAAAAAACAAAAAACAAACAAAAACAGCATGCAATAGAAACTTGCTCATTTGCATTTCTGTCTGGGAGACTAATTACAAGATGCTAGCTCTTTGGGCAAATTTTTAAAAAAGCAAGGAGCATGAATCACAAAATATATTTTCTTCTCTTGACGTGTGCTTCAGTGGTGTTCCAAAACTGATACATAATATTTTATGACGTCTTGATAGTTCAGTATAAACCTCTGCTATTAAAAAATAGAATCAAACTGCAGATTTCTTTTTATGATAATCAGTATGATTCTTTACTTGTACAAAGTGCTGCATTATCAAAAGTTTGGACACATCTGATATAAAGTACAAAGCTGTCCTCAGATTAAGGAAAGTTTGCATCTAAATATTTTAACTTGTTAATGGAGATAGGATCAAAATCAAGATGTATATTGCAACTATAAAAAAGGAATAAAAATAAAAAAAAAAATCAATATATCCCCAAGCTACACATTGAACAAGCGCAGGGTGTTGTCTACATAGTTGTTGTGGCAAGACAGACACCAATTTCATTACTTCCACTTTAAGAGATTCATTTATAAACACACTATATTTTGAGTTTATAAGAAACAGTTCAAGAGATGTTTAGTCAACATGTAAATGCTTAAAAAATATCCCCATTTTGTAAACAATAAACCTTAGTTGCACTCTGCCGAGTTCTAGCTTGATTCCTGCTGATGGATATTAGCATTCCTTCTTCAGATTCACATGAAGTTTGCAGCAATTATAGAGCCAACCTTTCTTGCCACACAGCCTCTACACCCCTTCTCTCCCCCCGCCCCCAAAAATAGATTTAACTTTCATAACAGTGAATTCCAGAATGATTTTTTTATAATCTTCCTCATCAGGGTGTTCAGAACCAGGGTTAGTTTTTGTTCCCTCTCTCCCTTTTAAAAGGGAAGCAGAGACCAGACCACTTCTCTTCGGCCATATCTACACTACCAGGACTATGCGGGCTTAGCTATGGTGCTGTTGAGATGCCGGCATAAACCTGCACATACTGCCTACACTGATGGAACACCATTTCCCCAGCCAACGATAGCTAGATTGATTAAAGCAGGGGTCGGCAACCTTTCAGCAGTGGTATACCGAATCTTCATTTATACACTCTAATTTAAGGCTTCGCGTGCCGGTAATACATTTTAATCCTTTTTAGAAGGTCTTGCTCTAAGTCTATAATATATAACCAAACTACTGTTATATGTAAAGGGTGGCCTGCTGGGACTCCAGGCCCGAAAGCAGGATGAGCAAGGGCTGGAAACCAAGATTGGCAGCTGAGGTGAGTGGAGTAGGTGGCTGGTAGGCCTGAGCAGGGCTGGAGGCCTGGACCCTGCCTGCAAGAGAGCCTCCAACCGGAAGCAAGGTGAGTGGAGCTGCACGGTAGAGACCCCTGCTGGCAAGGAGCCAGCAGCCAGAACCCCAGAGCAGCGACTGGCTCGGCCTGCCGCCACTCTGGGGTTTCCGCCCCCAGCTCCTACCAGCTGAGGTCTCAGCCCGCTGCCAGCCTGGGGTTCCTTTACCCAGGCCGGCAGCAGGTGCTGAGTTGGACCCACGGCGCGACCCCAGCTGGCAGGAGCCGGCAGCAGGAACTCCAGAGCGGGGCAGGCTGAGTAGCTCAGCCTGCCGCGGCTCTGGGGTTTTCACCGGCGGCTCCTGCCAGCCAAGGTCTCAGCCCGCTGCCAGTCTGGGGTTCCTTCCCCCCAGGCCAGCAGCAGGTGCTGAGTTGGACCCGCGGCGGGTCCCGCAGGAGCCAGCAGCGGGAACTCCAGAGTGGCGGTGGGGCTGAGCGGCTGAGCCCACACCGCGTGCCAGGAAAACTCGGCTTGCATGCCAACTTTGGCACGCGTGCCGTAGGTTGCCGACCCCTGGATTAAAGCATTCTTCCATTGACTTAGCTGCATGTACACCAAGGGGTTAGATTGGCACAGCTATGTCATTCAGGGTCATGGATTTTTCACACCCCTGCACAATGTAATTTAAAAGGGTAGACTAGGCCTTAGTCTCTCGTGCTTTTAAGAAAGCAAAAAGCGTTAGCATTTTTGTTTCTTGTTTAATGTACTAAACAAGACATATGAAAAACAATCATCATATGGGATGATCATAAAAAAAAAAAAAAAGGAGGTGGGACTGTATTTGGGTCCCTAGATAAGAAATATCGGTTGTCCTTTCTGTGCATGATTCTGTTGCCTCTTCTTAGGGGGTTGCCACTTTCGTCATTTTTTCAGTTTTACTTCACATCATGTAACTACTGCGTCCCTGCTGGAAGGTACAGCAGGGCTGAAAGAGGCACCTTTATTGCTAGAAATCAGTTTCAAAGTTGTTGTAAGGCAAGTCTTTAATAGGTCAAACTAACCAATTTTTTAACACAACAAGACCAAAGACCACATTCTCTACTCTACCAAAAGACACAGAATGGTAAGAGAAGGCAGAAAATTTTGCATGTTTCATTCCAAACAGGTTTCCTCACACTGTAAACTATCTGGGGATGAGACCACTACTCTTGTACAGCACGATGGGGTCCTGACCCAAGAGTAGGGCTCCTAGGTGCTACGGCAATACAAACAACACATAATAATGCCAGCCCCATGGAACAGGCAAAAGAGTCAGCCTTTAAAGCAGAAGACAGCCTGCAGGGTCTCCAGTGCCCCAGCACAACCTGCTCTGCTGCCCACCTTTCCCCGTAGTATTACAGCTCCTTAAGAAGTCATGCTGTTGTTGGTCCCGAGAGCTATGCAGTAGCAGCCATGAAAGGGATATAGTGATTAATACTTCTTGGAACAACAGAGAAATAAAAATAAAACAGTAAAGTTTAGAGTATTTGTCATTTGTAAGATGAAGAGTGAACACGACAGTAAAAATCACTTAAGCGCTTAGGAAGACAGAGAGCACTGCCAGGAGAAAGAACAATGAAATGTGAAGGGGAGGTTAAAACTTGGAGCTCTACTTCCATTCAGTCCAAATAACTGGATATGTTACTATCCTCTCTGGGCAAGAATTCTGATAGGTTTGTGCATTTATCTCTTGGAGGCATGTCAATATTTTCACAGAAAGTACTGTTTAAGATCTGCTTGTGTATGAAGAATGCCAGACAGTTTAGTTTTCCTATAAAGCCATAATTCATAGGACAGACAAAAAAAGTGAGGGGTATTAATGGGAAGAGAGCAAAGAGGTGATTTCCTCTTGTACTTTTCTGCAGAGTTAAACAATAACTTGCTGAATTATGAGTTTTAGTTGGATGGAACTGTTCTGTCATTGCAGTAGTGAAAACTGGAACTTACCACCCCCGACACTCACAAATCCCACGTGTAGATATATATATCAGCCAGTCAAATAAATACAGAATTTCCCTCATTTGCTTGTGAAGTACTTTAAAAGGGCTGTACTCTCTATATAAGCCATTGGCATCTTTGTCAGATGACACGGACTCCACAGTTTAAGGGCCAACATCAGCTATTGAAAACAGACACACACGGTCACCTAACGACCTATGCAAGAAGGCTAGGCTTTTTTTTTTTTTTTTTTTTAAACTTGGGCCTGGTCTATACCGAAAAGCTAGTTTGACCTAGCTATGATGCTGAGGGATGTGAAAATTTACACCCCCAAGAGCTGTAGTTAGGTTGACCTAACCCCTCGTGTAGACGCATCTAGAGTGGATGGAAAAATTCTTCTGGTGACCTTACTATAGCCATGGAAAAAACCCTTCCATTGCTGTAGGAAGAGTCTACACTACAGTGCTACAGCAGCCATGCTGTATCTGTGCCATTATGGCATCTGCAGTGTAAACAAGCCCTAGAGCAGAACCCAGTTTCATAAATTAATGCTCTGAGTAGCCATTTAGTGCCTCACAATCACTCTGTTTTTGTGATTAAGAAGCAGAGGAAACTAAGGCTGCATCTACACTAGAAAGGGTTTTCTGGTATACTTATATTGGCAAATCCTCCTAGCGTAGATGCAGCTTATGCGGGCAAGAGTGCAGTTTTGCTAGTATAGTTTCCTGAACGAAATAAGCTAGACCAGCAAAAAGACTCTCTTGCTGGTCTAGCTGTCAGCTAAGAGTGTGATTTTTCATAGCTAAACTTAAGTGTTGACCAAACTTAGTTTTTATTAACAGAGTTGGTTGACCCATGACAGCAGAAGACATGAATACAGAACCCTAACAAGGCTTTTCAGTCTCCTCTTCCGTATGGAGTGCTTCAGACTCCTTTTCCTTAGTCAGTACTTGGGACATTTACTTAGACCAGGTCTATACTAGGAGTTCTTTGCCATACAGTTATACCGACATAATAACAGCATAATGCTTTTAGTGAGGACGCTACTTGTATCAGAAAAAAATCATTTTTGCCAGCATAGCTTATCCAGTCCCCCTGAATGAAACAGCAAAACTATGCTTTTGCCAATATAGGTTAGTATAACTGAATACACTAGTGATTTTTGCCAGTACAGATATGTCAGTCACAAATCTCATCTCGTCGTATCCTGACTGACACAGCTATTCCACAAAAGGTTGTAGTGTAGACTTACCCTAGTCATGATCAGGACATGAAAATATGAGGCATAAAATTGTGTGTATCAATGCCTCTTAGGGCACAGATACTCAGGAAAATTAAGCTGAATTAACTGTATGTGTAAATTTAAAGAACATTTGTTAAGGTGCATTAGACCCCTGAAGGGATGCTCTGATTGAAAAAGAAAGTGGTCATAGAATTAAGCTAAAGTGAACGGACCGCTTTTTTTCCTGAGTGAGAGCATCCACATAGGGGTTTAATCAAGGTATTTTAACTAATGCGCTTTAAATTCACACCTTCAATTAATTTGGCTTAATCTTCCTGAGTGTCCCCATATAGACATGCCCTTTCTTTTGTTCAAATATTATTGTTATTCAGCATCAGCTGAACCAAGAAGTTGGTTAGGAGACAAGTTTAGTCTGCCAGTGGATCTAACAAAATACCAATATGATGGGTAAATACCTCCCTTCTGGCTCAGCTTGGGTAAATGCTGTTGCCTCCCATTTTACAGATAAGGAAGTGGAGGAACAAAAGGTAAACCCACACAGCAAGTCAGTGACATACCAAAGATTAGAACCAAGACCCTGGCTACACAAGAAATCTGTACAGTTTAACTAAAGGTGTGATTTTAAACTGATTTTGGTTAAACAGGTACAAACCAGTATGGAGACTTATTTCAGTTTAAATGTGGCTTATTTCAATTTAGCTTAAACTGATTTTAATAGACTTAAGCCAAACCAATAAAAGCCTCGATTAAACCAAAACTAAATTGGTTTAAAAAAAAAAAAAAAAAAAAAAAAAAAGCAGTGCACCTTTCATTCAAGTAGCACAACTTTCTCAACCAGACAAGGATTCATGAGCTCTTGACTAGCACCCCAGTGTTAATTTCACTATACTACTTTACCCATTTGCAAAATGCAGCTATACAAGTCTGTAGGAGAGGAAGTAAAATTGAAGAATAAGTTTACCCTTATAATTTCAATTGGTTACAATTAAGCAAAATGAGAAAAAGTTCAGATGAACAACCAAACTGTCTAGCAACTTAAGGGGGTCTTTAGAATTCTGTAGATTAACAACTGAATATGTTGTGGTACAAGCTACTGAACACATTGATGTTTATATCTGTCACTTTACTATAGTAACTAATATATTATACATAGATCAGCCCTTAGTGAAGGCAACTAGAGGTTATTTGAAAGAGAGAGATGATTTAACTTTTATGTGAAAGATTTAACACAGCTAAAAGTAAAAAGGTTAAAGATTTTACTTGTCTCAAGTTAGTTTTGAAGGTTAGTAAATTTAGCCATTATTGTCAAGGTCTTGCTTTGTTAAGAAAGAAAGCTGGAAGATACTGTCCAGATATTTTAATCAAAGAAGGACTGATTAACATTAGTCCTCCCACTTTAAAACTACCAAGATATGGCACAGTTAGAAAGTTAACAGACACAACAACTTACATTAAGAATTTTCTCAGTTTACAAATCCAAATATGATTTTTTCCTAATGCGTGGCAACCCGAAACCTACAGCAGGATGAGCCAGAACATTATCAAGGATTTGAAAGTCAAGCCAGTGTTGGTGGTTTTTGTTTGTCTGTGGATGGGGGACTGATACCTCCAGTAACTGTGTCTGGAGAACAAAAATATTGGCCTAACAACTATGGAAGAATAAAATCCTGCTCCTCTTCCACAGCTGCATGGGTGCTACAAGCTAACAGGAGTAAGATCAGCAGATATGACTCTACACACACAGGGTTCAGAGGTGCTGAGTAAGATGATGGCATTTTTACTGGGTGACTTTTTGGGCTACAAAACAGAGGCAGATATTGCATTGTAGGCGATACAGGTGTTCCAATGCAGTATCTTTACTAACTAGTTAACTACCATGGAAATACTCCTGCTGAAAAAATCAAGCAAGAGTCTTAAACACATTAGTTACTCTTCTGCTCTGTAACATTTCAACAAATGAGAGAGGGAAGCAAGGCAAGTTTCCAATGTCAACAATGACAGGATGCATTTTAAGAGCAGCGAGGTGAGAGTTTTATTTTAACAGGAGTAGTGGGAAAGAAATTGCACAGAAAAAACTATGGCTACATCTATACTACAAACACTACAGCTGCATTGACGGAAGGGGTTTTTCTGTCACTGTCATTAATCCACCCCTCCAAGAAGTGGTAGCTAGATCAACAGAAGAATTTTTCTGGTGATCAATCTGTATGCTTAGGTCAGCTTAACTACATCTCTCAGGGGTGTACATTTTTCACACCCCTAAGCAACATAGATGGGTCAACCCAAGTTTTCAGTGTAGACCAGGCTAACTTTTCTTTGAGACTTATGTTACTATGCATCCAGTTTAATGCATGTCCTGATCACCACACCACAACGACCCCCGTTTTCCCAATTGTTAGGGCAAAACATTGGCCAATATCCACCGCAGTCCCATATGTTGTGTCATGATTCCCTCCAACACAAGTTCCACACTCAGCTCTGGATGCTTTCAAAATGAAAGAGGGATTGCGTATTTTGGATGAATGTTTGTGAACAAGTGAAAACAACAACAACAAACAAAACGTACACTCTTCTGCTGGTCTCTTACTATGTC
Source organism: Trachemys scripta elegans (assembly GCF_013100865.1). Taxonomy (NCBI): domain Eukaryota; kingdom Metazoa; phylum Chordata; order Testudines; family Emydidae; genus Trachemys; species Trachemys scripta. Next base: position 57,582,773 of record NC_048300.1, on the reverse strand, counting down.
TAGCACAATTGTGATATTAACACTGTGCTCTGTGGTGTTCAGTACACAAGAATAAAGACATTTTCTGCCCCCAAAGAGCATCCAATCTAAAAGCCAGACACGCGCGCACACACAAAGAAAGGATGCACAGGAAAATAAGTGTTTTTCTAAGCAGTTTCTTGTCAGTTTTGCATCACATTCAGTCCTTGGGCAAGAACCCATTGTAAATAAGTTGTCACATTTAACTGGGATATATCCTGTGGAAAATATCTTGAATAAATAAATAAAAAGCCATTTCGTTTGACTGTGACAGCTTTAGCAAACTCACTTTCGCAGCTTGAATTCAGCTTTAAAGTTTAGCCTATAATTGTTTTTACTGCTTTATTAAATTAACAGTTCTCAGTGGTTAACCTGATTATATCTTCATGTTGAGCCTTAGAAATACAAAGTTCTCACATGCCGGTTTTAACATGCACTCCTACCCTCAAAAACAAGACTAGATTTGTTCAGGTTTCAGCATGGCAGTATCTTGCAAGATATTTCAAAGTTGTGCCATTATGCAAAGCTGCATCGTTATGTCCCCAGAGGTGGTGATGATGTGAACACATTTCACAACAAGGGCGATTTTCTAGTGTACATTAAGTGAGACAGCCAGCTTCCAGACTGGGGGAAAAAAAAAAAAAAAATCTGAGGGGGAGGGAGATAGGGAATCTCTAAGGGACGGGGAAAATCATGAGCCTTCCTTTCCTGAATCAAGACCTTAGAGCACAGGTGGCCAAACTTGCTGGCCCTCAGAGCAGCAACATGACAATCTTCAGAAGTTCAAGAAATGGGGTGCACCTGCCAGGGCTCAGGGCTTCAGCCCCGCAGGAGGCAACTGTCAGGGCTCGGGGCTTCAACCCTGTGGGGAGGGAGGTCTAGGGGCTTCAGCCCTGCAGGAGGCACATGCCGGGGCTCGAGGCTTCAGCCCTGCTCCTGCTGAAGCCCTGAGCCCCAGCAAGCACACCCTGCAGGGCTGAAGCCCCGAGACTCCCCTCCCTGCTGGACAGAAGTCCCTACCCCCACCACAGGGCAGAAGCCCTGAGCTCCCACCCCCCAAGTCTGGTAGGTGGAGAATAGGGGAGGGGGCCTGGGGGGCTCTGTGAGCCACAACTTTTACCGTAAAAGAGCCGCATGTGGCTCACAAGCCGCAGTTTGGCGACCCCTTAGAGCAGGGGTATGCAACCTATGGCACGCATGCCAAAGGCAGCACGCAAGCTGATTTTCAGTGGCGCTCACACTGCTCGGGTCCTGGCCATTGGTCTGGGGAGCTCTGCATTTTAATTTTAAATTAATTTAAGCTTCTTAAACATTTTAAAAACCTTATTTACTTTACATATAACAATAGTTTAGTTATACATTATAGACTTATAGAAAGAGACCGTCTAAAAATGTTAAAATGTATTACTGACATGCGAAACCTTACATTAGAGTGAATTAATGAAGACTCAGCACACCACTCTGTAAGGTTGCCGACCCCTGCCTTAGAGTGTACAGTAGTCAAAATCCCAGCTTCAGTTCATTCAAGCCACATAAGGCAAATGATACACAAACAGGGGAGAAGGTGTGTGTCACTATGGTTTTACAGGTTTCAGAGTAGCAGCCGTGTTAGTCTGTATCCGCAAAAAGAACAGGAGTACTTGTGGCACCTTAGAGACTAAAATTTATTCCACTCTATATGCATCCGAAGAAGTGGGTTGTAGTCCACGAAAGCTTATGCTCTAATAAATTTGTTAGTCTCTAAGGTGCCACAAGTACTCCTGTTCTTTTTATGGTTTTACAGTAGCCACTATCCCCCTAAGACTCTAGAAGTCTTGGGCCTTGATTCCAGTCTCTCTGACACTGGTGTAACTTAATGGAATTACATCAGAGAGCATGTGACCAGATCCACTCCTTTAATGTTTGTTTTATTAAAGAATCCACAGCTTGTGGCATAATTGTGTAGCAAGGAATGAAGATGTCTCAGTGGCATCTTTCACATCTATACTTGCAAATATTCCTCAACAGGAGGTTAAACCTTCCCTACCTCAGAAATAACCTAAATTTCTATAGTTGCTTTTGCGCTTGAAATTGGTTTGGTTGAGGATATCATTTTGCTCCAATTTCTCTTTAAGAGCAGAAACACACTATAGCAGGTGGATGTTTTCCATGGTATATGGCCAAAGCTGACTGTTCTATGACACTTCGAACAACTGAAGAACTTCACAGGTGTTTTAAAAAAATATCATAGAACATTGCCAAAGGCATGGAGGTGGAGTCCTTGGCTGCTAGAAGGAGCTGAGATGAAGTCTCTATAATGAAAGCTCCAATTTAATTTTTAATCTCATTGAGAAGCTGGGATACGTATGTCAAGGTTATTTTGATCTATATTCTCCCAACACTACAAAAGTAAGAACTATATTTACTTCCTTGAGAATAAGAGGGAATAATTAAGTGAAGATAACTTTTGTTCTAGTTTCCTCATTTCTGCCATGGACTGGTGAAAGTAATTTACAGGATTTACCAGTACTGCTGGAGTCATGAGGGGGGCGTGGTCTCAACTGGAAGAGGCGGGGTCTCTCAAGATTTAAAGGCCCTGGGGCACCAGCTGTGGCTGGGAGCCCCAGGGCCTTTAAATCAACCCGGGGCTCCCAGCTATAGAGGTGACTGGGAGCCCCTGGGGCTCCCTGCAGCGGCGGGAGCTCCGGGCCCTTTGAATCCCGGCCCCAGCCTGGCTGCCGGAGCTGCGGGGGGAATTTAAAGGGCTTGGGAGAGCCCTTTAAATCCCCGCACAGAAGTTGGTGCAGTCTGGCTTACTTTCACCTCTGAGTACACAGTACCTCAAGGATTCACAAAAAAATTTTCATACTACAGACCTCATCTTAACAATACACTTCCTTATGAACACTTCCTTTTCCAATCTGCTATCTCACAGATCACCTCCACAACCCTCCACAATTGCATAAGATCCCCATAGAAACTACTGGAATCTTGTTAGTTTTATACATGAAGTAAATATAATTTTTAAATAACCCTCCATCTACAATTCCTGATTTCTCCTCTCAAGGGGAGTCAGCAGGTACACACAAAAAAATAAGAAGTCAAAGGAAATTAACCTACAAACATTAACCTAACTGGAAATTAACCTACAAACATTTTATATAAATTCCATATGTCCCATATGACATCACAAATAGTCAAACCATTTGCAAAGAAGTACTAAGTGCCAAGAACATTTAAGATTACACTCAAATAAACAGTCAAAACCCACACAACTTCATAGGTCTAAGATTTCACTAATGACTCCACTTCAGCTAGTGGATTTTACAACGTAGTAAAGTAAACTGTGGGGCAGTAATCACTTAATTTCAAGAGCTGCACTTAGCACAGAACAGTTTCAGTTTATTTGGAAAAAGTCCAAAACGTTATATGAGAGTTATTGACTGTTGAACTGTGTGCACTTCTAGACCAGCAAGATAGTTTCTATGTATTTGCAGCATATTCTTACATATCCAACAGATTGCTATTGAAAGCAAAAGGCAATATTGATATTTAAGGGCAAGCAGCACAGAAAAAAAACCCCAGAGGGTATGGAAAGCTGAGTCACACTTGATCTTCTAACTGAAAAAATGATCAACTAGCTAGCACAATTCCTGTGAAGTTGCAGGCTTCCGTTCACTACCCTTTCTCTCCTTCCTGCTTCTGTTACAGACTCAGCAAGTGTCTCTATTTACTCCTCCTTATATGCCACAAGATAAAGGAAGTCATTGCTCAATTAAATTTCCCTCTTTGCTATGCAGAAACATCTTTAGCTTAAGAGCTGCTCATCATCAGAACCCTAGAAAAATTGTAAGCAAATGAACTATACACCCTTCCTCTCAAAGACATACAAGTTCAGCAGCAAATTTCTTTCTAGCATCTAGTCTGAAACTGCATTACAAAAACATTCTTCAGCCGGAAAAGAGAAAGCAGCTGTTGTGACATCTGTCCAACTGACCAGCTGGCCATATCGCTGCAAAGCTGAGTATGCATTCTTAAGTGTTTGCCAATAAAGCCAGGATGCTCCAAAAATATAAGCTAAATCTTACATTTCACAGAAGTCAAATAAAGAGGTGTATCTACACTAGTTTTACTGAGTAAGCTGTAAGGTCTAGGACCTTCCAAACAGATACTGTACAGCAAAGTTATCACAAATACACCAAATATACACCACACAGGTAATGAGTGTAGTATATTTATTGTTTATATTATTGTAGTACCTAGGAGCCCCAGTAAAAGACCAGGACCCACATTGTGGTAGGCACTGTACAAACACAGAACAAAAGGATAGTCCTTGTCCCAAAGACCCAATCGTTCTCTTACAATCATGCTTTGAAAATCTAAACCTGCTTTACAATTTACCTACAAAAGGGTAGAGTGAACTTGATTGTGGCCTTTTTTGCTGCTTTAAGGTGAAGACAGGCAGCCAAGAAGGCTCCCACATTTAAAAAAAAATAAATAAAAACAAAAACCACACACACTTAGTGACACTTCTTTAGCCATCAGGACAGAGCCTATCAATCATTTGGGCATAAGCTTTCATGGGTAAAAAAACCCCATTTTTTCAGATGCATGGATCTCCATGCATCTGAAGAAGTAGTGCAGTTTTTTACCCATGAAAGATTATGGCCAAATAAATCTGTTAGTCTTTAAGGTGCCACTGGACTCCTCACCCAGTGCCTCCCCCTCCTCTGAGCGGGCTCCATTCCTGCACCCTCCCACCCCCAGGGCCTCCTGCATGCTGCAAAACAGCTGACTGCAGCGGTCAGTAAGCGCTGGGAAGGAGGGGGAGGAGTTGATTGGTGGAGCTGCCGGCAGGCGGGAGGCACTGGGGGGAGAGGGAAGAGCTGGCTGCTGATGGGTGCTAAGTACCACGGAGTTGTCACTTATGGTAGTTTGTAAACTATAGAGACTGTCAGATGAAAGCTGCTTTGGGAATCCAAAGTAACATTAAATAACAGATACATATGTAGAGCCTTGTTGTTACAGACAGCCACGATTCATATTTCTAGGATAGCAGAGGAAGTTTCCCTTGATGGAGCCAACTCAGACATATCCATTATCTAATTTTATTAGAGTATTGCACCTGCTGTGACTTCAAAAACAAGCTAGTTTGTATATACATCACGCAGACACACAAGTCTGAAAGGCTTGGATTTTATTTCTGAGCAGCTGGAAACTGGTTACACAATCGTGGGAGGATGCGTTCATAAAACACGAACTGAATCCCTTCAGCATTTGCCAATTTGTGCAAGCCTGCCCAGCTCTTACCTCTCTTCTAAGAAGGCAGCACGATCCCCAGAGCAGGGGTTCTCAACCTTTTTCTTTCTGAGGCCCCCAAACATGCTACAAAAACTTGACAGTCCACCTATCCCACAACATCTGGTTTTCTGCATATAAAAGCCAAGATCAGCATTAGGGGGTAGCAATCAGGGCAACTGCCTGAGGTCCCCACTACAGAGAGCCCTGCAAAGCTTAGTTGCTCAGTTTTCAGCGTCAGTGGGGGCCCCATACAGTGGGGCTTCGTCTTTCTGCCCTGGGCTCCAGTGAGTCTAATGCTGTCCCTGCTTGGCAGATGCCCTGAAACCAGCTTGCGCTCCCCTCCTTCCCCCTCCCCACATACACACACACCTCAGTGGGCCCTGGACCCCTGGTTGAGAACCACTGCCCCAGAGCACAAGTTACTGTACCACCAACCCCACAGCAAGGGCTAAGACCAAGTGAGTATGGAGAACACACTACAGACCTGCATGGTGATGGAACACGAACTTTTGAAATATCTAATGGTGTGATAGATTCAGCCCTTTCTGAAAGACTATGGTCCACAATTTGTTTATATGCTTCCTTGCCCCTTCCCTCTTTATGCTGTTTTCTTAGGGAAAAGGAAGAAACACCCAAGGTCTTTGAACTAGCAACAGCTTTCAGAAGGTAACTGACAATCAATGGCTCCTTGGGTCACAGGAACTTATGCACCCGAGTGAGAGAGTCAAATAGGGACTGATGTGAAAACAGAGTTGCTCAGGCAGAGTGCTGAGGAATGGCTTATCCTCCTGTTAACTCAGATTTTTAAAATTGTATTTAAATACATCATTTATGCAAATATATCCAGGGCTACAGTTATGCCACATGGTAAGAAAATATTGCCGAAATGTATGGAGCAGAACACAACTCTTTGGAAACTGCAATATGTATCCCAACTTCTTGTTAATCAAAGAGGAATAGGAGCACTTCATACCAATACCAAACTAACACACCAGGGTTCTGTCATGTCTTTGTTTAACAAACCTGAACCTGAGGTAGAATGGAGAGTACAGAAGACTAAATTCTGCTCTCAGACCACTAACTTCAGTGAATTTAAGGGCAGAATTTATTCCAGGGTATTTAAATAACTCTGTGATAAACGTTCACCATTCTCCTAATTTCTGCTACTTGGCAGATCAAACCAATGAAACTGAAGTGAAGTTCACACATGCAGGTTTGTAGAGATGTGAATAGATAAGGGCACTTGCATCCAGATTCAGCAAATCATATGCTTGAGTCCTGTAGACAGTCAGTAGAATTTAAACATGTGTTCAAGTGATTTTATGAATTGGGGCCTTTTTGCTTAAAATGATATGCACAACTTTTTTTTCTTTTTTTTAAATTAGTCATTAATCAAGGTCTTAAGCCAAGGTAGTTGGGGAAAAAATTCAGATACAGTTAGTTATATGTAGGAAACTTGCCAAAAAAAGTTAGTAACGAGATACTAAGTGATAGCTAATGAGCATTCAAGAATTTCTCATTTTGCATTTGACAAAATTACATTTTGAAATTCCAGTTTCTTTTTGATGAACATAAACTCCCCTATAGATTTTATCATTACATAAAAAAAAAAAAAAAAAAAAAAACTACCACCCAAATCAATTCCCCTAATATATACTCCACTTAATAGTCAAAATGAACAGTCTTCGCATGATCTACATCCTTTAGAAACCAAGTCACCTGGATTTTCAGTTGGGTTAGTATTGTTAAAGGAATTTTGCTGCACAAGGTGATCCCTCCAAGACCGTAGTTCTCAACCAGGGACACATGTACCCTTGGGGATACGCAGAGGTCTTTCATGGGGTACATCAACTCATATAGATATTTGCCTAGTTTTACAACAGGCTACATAAAAAAGCACCAGCAGTCAGAACAAACTAAAATTTCATACAGACAATGACTTGTTTATACTGCTCTACATACTAGAGCTGACGTATTTCCCAAAGTAAAAACAGGACACTGCATGGGGCTGGCCTGAGCTGCCAGGTGGCGATGCTTGCCTGAGCCCTGGGCTTGCACGGGGCTGGCCCGAGACTCCCCGCCGCTCCCCCATCCCCGCATGGGGTTGGCCCAAGCCACTTGGAGTCTCTGGTCACACTGTGCTGCCAGGGCTGGGGCTGACTTCCTGAGCCCCACGCCGCCTGTGGCTGACAGCCTGAGGCCCAGTGCCTGTTGTTGCTGCTCACCAAGCCCCTGAACGTTCCTGCACACCGTCATACGCACTTTGTTGGCTAACTGGGCATTTGTTCCATTGGCTCTTGCCAACTGATGATCAGTTGACAAGAGCAAATAGGACAAATACCCATTTTTGCCAAAAAAAAGTGGGGGCATCCAGGACAGGGCTTAAAAAGGGGACTGTCACGGATAAAATGGGCCATATGATCACCCTAATGCAAGTACAATATTTATAGTCCAATTGCTTAATTTTATAATTATATGGTAAAAATGAGAAAGTAAACATTTTTTCAGTGCTGCGACACTTTTATATTTTTATGTCTGATTTTGTAAGCAAGTAGTCTTTAAGTGAGGTGAAACTTGGGGGTACGCAAGACAAATCAGACTCCTGAAAGGGGTACAGTAGTCTGGAAAGGTTGAGAGCCACTGCTAAGAAACTAAACTACTAGCCCCCCAGGAAGGCTACCACATGGTTCAAGTAAAAGCAGGGCCAGCCTTACAGAAAATGGCACTGTGGACGAACTTGTATTTTGGCTCCCTTTCTTTGTGTTGAAGTACAGATACACCGTACAGTCACACACCTTGAGTTTACTGGAGAAGCTTTTAAGTTACTGTACAGACTGTGTGCACCTACAGCAGAGACCGCTGCAAAAGGCACTGGCAGTGCCTGGCACCAGTGGGCAGAATGCCAAGCTGGTGACAATGTGACGTGCCAGGGGAGGGGGGAAGGCAGCTCTGCAAGGCACAAACTGAAGCTCAGCACAGCACATGCCCAGCACAGGGTCTGTTTCCCTGAACTGCCATGAACCTATCCGCCCCCCAGGGAGCCCCGCTGGCTCCGCTCCTCAGTGCCACTCATCTTCAGGCATTGCTGTATGCTCCCAGGAACACTCGCCACTAGCCCGGGCACACTCCAGCCGCTCCTGCTCCACAGGCATTTGGGGGTGGGTGAGCAACTACCGTGGCTGCCAGACTGCGCCTGGCAGCCCAGTGTGAGTGCAGGAGACACCAGGAAGAAGTACCTCTTCCTCTGGCACTCTCCTGGACCCCCCACCCCAGTGCATGGCACAGCCCCAGGGGCAAGGCCAGCCCTGGCTCCAGCCCGCCCTGCAGGGCACTCCCCTGGGCCCACCGGGGCTCCCCTAGCTCATCTCTGGGGCAGACCCTCGCCAGGGGCAAGTTGCAACAACCCCCGCACCTGGAAGCCGGCCCGACCCACCTGCTTGCTCTGCTGAGCCAGGACTTCGCATGGGGCAACAAAGCCACCCACAAGTGGCAGGGGTTACTCTGCCCGGGTGCCGGAACCCTCTTGACCACTGCGCCCCGCCCTTCCCAACCACGGTCTCCTAGGCAGTCACCCATGTCGCCCACCGTAAAAGCATTTTTTAAATATAGCACTATGTTAAGAACTCCGTGAGAGGGCTACAAATGCAGTACTTTGTTTAAAGAGGGGCTAAATATGATCTTTCAGCCATGTGTCCCAACTATGTCTTTTTTTTTTTTTTTTTTTTTTGGTTTTGCGGTTGTTTTTTTAATAGCAACAAATGTTTTAGTTATTTTCTAAAGAGACTGCACAGTTGCTTGACTGTTAATGTCAGTTGCAACGTAGTTTGTTTCTGGTTGTATCTCTATTTTGTTGGTATGTTTGTTCTAAGGATTTAACAGCATTGTGGGAAAATAAATCTAATTGAAAACAAACTGAACTCTTATTTATGGTGAAAGTAACATTTTGTTCCAAAAAGATCAGTGGAAAAATGGAATGCAATCCTGAATTTTTACAAGCTTCAGAAGCAAGAGGGGTGATGCAACAGCTGTATGGTGGCATGATGTAATGCATTATTTCCTAAAATAACCAGGGGGAGACTATGTTAGCAGCACCTAAGGCTGAGTCTGTGCTAGGAAAACTCGGACTCAGAGTTCTCCACAGATAGTGGCAATAGGGGAGGCTGTAGCATTGATAGGGTTCAGGCATTTTTCCACCTTGCCATTTAACCCTGCTCCAAATAGGATTAGACAATAAAGCAACTAAAAACAAACAGCAACAAAAAACCCCACAAGACACCCAGCCCTTCCCCAGCCTCCACCTACTCACTCTGAAGTTACCTAAATTACAGAGTATTGCAGTACTGTTTTCTATTGGTGAATTGTGGGTCCCAATTTTCCTAGTATAGATAGATACTGCCTATTAAGCAGCATAACCTAGTAGTTAGAGCAGGAAGACTAGGATTGCCAGTTTTAGTTGGATGTATTCTTGGAGGTTTCATCACATGACATTAATCTTTAATTCCTGGAGACTCTAGGACAATCCTGGAGGGTTGGCAATCCCAAAGAAGACAGGAGTCCTAGGTTCCATTCCCTCCTCTGCAACTGGTTGCTGAGCAACCTCAAACAAGTCAATTAAGGCCCAAGCTCCTAGTTCCCCTATTTCTAAAATGTGTAAAACAATACTTACCTTTCAGAGATAAGACTTAATTTGTGCTTTAAAAATTCTTTGGCTCTAGAGATTAACAACGATTATATTTTCCCTTAAGAAGAATTTTGTATTAGCAATCTCCTGTCCCATTCCTGTGGAGGTGGCTCGATTTTATTTTTTTAACCACATAAGACTTGGAAATATTTCATGTTGTATTTTGCTTTGGGAAAAATCAGACAGCCTGGTGCAAACTACGAAGCTCAGATTACTATTAAATTCTGTCCCCCCCCCCCCCCAATTCTTTAGATGGCAGCAAATCAGGAAATCGGGGCAGCTATGTGGTCTGTGACACTATGTGCCCAATTTACATACAACACAATTCTTATGAAAATATGCCAATGGCACCTTTCAATGAAGAGCAAATCTAATTTGATTACTTTATTAACTTGGAGGGGAATGAATCACCACTAAAAATCTCTACTCCCTTTACTGAGCGTTGAGCAAGTGGAGTTAAATCTTAATAGCCTTTCAAGTTTTGGAAAAATAGCTTACAGATGCTCTCAAACCTGAGAAATATTGTACACAAAATTAAACCTTATGATGTTAACTTTGAAGTAATGAACGCTGGATATCAAGCATTCAAAGAAAGTATTTTATTTCTTTTATAAGAAGTGCAATATGAGAGGGAAACAAAACAAAACCACCACATATACAAAATGGAATTGAGACAAAATCCTTAAATCCTGCCTGAAGTTGTCAACTTCTATATCCTCCTGTTTGCATACTCTCTGAACTGCCTTGCAGGTATTTTTCTTTAGCAAAAAACCCCAAACAACCACACACACACCCCTCTACCCCTTCCCCCCCAAAAAAAAACCACCACGAAAAAACCAAAAAAACCACATGCACACTAATCCGAGGTCTCCTTGAGGTTCTCTCTAGCACTTCTTCACAGCACTGGGCCCTGGTCCAAATAGTCAAGCTATCTGGTTACTTTAGATATATTTTAGGCCTTCTGGTTATAGTGTTGTAAGATTTTTGAATAAAGATCTTAATTATTTGCTCAAATACCTAAAGGAAGCAAACATCACTAGCTGGAACAGGCAGTTTTTCCTCTTCCTTTTGTAGGTTTTTCTCCCAAAACAAGTTTCCTACACATAGCTTTGAATTCTTTCCGTCACTGCCACCAGCCAAACTTACTGGCTTATCAAAGAGAAATATTTTGGCTGCCCCCACCACCGCCACAAGAAAAAGTTCCCAATAAACAAGATCGGTAAGACTCACCACATGAGTATAGGTCCCAATTGTTACCTGAGTGTTCCACAAGCTGGGTGGGGCAATAATGAGCAGATGAAAGAAATTGGAATGAAGGGGAAAGACTGCATAGCCTCATCTACCCCTGCGCTGAAAATGCACTCCGACAACAGAGGAAGAAAAGCAGTGGGCAGGTCTTCAGAAGTCACCACCTGGCCTCACTGCTCTATCAGAGGCTTCCTCCTGCAACTGGCTGCAACAGCAGGTTGCATGTACAAATTTTCAGATTTCATTGTCTGCACACAAAAAGTTGTACCACTTTATACTATTGTAGTTGAAGTGGTACAACCCCACTAGAGTGGATGCAGTTTTATACTGGTATAAAAGGGTCCATTACAGTATAGCTATTTCCATACATGAACAGGAATAAGCTATACTGGTATAAGGCACCTCGATACCAGTATAACTCCATCCACAGTAGTGGGGTTATACCAATACAACCATGCTGGTTAACCCCCTCCCAACATAATTATACCAGTACAAAAACTGTGTTTTAGACCAAGCCTTATGCTACTATCCCAGCAGTTCTCAAACTCAGTCACGACTCTGTTTTAATGGGATCACCAGGGCTGGCGTAAAACTTGTTGAGGCCCAGGACTGAAGCTGACGCCCAAGCCGAAATGCCTGGGGCTGAAGCCAATGCCCGAGGGCTTCAGCCCTGGGCATTGGGGCTTGGACTTTGGGTTTGGCCCCCTGCTGCCTGGGGTGGCAGGACTTTGTCCACCTCCCCCCCCCAGGGCAGTGGGGCTTGGGCTTTGGCTCCAGCTCCCCCCGGGTGGTAGGGCTTGGGTGGGCTCAGGCTTCAATCCCCCCTCTTGGGCTCATTTAGTCATTTTTGTTGTCAGAAGGGGGTTGCTCTGCAATAAGTTTGAGAACTGCTGTAAACTATCCCAAGCTTCTCCTCTCTGCTCCTGTGGTAGCCAGCCCAGCTGAAAAATCATGCTGCCTGGCCCCGTGAAGCTAAATGACAACCTTCCTCACCAGAAACAACATGCAGCCTTCTGTTGAGTTAGCTCTGGCAGATTTAGAAAGCAAAAGACTTTTAAAAATATAATTCTCAAGGGCATTTGGGGCCCTCTACTTTGTGTGTTCATCATTTGTTGGTAATTTAGTTAACTGTAAATTATAGTTATTCCAGATAAATGACCAATTAACGTGTGCAGTTTTGAAATTCCTCAGAATCTTCTTGGAGGTGGAAAATTACACAAGGCATTTCACAAAGTTTTGGGAGTGGACCCTCAGACACCAATTTACATCACTGAGCATGTGAGTGCCTCCCCACCAATCCCCAACATCTCCTTGCAGGCGTGTGTAAAATTGTCAAAATAAGGACACACAGGGTTTGATCAGAGGAAAACTGAAACATGGCTTAACTGCTTTATCTAGAAGCATAGCGTCACCTGGCTGAAAGCAGCCATTTACACAACATATACACACTGTGCACATTGGTATAATTCTACATGCCTCAGTGAGACACACTTCAAACATTGCATTTAGGAATCCTTAATAGGGAACAAGTGTCCTTACCTTTATTACAAACACTACATAAGGTTATTAGAAGAGTAGTTTATTTTTCACTGCATTATTTACTTTTTGCATTTCTCTCAGTGCAGGTGGTAAAAACAGACTGGTTGGATTCATCTGCAGGTTCTCATGCTCTAGCATTTGCTGCAATGTGTCATTCGTAAATTCTGTAGGAAATGTTTGTTAACCTTTTTCCACGAGACTGTATTTTAATTCGGTGCATTTCTATTATTAAGTGTAGTGAAACCTTGTTTTCCAGAATCTAAATTTTAGGCCAAATTGACCTGACACTGTCCCCCTTAAAAGCAATTTTAGTCCGTTAATATAGAAATACTAGTCTAAATGGGACTTGACAAGCAAATAAATTGATAAGGTCCCTGGCTCCTTGGAGCTTAAGATCATAGGACCAGATTCTGCAGCCACTCCACAAAAAGAATTTCCATTGTTCTTGTGCCCAATGTGTCTACTTAATTGGACACTAAATCAGAACACAGCGTGCTGGGTATGAGACAAGACAGCATGCAGCCCTGCTCTTGGGACAAAATTATTTCTTGTTATTTTTGTTTTCTTTCCCACCATCCTATTACATAAAGCAGGTCAGCAGAGCTAACCTTTTCTGCATGTTTTTTGTGGTTTCCTTGGGGTTGATTATTAGAAGATAAGCTAAGTTTGGTGGACACTTGTTGAAAGGCTTCACAGGAAGAAGGGATATTAAAGACGGGAGGACAGTCAACTGACACATACAAGATCAACGACCAGGGGCGGCTCTATGTTTTTTGCCGCCCCAAGCATGGCAGTCAGGCAGCTTTCGGCGGCACGCCTGCTGGCGGTCCACTGGTCATGCGGATTTGGCAGCGTTTCTGCGTGTTATCTGCCGCTCCCGCGCCTTCGGTGTACCCGCCGCCAAATTGCTGCTGAAGTCATGGGACCGGCGGACCTCCCGCAGGCATGCCGCCGAAGGCTGCCTGACTGCCGCCCCCCGTGGCTTGCCGCACCAGGCACACGCTTGCTGCGCTGGTGCCTGGAGCTGCCCCTGTCAAGGAGGCTATTCAAAGCCTCAGAAGGCAAGTACTGAGGGGAAAGGATACAAAAGGAGCAACCATGCAGAAGGCTTAAGAGGAGTAGTGGGAGAGAAGGGAAAAGACAAAAGTAAAGATGTGAGTGGGTCTAGAGTCATGCAGAACCTTGAAGACAAGTTCAGGGAAGCAAATGAAGGGACTCAAACAGAGGCATGACAGTTTGAGCCGATGGAGAGGAAGATAATTTTACCAGCGTAGTAGTTTTGGATGTGCTGGAGGGGGAGTAAGTTGACAGGTGGTTCCAGAGGTTCAGGCGGATGATCAGGGACAGACAGAAAAAGGATGGATTTTAGAGATGTTTTAAGAACCAGCAGGAGTCAACAAAAGCACGGATACTGGTTGGGGGAAAGAAAATTTAAATATGACTCAGACTGTAAGTAATACAGGCACCATGGGTGAAATCCTGGGCTTCATTGAAATCGATAGGATTTTTGTCACTGACTTCAGTGGGGCTGGATGTCACTCCACATTTTCATTCTCTGTGAGAAATGCCATGCACACTAGGACACTATATACAATAGTTTAACAATAGTGACAGCAATATTGTAAGCCTAGATGACCTGGAGGATAGCAAAATCATCATCAACTGTTACCAAGAGGAGTGAGAGAAGGGAAAAATCAGCATCACAATTTAGCCATGTTGAGTTTGAGCTCGCAACGGAACACCCATCAGAGAGGTGGGACAAGATATTGAAAAGTGTGGTTATTTTGGAAGTAGTCAACATGGAGATGATAAATGAAGCCATAAGAGCTTGAAGAGTTCTAACAGGGACAAGGGTGTAGAGCAGTGGAGGGAAGCCTGTGACCCACATGCAGCCCGTTAGGGTAATCCGCTGGCAGGCTGCGAGACAGTTTGTTTACATTGACTGTCTGCAGACACGGCCGCCCACAGCTCCCAGTGACCATGGTTCACCTTTGCGCCGCCATACAGTTGATCAGCGCAAGCCTGGGGAGGGGGGGGGAAGGAGGAAGAATGCGGCGTGCTTGGGGAAGAGGCAAGGCCAGGGCGGGGATTTGGGGAGGGTTCCAATGGGGCAGTGAGGGGGCGGAGCTCTGCCTGTGAGTGGAGGCAAAATATTGGGACAATTCGCGTCCTGACTGAAGGTAGGTCGGGACGCGGGACAAATAAGCAAATATCGGGACAGTCCCGATAAAATCTGGATGTCACCCTACTCACAGCCCACCAGTGGATTACCCTGACAGGCTGCAGGTATAGAGAGAGAAAGGCATAGAGGGGGATAAAGGACAGAATCCTGAGGGGCAATAGAAAGAAAAGTCACTGGGTATTGTCTTCACTGCACAGCTGGCCAAGGTGACTGGCACCTGGGTGAGGCTAACCTGGGTGTGAACATTCCCACGGCAAAGCCTACCCTCATTATTGTGTCCTCACTGTTTCTGCATTCACACATGTGTGTCTGGAGATTTATCCCATAGTTCTTTTTGCCAAGACACTTTAGGATTCACTCCCAGTCAGTTGTCGGAAAACTTGTCTGTCCTTTGAGGCAGTGTCATCAATTTAGAGATGCTGAGCGAGCTAATGCCCCCCCAAGGTTTTTGTACTTGCTTAAAGTTCCACAGGCTGCAGAGCCAGCAGGGGCCCTGGCCCAGCCCCTTTTAAGCAGTGGTCCTGTCCTAAATTAGCACAGCTGCTGCCAGAGTGTTGCTCCAGCTGTGAGGTCATAATGACACTAAAATTTGACTCAGCTGCCCCACCATAAACATGGAGGGGCAGCCAGGCCAGTCAGAAGGGCCCATGACTGTGCCAGGAGGCAGGGCGTGGGGGAGTGGGGTCTCTGGGAGGTCTGGAGGGGGTGCTTGGCTGGGAGGGGGCATGGAAGATCTGTGTGTTGGGGCTCTAGGGAGTGGGGGTTCTGTGTGGGGCAGTTGTGGTGGGGTTGCTGGCAGGGAGGCGCTGTTAATTTGTGGCAGGGTCTGGGGGGGTACTGGGCATAGCGGGTCCAGGGGGCTCTGGCCATCGGGAATCGGGGTGGGGGCGTGTTCCAGTGGGGGGGGGGAGGAGGAGAAGGAGGATGTGTGGCATGGCATAGGCCCACCCCCGAGGGGAAGGGCACACTGGCAGTACAGGGCCAGGCAGGCCATTGTGCATCTGGCAACTGCTGGTTTGTAAATAATGCCCTCACACTGGGCTGAGCGGACATGCCATGCCCCTGTCCGGCTCCGGGGACCGACACCCCCCCACGCCATGCTCCATTGCCCCCATGGGGACCCACAAAAATGTTTGGCGCAAGGCCCACAAAAGGTTAATCTGGCCCTGCTAGGACCAAACATATGGCCAACCCCATTTTCTTCATTCTCCACTGCTCACCTCCATATACGGCTGCACTGAGTGTATGTGTTTTTTACATGTAAGAAGTATTGCATGGGCTCCAAAGAGACAGACAACATGGTTTTGCCAATTAGTGCACACACTAGATGCATAGCAAGGCACTAACAGGTTAGTATTACGGCGTGATCTGTTGAATCTTATTAAGTAGCTGTAAAGAGGAGTTATACATACATGGAACCCGTCCCCTCCACCACCAACCACTCCTTATGGTTAGGAAGCGGTCCAGTGCTATAGATGTAACAAATCATGGAGGTTAAGTGAGATGCAAAGAATAGACTTGCTATATATTACAAAGATTAAACTATACGCTGCATTTACTCACCATATTATATGGGGTTCTCAGTAATTGGTGTATTAAAATATCTAGTATTTACCCCTTCACATATACTAAGCTTCATAAAAATGAAGTTCAAATTGTAACCCTTCCCACCCAAGCAAACCATACAATTTTAACTGGTTTCCCCTTAACCCAAGTTTTTCCCAGACCAAGTTATTAGAGCTAAACACAGATCCCAGGCAAACTTTTCAAAGTAGAACTTACTAAGCACATAGAAAAAACAAAAACAGGCCAAGCAAAGAAGAGGATCAAGTGCACCAATTGCTTGGCTTCATCTTTTGTTTCCCTGATTCTCATGCCACCACCTAGGGTCCATTCAGATATCCAAAAGTATCCCCATCGAGTTCAAAAAAGAAGGGGAAATCTGTTAGTTTTGGTAGCTCTGCTAATCTCATCCGTTAAAGAGTTGCTACAGTAATGCATCAGCCAACAGTTCAGTAGTGTAATTCCCCAGAGTAGTACCTTATTGAGGCAGCCTAAGGAGGAGTCAATACTTTTTTGAAACCAAGGGAAATGAAATTAACACTCTACCCACTGTTTCACAGACAGTACAGGCAAATTACGCTTACAGTAAACCAACTGTATTTTAAAAATTAGCATCTCTCCCTTTAGTGGAAAACCTCACGTTTTTATTGTAAACTCAACTATTCCTTTCAGTTAGATGTGTTTTAAAACTATACAAGATACTGCATTATCTTAAAAGGAAAAGGAAAAAAAAAAGGGGGGGGGGGAACCCTACTGAGCACATCACCTGCTGATATAAACCCAGTCTGCTGGCCTGTGCCCCAAGGAAGCCACATGCCCAGCCTGCAACTGGCAAAAAAAAAAAAAAAAAAAAAAACAAACAAAAAAAACCAACAACAACAACAACAAAAACCTTGAATGCTCAGCACTGACACTTTTGCAATGTGCGAAATTTATAGGAAGTTGATTCAAACTCAATACACCAATTAAGAGAAAGTATTGGTCAAACTCGCCTTTCTCATTTTAAAAATAAAATTCTTCATGAAATCTCAAATGTTAAAAACACACACACATACCCCATAGGTATGAATGAAAATACTTTGTTAGAAAACCAATTCCCCTCCCCCTTCCTTAAAGGCATGCATACACCTGTTTTAAGTGCACCCTACTTGGGAATTTACTCTTCAAAACACACACCTCCCACGAAGACTGGCCCTCCCCTGTTAGAAATCTCCCCCAGACGTAAACTTTTGAGTTACTTAGGGCCTAGGTTTTGCATGGCAGGCGTCCCAGCTAAGTCAGGAACCTGCTTGGGGCAGGGACTTTTAAAGAGACTTGTAAGACATTTACGGGAACACAAAGCACTATTGCGGTGTAGCCCTTCATTCAAAGTTTTGGCTCAGAGGGGTAATCGCATGACACGCACACTTGTCTTGTTATTGGGAGGATGTTGGTCAAGGAGACATCAGCCTTAGCTCTCCCTGTCTCGGCTAGGGGTTACTAACGCTGCCTTGCCTCACAGGGAGGATTTGTGAAGCTCTCTTAACCGCGCTTTGAGATCCCCGTTAAAAGGGTCACACACAATGCAGGGAAACTCTCAAACGGCCAACCCTCCATAGTCACCCCCAGAGCAGCCCGAACAGGCGACAGGAGGCAGCTGCCCCCACTTACCTGCAGGATCTTCTCCAGCCCCTCCTGGCTCAGGCAGGGAAACTCCTTGAGCAGCTCAATTTTCTTGTCCTTGTAATCTTCCGTCGCTGCTTGCCAGTTCGGCTCCTCCAGGACTTCAAAGATAGCTGCCCCAATGGACAGGTAGAAGATGATGGCAGAAGTCAGCAAGGGGCCCCGGTCTA
This sequence comes from Trachemys scripta elegans, assembly GCF_013100865.1. NCBI lineage: Eukaryota > Metazoa > Chordata > Testudines > Emydidae > Trachemys > Trachemys scripta. The sequence goes on along the minus strand of NC_048300.1, from coordinate 57,564,430 downwards.
CCATGGTGCTGGAGGGGACGGCTCAGGCACAGGGACGAGCAGGGCGCTGGAAATGCCTTGGTGGGGCGCAAGGAAGAGAACAGCAGCCTTAGGCTCTCTCTGGAGAGTGACTGGGACGCTCTTCTTCCTCCTTCTCCTGCCCTGCTCTCCCTCCCCCCCCACACCTTTCTTTTCTCCCTCCCTTTTTGTCTGTGTGGCTCCCTCTCTCTCTCTCTCTCCCTCCCCTTGGCCTCTCGCTCTCTCTCTCTCTCCTCCCACCGTCTCCTCCCTCCTCTTCTCCCCTCTCCCTCTGGCTGCCTCCCGCCTTGCGCCTTCGGCGGCTGTTTGAATTTGGTGCCCCTACTCTCCCCCTCCCCTTCCCGGACGGCGCATGCGGGGCGGATGGAGGGGAAAGTTCTCCGCCTCGGCTGAGCAGCTCTGGGTCAGGTTCCCACCCCGGAGATCCGGGACAGGGAGGCCACGGGACCTGCGTTCAGCCGCGCTTTACCCGCTCCATGTGCCGCTGTGACCCCGCTCCGCTGGGCTGCCCCCGCCCCTGGCAGACACGTGTGTGCGCTCCGCCGCGCAGCCCGCCACGGCGGCCCCAAGAAGGGCGACTAGAGCCCCGGTAGAAAGAGCTGGGAGGGAGTCTAATCTCCGCAGGTGCCCTGTGTGCGTGAGAGAGAGAAAGACACCCCCTCCGCCTGTACTATGTGTCTGAGTCACCCCTCCGCCTGTACTAGGGGTGGTGGTGGTGAGAGAGTCACCCCTCCGCCTGTACAGTGTGTGGAGGGTGGTGAGAGAGTCAATCCTCTGCCTGTACTGTGGGGGTGTGAGTGTCACCCCTCCGCCTGTACTGTGGGACTGTGAGGCACCCCACCGCCTGTACTGTGGGGGTCTGTGTGAGAGAGAGAGACCCCTCTGCCTGTACTGTGGGGGTGTGGGTTTTGTGAGACACTGCTGTGTCTGTGTGTGTGAGAGAGAGAGAGAGAGTCACCCCTCTGCCTGTATTGTGGGGGTGTGGGTTTTGTGAGACACTGCTGTGCCTGTGTGTGTGTGTGAGAGAGAGAGAGAGAGAGTCACCCCTCTGCCTGTATTGTGGGGGCATGAGAATGTTACCCTTTCGCCTGCACTGTGGGGGTGAGATGCCTGTACCCTGTGTGTGTGTCTGAGAGAGACCTCTGCCCTTACCCTCTCTCTGTGGGTGTGAGACACCTCTGCCTGTACTGTGTGTATTGTCATCTGTGACAGATAAATGGGGATTTGAGCACAAACCCCTATTTAAAACTAGTAGTGTCAGGGCTAGAAGCGTGACCCATGTTACTGGAGATTGGGTGAATCTAGAAGATAACTGACATTTATGGTGCCTGGGGGCTCTACACACCTCCCCCATATATGTGAATGACCACCCATGTTAATGGGGTGTGAGATCTGATCCTTTTTTTCCCTGGAGCTGAGCAGGGGTAAGAGGATGCAGCTCTCATTTCTCCTGAGGAGGGAATAGACTGTCACGAGACAAGTTTTTGGAACATGTCTTTAGTTTTCATCTGAGCTGGCCAAAGTGGCGAAGGCCAAAAAACAGGGAAAGGAGCCCTGTGCAGCTTCCCTTTCACCCACTACCTTGTCGGTTTAGATTGTAAGATTTTCAGGGAAGGAACCGTGTCCTCCTCTGTGGTGGTAAAACCCCTAGTACATTTCGTGCCTTTAATAAATAATGCATATGAGAGAGAGACCCCTGCTAGTGTTCTTCTGTAAGACATTCAAAAACTCCCAGCTTTGAGATAATCCAGTGTGGCTTATTCATAAAGCCTTGCCCAGGAATTGTATTGACCTTTACTTTTAAAGAAGGGGCTAAAGAGAGAGAAAAAGTTGCAGCACTGTGTTGGATGAGAGGAGTTGGAAATGTGAGACAAGGGGAGGATGACATGTACTGAGAAAAAGGGTGGAGGGGAGAGGCGAGAAGGGAAGCTGGAAAGAAGAGACAGTGCAGGAAGGAAGAAAAACAGAGCAAAGTGAGAAGAAATAAGTGGAATTAAGATAAAAATGAGAGAAATGTGGGGGGGAATCCTGCCATAGGTATGGGTGTTCAGTTATTGGTGTGTAAAACACAAAGTGATATCAAAGTAGTGCTCTTGTGAGACTGCTTATAGAAAACTAAATTGCTCCCTACATAAACAGCCTTCTCCAACAATGTATACCTTCATCACAGGCAACTATAATCTACAGTAGGTGCTCTTTTTTTCAAGCTTAGCAGTTTAGTAGCAAGGTGAGAGAAACCACTAATGGGGAATAGGATAGAGGTCTATAAATTCATTAATGCTGTGGAGAAAGTGAATAAGGAAGTGTTATTTACCCCTTCACATAACACAAGAACTAGGGGTCACCCACTGAAATTAATAGTCAGCAGGTTTAAAACAAACATAAGGAAGTACTTCTTTGCACAATGTACAGTCAGCCTGTTGAAATCGTTGCCAGGGAGTGTTGTGAAAGCCAAAAGTATAACTCATAAAAGAATTAGATAAGTTCATGGAGGATAGGTCCATCTCTGACTATTGGGCAAGATGGTCAGGGATGCAACCCCATGCTCTGGGTGTCCCTAAATCTCTGACTGCCAGAAGCTAGGACTGGATGACAGGGGTAGGATCACTCAATAAATTGCCCTATTGTGTTCATTCCCTCCGAAGCATCTGGCACCAGCCATTGTCAGAAGACAGGATACTGGGCTAGATGGACCATAGGACTGACCCAGTATGAGAATTCTTATGTTCACTAAAAACATAAATCTGTCAATGTATTGATTGTTCAGTATCTCTGTCTTCTCTTGGGAATGCCCAATTATGTGCAGGCTTCTTCAAAAGGGGTCACAGAACCATGGAAAAACTTCCATATGAAGTGATATTAGAAATATTGTGTTTGTTTAGTTTAGAGATGAGACAAGAAGGGAGATGATAAACACAGTGGATGGGATAGAGAATGTAAATCAGGCAAGTTTATTTTTTCTCTCTCCTAAAGCCAGAACAAGAGTACATTTAATGAAATTGGAAAGCAGCAAATTTAAATCTGATAAAAGGGAAAACTTTTTTCACGATACACATTTACCATGTGGAACTCTCTGCCATATGTCATTTGGACCAAAAGCTTAGTATAATTTAAAAAAAAACACTGGATGTTGATGGATAATGAAAACATCTACAGTTACATTACATTTTATTTTATTTTTAAATCCTATATAAAGGAAGGATCTGGGCAAGTTACTGTATAATTGCCTATTTGGGGGGGGGTTGCAGCTTCCTCTGAATTATCTATGAGACACTGAGCTAGATTGACCACTGCTCTGATCAGGTTATAGCAGTTTTGTGTTCATAGATTATAAAGCCAGAAGGTACCACTGTGATAATCTCATCTGACTTCCTGCATATGACAGGCCATAGAACTTCCCTGAATTAATTCCTATTTGAACCTGAGCATATCTTTTAGACAAACGTTCAGTCTTGAGTTTAAAATGGCCAATGATTGAAAATCCACCACATGTTCCTATTTTTCTGTTCTTGTGCCTCTTTACCTGGGGGTATTTGATATATGACTGCATTTTTGAAATTGTACCTCTTTTACTGACTACCTATAACTCTTTACATTGCTGAAACAACCATATTAAGGGAACAACATGAACATCCCAAAACATAGTGCAGATTTGCATAACAAATAAAGCAGGAGTGAATAAAGTTTCAACACAGTTATGGAAAATATGTTACGATTGGGTGGAATCTTTCTACTTTCAAACTCTACCTTGTCTATTCTGCTGAATCTTTCAGGAAATTGAGTCAGTTGACATTTTGAAATATTACTCCACTTGTCAGACTGTTTCTTTGGGTTTTAGAGAGGTAACCCACACAAGAAAACAGCTAATCACAATTCAGTAGGAAGCAAATTCTACCCTCTAGAAGCAGAAGTGATCTTATGAGTCTGCCAGTACGCTCCTTTTGCTAGGATATTTCACTTCAATTTCTTTTGTCTGCAGCAGAACAAAATACAAGGCACATTTTCATACTGCATTGAAAGTGAGTGTAGCAAGAAAGAATGTGTTTAAGTCATGGGTGGTTTTATTTGATACTTATAGTGCTGTGCTTTTTATAAGTGGTTTTCCATAGCTGGCACCTCTCTTTGTTGCTTTTCTTGCCCTCATAAAAGATCCAATCTCCTTTTATCCACAGCCCTTTTTTACTCCCTGTCTCCCTCAGATTAAATAGTGCCCCTATTGTTCACCCACAGCACCTGTCATATGGGCCTCACAGCTTCCCAGGCCAGTTGAGATAATGAAAAGGCTGGGGTGGCTTACTCAAAGGCTAAAAAATTTCGGGGCTGAAACAGCAGATAGTACTATTGTGAGCGAAACCACAAGTATCAACCATTTGCACTGTTTGCAAAAGTCATCATCATTTCAGGCTTTCCAGTCCAAAAAGGAAATCCCTTTCAGCCAAGCTGTATGTCTAAGACACATTTGCTGTACAGATGTTTCCTAGAACAACCCTGAAATGAATAAATAAATGTTAGAAAATGTTTTAGATTGAGCACATGAAAATATTTTATGGCAAAGGAAACCTGTTGCATAATGACAAGTGCTGCAGATTTTACTGTGAAAGGTGCAATTAGCTTCAGGCATCTATCTTCTCAGGCTTCAACACTTCTCACCTGGACGTCCTTACTTTCCAATTGGCTCATGATCTCACTCCAGGTGATATCCATCAACTCTGCATCTCTCACTCTTTTAACAAGCTTTGACCCATCTAGATTTGCTTCTCAGCTCTTGTTGCTAATCTGGTCTTACTTTTTTGTACATAGAGAGGTGGAGGGGGTTGTAATTTGTTGCTTTGCTGCCTAAACACTGTTGCAGTTTCTTTTTTCAGTGGAGTAGTTTTTAATCTTCATGAGCATCTTCCTCCTGAGGGAATTCAGATATCTTAGTTTATTATCTGTGCATGTCATTGACTGTCTTACTCCTCGCCTATCTACAATAGAAATCTGACCTTCAACGTTGGACAGTGTAGTCCTGTTTCTCTCAAACTATTGCATGAAGAAACTCTAAACTTCTTCCATCTCACTTCAACTCTTGCAGACAAACGTTGATAGTACCAATTTCTTCTTCTAACTCTTGATTTTAACATGCATATCAACCTGGAAAAATCTAAATCATGGTTATAAAAATCAGTCAATTGCAGTATTTTCAGTCTTTGTATTCACTTTCTTTTATTAGTTCACCATCATAATACCCACAAAACTTTGGCAGTCAGGCCTCATGATCAGGTTTAGTGGGACATTGTAGGAGAAAAATGGTGAAAATTGCCAAATATTCTGCTATTGTTTGTAATATAAAACATCTAACCTCCCAGTTGCAGATAAGGGCCCAGTTAGGGACATGTACTCTGGAGATGAATGCATGACTGCACAGGTGGTGTCAAAAGGAGGGCTTTGGCTTTCTTGACCACAGGATGCTATTCCAGGAATTTGGACTGCTGGGAAGAGATGAGGTCCACCTGACCAAGAAGTGGAAGAGCATCTTCACACACTGACTCACCAATCTAGGGAGAAGGGCTTTAAACTAGGTTCACAAGGGGTAGGTGGAAAAGGCCCACAGGTAGGTATAATAAAAAGTGACCTTAATAGAGGGCTCAGTGTTGTGGGGGAAATGGAAAATTATGCTAGGGTTACAGAAGCAATGAGAGCGAGAACAGTGGGAGAAACTGCTCAACATCTTAGATGTCACAAATGTAAGGAGTCTGGGTATGGGGAATACACAGGAGAAGTTGGAAGTCTTAGTACACAAGCTAAATTATGCCTTTATCATCATCATTGAGCCTTGGTGGGATAACTCTCATGACTGAAATATTGGTACACAGGTGTACAGCTTGTTCAGGAAGGACAGACATGGAAAAAAGGGAGGAGATGTTACATTATATATCAAGAATATATACATTTGTTCAGAAGTCCAGAAGGAGGTGATAGGCAGACCAGTTGAAAGTCTGTGTGTGAAGATAAGAGGGGGAAAATGGGCGATGTCATGGTAGGGTCTACTGCAGACCACCAAATCAGGAGGAGATGGTGAATGAGCCATTTCTAGAAAGAAGACTTTAACAAACACGGTGAACTTGTAGGTAAACTCCCAAGTTCAGGAAAGCTGGCAGTTCCTCAAAGAGATAATATTAAAAGCACAACAGCAAACTATTGTGATGCAAAGGAAAGGTATGAAGAATAATAAGCTAATAAATTTAATAAGTTATGCCACATAATGAGTACACTTAGCAAGGGATGTAAAAGTAATAAGATGAGATTCTAGAAACATTAGGAGCAAGAGAAAGGTGAAGGAAAGTGTAGGTCCTCTACTTAGCAGGGAAGAATAGCTATTAACGGGATGACATCGAGAAGGCTTAGGTGTTTAATGCCTGTTTTGCCTCAGGCTTCACTAAAAAGGGTTAATGGTAATCAGATACTTAACTCAATTAATAACAACAACAACAAGGGGGAAGGAACGCAAGCCAAAATAGGGAAAGAACAAGTTAAAGAATATTTAGATAAATTGGATATTTTCAAGACAGCAGGGCCTGATGAAATTCACCCTAGCTTACTTAAGGAACTAGCTAAAGCAATCTTGGAACCATTAGCAATTATCCTTGAGAACTTGAAGACAGATGAGGTCCCAGAGGACTGGAAATGGGCAAATATAGTACCTATCTTCAAAAAGGGGAACAAAGAGGACCTGAGGAACTGTAAACCAGTCAGCCTAACGTTGATACCTGAATGATACTGGAACAAATTATTAAACAATCAGTTCATAAGCTCCTAGAGGATAATAGAGTTATAGAGTAATAGACAACATGGATTTGTCAAGAACAAATCATGTCAAACCAACCTAATCTTCTTTCACAGGGTTGCTGGCCTAGTGGATAGTGGGGAAACTGCAGATGTGATATGTCGATTTTTTTTATAAAGATTCTGAAACAGTTCCAAATGATATTCTCATAAGCAAATTAGGGAAATGTCGACTAGATGAAATTACTATAAACTACATGCAAAACTGGTTGAAGACCATATGAAAAAGTAGTTATCTATGGTTTACTGTCAAACTGGGGGGACATAACTAGAGGGATCTTACAGGGATCAGTCCTGGGTCCCCTACTATTCAATAACTTCATTAATGACTTGGATATATGTGTGGAATATGCTTTATAAAATTTGCAGATGGCACCAAGCTGGGAGGGGTTGCAAGCATTTTGGAGGACAGGATTAGAATTCAAAACAACTTTGATAAATTGGAGAATTGGTCTGAAATCAACAAGATGAAATTCATAAAGACAAGTGCAAAGTACTACACTGAGGAAGAAAAAAATCAAGTGCTCAGATACAAAATAGGGAATAACTGGCTAGGCAGTAGTACTACAGAAAAAGGATCTGGGGGTTACAGTGGATCACAAATTGAATATGAGTCAACAATGTGATGCAATTACAGAACAGGTTATTAATAAATTAACTGCAGTGTAGTAAGTAAGTCATGGGAGGTAATTGTTCCACTCTGCTTGCCACTGCGAGGCCTTAGCTGAAGTACTATGTCCAGTACTGGGCACCACACTTTAAGAAAGATGTGGACAAACTGGAGAGAGTCTAGACGAGAGTAACAAAAATGAAAAAAGATTTAGAGCTGCCTCTTCCAGCAGCTCCCATTGGCCTGGAGCAGCGAACCGCGGCCACTGGGAGCCGCAATCGGCCAAACCTGCAGACGCGGCAGGTACACAAACCAGCCCGGCCCGCCAGGGGCTTTCCCTGCACAAGCAGCGGAACAAGTTTGGGAACCACTGATTTAGAGCATGGGCGGTGGGTGAACACGCCCTTGGGGGAGGCTAGCTCTCGGCTCCTCCCCTTCTGCTCCCCTCCCCCACAGGATCCCAGAGCACCACCAGCCCCAGCGCTGGGCGGGCGGGTGAGCAGCGTAGCCAGAGCATCCCCAGCCCTGGAGCGCTGGGCGGGCAGCTCAGTCCCAGTGCCGGACAGATGGGCAGCGTGGCATGGCCCCAGCTCCAGGGTCTTGTGCGCACCACAGCCCCAGCCTGCCTGCCCCAGCCTCTCAGCCACACAAGGGAACAGCAGGCAAGAGGGGGTCTGGGAATGGATCGTGGGGGGGCCACTCCAGGCTGTTTGGGGAGGTACAGCCTTCCCCTGCCTATGCTACCTGCCACCCATGATTTAGAGAAACTGACATGTGATGGAAGACTAAACAAAACTGGCATGTTTAGACTTGTGAAAAGACGACTGAGGGGGGACCTCAAGAGATGGTGATCAATTTGTTCTCCATGTCCACTGCAGGTAGAAGAAGAAGTAAGCAGCCTAATTTGCAGCAAAAGAGATTTAGGTTAGATATTAGGGAAAATTTTCTAATTATAAGGGGATAATTAATCTCTGGAAGGACTTCCAAAAGAAGTTGAAAATCTCCATCATTGGAGGTTTCTAAGAACAGGTTAGACAAACACCTGTCAGGAATGCTCTAGGTATACTTGGTTCTTCTTCAGTGCAGGGGGCTCGATTAGATGACCTCTCGAGGTCCCTTCCAGCCCTACATTTATATGATTCTATGATTGAAGAGTCTGTGTAATTAGTTTCCTAAGAAATTGTTAATTTCTGTTTGTTTCTAATAAATGGTATTACTGTAGTAAATATATAAATTTGCAAAAACTGTCAATAAATTCCATTGCGATTTTAATCCTTAACACTGCATAATTCTTCAGTTCGTTAACCTTATTTTACAAGCATTAAAAGGCTTGTCCAGTGCCAAAATGTCTGTTGAGTGTTGTGTGCAGATTTTGGCTGCCCATAGGATTCCTTGCTATAGTAATAGCTCCCATTTTCCTCATAGAAGCAAATGCATCAGACTAATTCCTACAGGAGAAAGGGAGACAAAGTTGGTAGCTTTTCCTCTTTACTGTTTCAGGTTAATTAAATCATTTTTATGTGGCCTTTTAAGGATGGTCACCTTGTTGGAAGAAGAATGTTGGAAAAAGAAGAACCTCCCAAAACAAACTAACAACAAAATCAGGTTTTCATCATCTCCTATTCCTTTGTCCCAAATCCTGCAGCAACATCTTGTGGAGCTGGTTCTGGTCTTATTTGAAAATGGAGTTACCTCCATACAGTTTAGTAGGGCATAGTGTTTTACACCCTGATGATTTGTCATGATGTTGGAGATACAGTGAGATGAAGCAGCATCAAATTGTCATGATACAACATGAGTTGTGATGCAAACATCAAGGAGCTGTGGCAAAATGAGGGTAGCGGATATTGAGGATGCTTAGGACCTTGCAGAATAGAGTCCTATAATAAAGGATATCAATTAGAAGGAGCAGACTTTGTGTTAAGACAGCCAAGCCTGATAAAGCTTGCCTCCCCCAAAGTGTCTCAGTTGCCTATTGAAATGTCACCCTCAGGAATTTATTGGGAAAAAAAGGAATCGATACTATAAGCAGGAGGGATATTAAGAGGGTTTGAGGGTACTTAGCTTTCAACATTCATTGTGTCACACTGCTTCCTTCAATTCCATACCAAGATCAGATGCAGAGTAGCAAGCAAAGTTCACTAGTTTATATCACTCTAGGGAAGCAACTTGCTATAAAACTGGCTAACATGCTGATAAGTTGGAAGACCATAAGAAAGAATCCATAAGAACCATTGCTTCAGTTAAAGACTAGGTTTTTGCCACCACTATAAAGATCAAAGCTGCCTGGAAATTTTAGTTGACCATGGGACCAAGTTTGCAGGGTGCTGAATGCTTTTGACTCCCATTGACTTGGGAAGAAGTTAAGGGGACTCTATAAATTGCAGCATATTCAGTTGTGCACCCTAGTCCTGTTTGGAGGGGACTCTCCCTAGCGGTTTCTCCCCTTCTGCATAGAAGTTGTCAGGGGCTTCTTTAGCACCATCTCCCTCACATTCTCCAGACCTTGCAGAGGCCTGTCTGTGCCAGAGAAGGGAACAAAGACTGGGCGGGTTGGGGGTGAGTGGGGGTGGGCTAGGGCAGATATAAATAATTTATCTTCTTTCTGTGTTACTGCATAGCCCACACAAATTCTACAGGGAATCCCTGGTTAGAGTTCCAGGGTACCCACAATGTCAGGGATGTGGTTGGGGAGAGGCCTGCCAGCCAGGAGCCAGCGCCAGGGCAGAGACACAGGACATTGGCATCGATAGCACTAGCCTCCCACAAATACCTGGAGATCTGCCAGGTTTGGGATGGTCCTGGGGCTCTCTCTATGTGTGGAGGGTCCTCTCCCCAACAGGATGATGTAGCAGGATTCTCTGTAAGGGAATCTTAACAGAGATTTCCTCCCTCAGGGTCCCCTTCCATCCAAGGTGGATGATTAGGGCCAGGATCAGGTCTGATGTATATATCACACTAGCAACAAGGGTTATGAAAACTAATGATTAGCAGACTGTCAGCTATATCCAATAGAGATTTCGCAACTTATTTCCTTAGACTGTCAGATTTTTCTGTTGCCAAATAGGAAAAAAAGAAAATAAAGCTATGTAAGGTATTTCATGTTTTAAGTGTCTGATCCAGTTGGGGACACCAATGAATTCAGTCTTGAAGTTGGCACTGCTATTATAACTGAAAATTAAATGTTTTCTCTAAATGTGACTAAAATTCATTTGGTACAAAGACTCCCGTAAAGATTATAGGTCCAGTCTGCAAACTGTTGTTTGTGTCAGTAGCCTTACTCACATATGCAGTCCCATTGACTTCAGTGGGATACTTACAGTAAAAACTCTTCACGTGAATGATGTTTTGAAGGATCTGTTTTTATATCTTTTTTTCTGACTTTTGCAACTGGGTAACAATCAGAATTAGTAAAGGGTATGTCTGTGGATCTGTAGTTCACTTTGCAACATCAGCCTTTGTGATGCAGTTTAAAGGCAAGGGAGGGGCTGCAAGATTTCATTTTACCCAAATGAGAGCTGCATTAGCAACATACCAAGAGCCTGAGGGCTGCACTCATCTTTCATAAAAGGAATCCGATTGCAGGTAGCAGCCAGTATCTGAATATGGAAGTGTGTCCTGCAGATACTCCAGACCTCAGCATGCACTGTTTCATCTTGCTTTAAAGAGAGCTCTAAATTGAGAATTGCAGGCTGGGTGCTATAATCTTGCATTGCTGCCATTGTTATTTATGGGTAGCCTTGAGCTGTATTGTAGAGCTTTTTGGGATGCATGGAGCATGCATCATCACCCACACCTGCAATGGAGAAAATATCATCTCACTAATATGAAACGTGATAATACTGATCTCATTAAGCAGAAACTTGACAGGTAGAGTTACTGTGTTTTATGTTATTTAAATTTGTGCCTATATAAACAGATGACAATGAAACTTGCACTTTGACTGAAGGAGCTGATAACTGATCTAGAGCTATAAAAACAATTAACAAATGAGTAATGTTTGTCAGTTCAATAAAAGAACTAAGGCGTGTACTTTTCACCTATTGCACTGTCTAGCTCAAGTAAAGCAACCTTTTCTTTGTAATATAAACCTAATTTCGGCTATGTCTACACTTAAAACACTACAGCACAGCAGCTATGCCGCGATAGTACTTCAGCATAGACATTCTCTACAGCAATTGGAAGGGTTCTCCCATCGCTGTAGTTGATCCACCTCCCCAGGAGGTGATGGGTAGGGCGACGGAAGCATTCTTCCATCGACCTAGTCCTGTCTACACTACAGGTTAGGTCAGCATAGCTATGTCTCTTTGGGTTCTGTGTGCCCCCCAGGGGTGTGTGGAGGAATGTTCGGGGGGCTGCGCAAGCCCAGGACAGCCACCACAGGGGGCAGGGAGGGAGCGCAACCCAGCCCCACCCCTGGCCACAGCTCTGGCCCTAGCCGCAGAACCCAGCCTGCAGATCCTGGCCCTCGGCTCCTGACCGCAGCTCCCAGGGGGACACAGACAGATTCTATGATGGGTAAAGGGGGGGGAGGGGCGTGACAGAAAATGTTTGGGGACCATTGGTCTAAACAGTGTGGGAGAGTGGATATTGAAGTTCATTGACAGGGCAATGTTGGAAAACTGGCATTGGAGTCAAGTGGCTGGACATCATGAAAGAGATGGCATTAGAACCTACTGGTAGGGCTGTGTAGGCCAGTTGCAAGTCATCTGTAGCAAACTAAAGCATGTCTGATGAATAGATAAATATTGCCAATGTATTCCTTGCCAAAAAAGTTTCTTTTCTATTTGGAGTGGATTAGCGAATCTGACTTTCCTTAGTTTTATCTAAATGAAAATTCCCATCTGGCTCTGGATAGAGTCCCCAACATGTATGTATCCATTCAAATTCAAACCTCCTCCTGTCTTTTGCTCAGTTGCCCACTGAATGGAAAACACCTGTGAATAAGTTACATGTGGGTGAGAGACTGTTAGCTAGGAAAAAAGAACAAGGAATCCTTGTTTTTGTTGATACAGACTAACATGGCTACCACTCTGAAACCTGTTCGTTTGGAAGTTTCTTGTGACATCTAACCAACAATTTTTCAGACCCTGGCATTCTGGTGTGATCATGGCGTAGATTAGATTTTTTAAAAAGCCATTCCTGCTTACAAAACAGAATCTAACACTTTCACACAGTAACATAGTCAAAGTCCCTCCAGGCCAATGGCACATCAGGGTGATGTGGTTAAGGCATATCAGTTTCATAGCTAACAGAACACAAGGGAGTGTTGTGACCAGCATCCCTTCAAAAGAATATACTGTACCATGCAGTTAATGGGAGCATTTAAGTGTTTGAATAACAATGGAAAGAATGATTCAGAGAATCAATCCGTGCTGAGCTAACTGCAAAGTGCATATCCAGCTCTCTGCCTTTTTTGGTCAGTATCTTTACATCATTTGTCCCTATTTCTGAAATAGAGTAGATAGGACAATAGGAGAACCCTGCACGCCTGACCCAGTTTGTTTATTTTTCCACACTGAGATGCACAGAAAGAAAAACATTTTGGGGTTCTTCCTATTTTCTGCTACAGCAAGGAGCTGTGGAATCTCCACTCCTCTCTATGCATTTAAATTAAGTCTGTCCAAATGTGATCACTGTGTGAATGCAGGTTCAAATGAAAGTGAAAGCTTAGAAATTAACTGGAGTGCAGGATGCAGGGGGTCAGACCCGCCAGCTATGATATGTATTGTCTTTGGACACTGGAAGTTACTTAACATTCCCCAGGCACCAAATCAGAGAACACAAATGCACTTGGAAGCGCTGTCAAAAGTACACTGACACTGAAAGGTAAAATCCAATTCAGAATATTTGCATAAACCTGTAAAGTGCGTAATCTGTAAAGTGCAGTATCACCAGGTTTACAGATTATTACCAGGTTTATGCAAATATTCTGAAGGTTAAATACTCACATTCATATAGTGGAACTACAAAGGTCCCAGTATTATTGTTCTTTCTTGGGTGGAAATGGGGCAACATCTCACTCCCATGAAGCTCTGAAAAACTCCCATTCCCCACATTCTCTATATAGCCAATCTTGCAGCCACTAGCTTTCCAGTTTAGTGTGCGGCTTCCATAGTGATCCCAACACTTGTTAGACCAAGTGGGGAGCTGATGCAACTGGAGATCTAGGACAGAGCATTAGCACTAGAGCACTGGGCTGGCTGTCCCTTTTTCCATTTAACATTCTCTCTGAGTATTTTGTAGCAGGTGAAATTTACCCTATGCAGAGAGCCAACACAAGGCCTGTGCAACACTTAAATCCTACTTAAGCCCAGGGCCAGCTCCAGCTTTTTTGCCACCCCAAGCGGCGAAGCGGAATAAATAAATAAATAAATAAAGATAAAGCCGCAGTAAGCGGCACTTCGGCGGCAGCTCTACCGCACCGCTTCATTCTTCAACGGCAATTCGGCAGCGGGTCCTTCGCTCCAAGAGGCACCGAGGGACCCGTCGCTGAATTGCCGCTGAAGACCCGGACATGCCGCCACTTTCCATTGGACGCCCCAAGCACCTGCTTCCTTCGCTGGTGCCTGGAGCCTGCCCTGCTTAAGCCTCAAGAGGGACTTAAGTAGTGCATAGCACAGGACAGGAGTGAATTTAATCCTGAAAGAAATTGCAGGTTTGTTTCTTGTGGCAGGGACTTTACTTTTGTGGCTGTAAACCACACAAGCCCTTGGGTCTGTAGAAAAATACACATAAAAAAGAATAAAGATTGCAAAAGAATAAAGCAGTGAGAACCCCTCCCACGCCATTTCGTTGATTATCTGCATGCTTTCCTAATGGTTGGAGTCCGCTTTCTATTCAGAAACGTTCCTGCTTGAGTGTCTGCGCCATAACATGCTTGATGATGATGATTAATAGAACATTGTGTCAGATTCTTTTCTGTGTACAGTACATTGTTTTCCCTCCCCAACCTACTATGCAAGAGCTCAGAATGCCATTAAAGACAGCGGCTATGCTATCACAGTTCAAGGCTCCCAACTGCACTTGCCGAGGCAGGGACATGCCTGGCTTCTCCAAAAATAACGCCCCAGAATAGAACAGAAAGCCAAGCGGAAAACAACAGGAATTTCAATGTAAAAAAACCAAAACAAACTCAATGACCCATGTTTTTCAGAAATCTCCTCTTTTGTTAGATAGCGCCACACAAGAACCTGCTTCTTAATCCCTGAGGGTGAAATTCACTCTATGCAGCCAATCAGCATGAGTCCTAAGTACCAATAAACCCTAAGGGACTTCAATGGTGGACAGGACTCCTGCTAGTCCTCTTCACAGGGGTGAATTTTACCCTTAATCCCAAACCTATTCAGCATACCCCACCCCAGGCAGTCTGTGTCACTGTCCTCATAGCCACATCAATAATGCATCAGACTGAATGTTTCCCTTGTTTTCTTATGTAGGAATCTCATTTCATAACAAAAAGTCATTCCAGGCAGCATGTTTCTTGGGTATTATTTCACTTCCCAAGTGGTCAGAGTCACTCAGTTTTACAGCTTCAGGCCAAGGCCCTTGGTAATCCCCCCAAAATTGTTCTGCCTTGTGTCTTATTGCTTAAATATTACTTTCTGTATGCTATGTTGGAAAAGGACTATGGGGACATGTTATCAAAATATTCGCTAAATCCCTGGTAATTTTCTTGTACAGTAGAATACTGTTCTCATTTCCCTAAGGAGTCCTATCCTGAAAACCTTTGCAAGTGCCAAGGGATAGGTATCTTTAAAACAAACAAACAAATTAATTAATATTCTGCTGAGCAGCTCAGAGGACACACAATTTCCTTGGTTCCTGTATTCAGGGCTGACACCCTGGAAATGGCTCTAAACACTGTGTTAGATTCCTGTACACAAATGAGAAGGCTTTCAGCACCACCAGTGGCTAACCTAGAGTGAAACAGGAGTGGGAACTCTCATTGCACCAGCCAAGAAATTGGGGAAGCCGTGGGAGGAACATGCTGTTTCCCTAAGTCAAGGAGAGATCCCCTCTGCTTTTAGCAGAATGAAAGAAGCTGTGCTCCTTCTTGATTCCCCCTTACTTACTTTAATCTCTGCATGCCACAGAAAATGGGTGTCAGGGGGCCCAGGTGATGGTAGTGAAGGGTTATTTATGCCATAGAACAATGGAGGGATGCCCTCGATATCTGAACCCAGAAAGAGACATTTAAAGAGATACACTTTGCAGGATTATTGTGGACTCAAGGTGAGCTTCAAAGTCTGATTCCTGATTTGAACTTTCCAGAGTTCAGGTATGTTCAGAGCTGGAGGTTTGGTTCAGGTCTCTCTATTTTCAACCTTCTTAACCTCCATAGTCACGGAAAATTCTTTAAAGTGCAAGTTCATTGACAGCAATCTATCACTCAAGGTAAAAATGCAGAAAAACAAGTTGTGAATTTATTAGCCATAAGTATTTCATTGTTTAAAACCCTTTATAACTCATTTGGTTTTGAAAGCCAGGGACAAATGTCAGCAAAGAGTTTTTATTTAATGTGGTGAACTTTAACCATTGTAAGTTTGTACAGGATGTATACGCATACCCACATCACAAACACATCACACATCAAACAAAATATTCCAAGTCCTGCAGAAAAGTGAAAAGTTATATTAGAAATTAGTTAAAGCCCTTGTTCAAATCTGGCTCCAAAATATATGTAGGTGGCATAAAGCCAGAAGCTGATTGAGCAGTCACTATATCAATACTTTGCATTTACATAGCACCTTTCATCCAAGGGTCTCAAATTGCTTTACAGACATTATTTAATCCTCACTACATCCCTGTGAGGCAGACAGGTATTTTCACAGGTGGGGAAAATGAGGTGCTGAGATGTTTAATGACAGGTTTCAGAGTAGCAGCCGTGTTAGTCTGCTGGTTTGTCCTCGCTTACAGACAGCCCCCCAACCTGAAGCAAATACTCACCAGCAACCACACACCACAGAACAAAAACACTAACCCAGGAACCTATCCTTGCAACAAAGCCCAATGCCAACTCTGTCCACCTATCTATTCAAGTGACACCATCATAGGACCTAATCACATCAGCCATACCATCAGGGGCTCGTTCACCTGCACATCTACCAATGTGATATATGCCATCATGTGCCAGCAATGACCCTCTGCCATGTACATTGGCCAAACCGGACAGTCTCTACGCAAGAGAATAAATGGACACAAATCTAACATTAGGAATCATAACATTAAAAAACCAGTAGGAGAACACTTCAATCTCTCTGGTCACTCAGTAACAGACTTAAAGGTGGCAATTTTGCAACAGAAAAGCTTCAAAAAACAGACTCCAAGGAGTCTGAACTTGAATTAATATGCAAAGTAGATACCATTAACTTTGGCTTGAATAGAGACTGGGAGTGGCTGGGTCATTACACAAATTGAATCTATTTCCCCATGTTACATATCCTCACACCTTTTTGTCAACTGTCTGAAATGGGCCATCTTGATTATCACTACAAAAGTTTTTTTTTCTCCTGCTGATAATTGCTCATCTTAATTAGTTAGCCTCTTAGAGTTGGTATGGCAACTTCCACCTTTTCATGTTCTCTGTATAATCTTCTTACTATATGTTCCGTTCTATGCGTCTGATGAAGTGGGTTTTAGCCCACAAAAGCTTATGCTCAAATAAATTTGTTAGTCTCTAAGGTGCCACAAGTACTCCTGTTCTTTTTGAGATGTTTAAGTGACTTGTCCAAGGCCACAAAGAAAATCAATGGCAGAGCCAGGAACAGAACCCAAGAATTTTGACTCCCAATACTCTCTCCACCCAAAACCATTCATATCAACCATCTCATCACCAAAATATTTGGATATACATTATCATAAATCCCACTGGTATATGGTATTTTTGAGATGTATTGTTTTAGTTCTCGAATACTGTGGAACATATTACTTACCAGGAAAGATCAGGGTTAAATCATAGAGGGTCTAAATCTTTTCACACAGGCAGGACCACACTGTTATAAACACACGTGGTTCACAAATATGTTACAGAACAATTCTTTACCATGGTTCGATATTGTAGACAAGCCCTTAGAAAAGGCTGGGTGGCCATATAGCTTAAGTATCCTAAGCACTGGGCAGCTGTGTAATCTTTTAAACATATGTAACTATTGTAGCACATGGTTGAAATATAGCTGTAATACATGTTATGAGACAACTGCAGTGTAAAAGGGTGGTTTTATTTTAAATCGCTGGACTGGGGCTCAGGAACCTGGGTTCAATTTGTGACTAGGCCGTAGATTTTGTGTGTGATCTTGAACAAGTCTCCTTCGCACCATGTACCTGAGTTTCCTATCTGTCTAATGGGAATGCTAATTCCCTAACTCATGTGGGTGCTGTGAGGATAAATACCTTAAAGTTTATGGGATGCTGAGATACGATGGTGAGGGGGCCCTACAGGTAGATAGATAGTTCTATGGGAAATATTTTTTATTTTTATATCATATAACAGCTATTTAGCAATGAGAATTTGGAGAGCTCTGCAAGTGAGAAAGGCTTTGGCCATATGAGCCAGGAAGACCTTACTGGAGAACCCGTTCTTGTGAAAAAGATGCTTATGCAGTTTCCCCACCCAGTGTGGGCTGGGCCAAAGTGTTTGCAGTTAGTTGGTAGAGAACCTGTTTCTTGACATAAGCAGGCACTGATGTCAGGGTTCAGTGGCTAATGCTGATCTTGCCAGCATTTCTAGTTAATGTGTTTGTACTCCAGATACACCGATATGAACAAACTTGAGTCAATGTTTAACTCTACTGTTAAAAGCAAGGAGAATAGGAGGGGGGAGTTGATGGCTTAAAGGGGGCTTGATAGCCAAAGACTACTGTCCTTGCAAAATTGATAAATAACAGACAGTCCAAATTTTTGTAAGAGCTCCAAGGTTTCCTGTGGGATTCCTTTAGATAAGAATTTGAAGGGCGCTGGTCATTTCTGAAGGTACATTCCCCTCTCAAGGTCCAGCATACGAGAGGAAACAAAGCTCTTTAAAAAAAAAAACAATAAAACAAACTATTTGTCCCTTGCTCTCAGAGGGATGGACTGTTTACAGGTTCTCCGCAGAAGCCTGTTGCTGATGGATCACGCAAGAGGAGAAAATTGTAGTGGGGAGTGAAAACATAAGGAGCAGCAGAACTTTAAAAACAATTCTGCCCCCCCCCCAAAAAACAAATAAAAAGCTAACCATATATTGCCCTTTAGATTAGCATCATGTCCTAAATATACAGGACTGCCTGAAAGAAGTGGGGCACATAACATTTATATTTCTAAATACCTGCTTATCCCATACTTGTGAAATATTTTCCCATTATGATGCAATATCCCTGCACTTGTACAGTATGTTACTTGGATGGAGAACTATGGGCAAATCCCACAAGATACTGAGCTCATCACCTTAGAGGAGGTGCCGAGATCCCACCGGGCTCAGGTCAATGAGTGCTGTAATGCTTATACTCAAATCAACCAAGTTCAGAGCAGTCTGGATAGATTATTTCATGGCTTTGTCATGAGACTTCAGGCTTTTCTACACTACAGCTGCGGGACTACAGCTGTGGCACTACAGTGTAGACAATTGCTATAGTGATGGAAGAGTCCATCACTGTAGTTAATCCACCCCCATCAGACGTGGTAGCAAAGCTGATGGAAGAATTATTCTGCAGACTGAGTGGTGTCTATTCTGGGGTTTAGGGTGGCTTACCTATGTCTCTCATGGGTTTGAATCTTTCACATTCCTGAGCAACATAGGTAGGTCAACCTAAAATTTAGATGTAGACCAGGCTGTAGGATCATATTTTCAGTAGCATACCTTAACTGTGCCCACACTGCCTGAAGGTGTATTTGAAAATAATCTCACATCTGATCATGCAAGTCTGGTAACTGCACTCAACTAATGCAATTTGACTGTGTAAATGAGTTTTGCATTCACAAATTGATCCAGGTATGTATTGTGGGCAATTAAGGGAGGTATCTGAAAAATCTGCTCTGTACCAAAGTGGTTCATTCCCCTCTCCCCCCCGCCACCCCATTTGCTTTATAAAAGTTGAAGTGCCAGCAGCCACTTAGTTGTTTTAAATTAACTTCTGGATCTGTAATAGTACTAAAACTACACAGAACAATACTATGGAATATTGTATTTGATACGCTGAGGTTGTCTCGGAGCTTGGGAAAATGAGGGAGAACCCAGCATTGCCAACCCATGCTAGTTGTACTGGAGAGTCAAAATAGCTGATTTATTGCAGTGGATGTTTGTATTTTAATTTGCACATCACTGCAACTTTTACTAATATTTTAAATGGAAATTTTCAGTTTACATGACAAATTTAAAATAATATTTAATCACTGCTGAAATTCTTTGAAAACTTGAAAGGGAAATGTATTTCCTTACTTGTCCCATTCCCTCTGACCACTCGCATTTGCTGACTTGGCAGTGGAGAGTTGCCCATGAGTGCTGGGTTGCTGGCACTGAATTTTTGTTTTCTTTAGAAAACACAGATACAGGACTAGGGTGACCAGATGTCCCCATTTTATAGGGACAGCCCCGATTTTTGGGTCTTTTTCTTATATAGGCTCCTATTACCCACCACCCCCTGTCCCGATTTTTCACATTTGCTGTCTGGTCACCCTATACAGGACTGGTATTTTATAAACAGATATAAAGACCTACAAAGTCTCTGTCATCTTTACTGCCAGTTTCCACAGCAGTGCTTCCCCTCCAACAGTGTGGACACAGAAACAAGTTCTTTTATACACATAGGCCAGAAAGAAAGCTGGAGGAGTGGCATCCCCAGCACTTTCTTTGGACATGGAGAATTCAGCTCTCACAGGTTTCCTGGAAACTCAAGTCACCTTCTAAACCCAGAGCTAGCTCGGAGTTACAAATAGGCGCTGACTCCATGGGTGCTGTGGGGCTGGAGCACCCACGGGGGAAAAAATGGTGGGTGCTGAACACCCACTGGCAGCCCCCCCGATCAGCTCCTCCCACCCTCTGGTAGCCCCACCGATTAGCGCCTCCCCCTCCCTCCCAGTGCCTTCCGCCTGCCACAATCAGCTGTTCCATGGCATGCAGGAGGCGTGGGGGCGGGGGGGGGAGGAGCGAGGGCAAGGCATGATCAGGGAAGGGACAGAATGGGGCAGGAAGAGGTCTGGCAGGGGTGCAGCAGGGCGGAGTGGGGGCGGAAAGAGGTGGGGAGGGTCGGAAGAGGCAGAGCTTTGGGGGAAGGGGTGGAGTGGGGGCGGGGCCAAGGGCAGAGCAGGGGTCGAGCACCCCCCACCACAATAGAAAGTCAGTGTTTCTGGTTACAACACCCCACCACCCGCACTCTCCCCCCTCAATATATGTCTCGTTTCCAGAGCAGTTCTCCACTGTTTTGTAGCTTTTATTGGGCTAAGTGAAAATATATGACATCTCCCTGGAAAGGTCTTTCAACAGGACATCCTAAACCTTGTTTTTAAAGAGCAGACCAAAGCTCAGATAGTAGTAACAATGCCTCTGACGATCTATTCTTTTGCTAGCGGCTGCAGATTACTTTCTGGGTAGTAGCCATGAAACATACTGGGTGGGGCTGGATGCTTGTGGGTAGGGTTGGCAATATTCTACTTTTATTTTTTTATATCATTTTGATGTTTATTTTTAAGATTTTTTTTTTAGATTTTTATTTTTACAGGTTCCAGAAATTATAGGGGAGAGGGGTCAGACAACTATATAATGACAGTAGATATTACGATTCAAAAAGTTAAAGCTTTATAAACTGTTAAAGCACAAATTGTGAACATCACATGTCAAAATATACAAAGCCAATACCCATAAATCAACAAATCATATCTGTTTTACTGTTCATTTACTAGTCCATTTGTAACAAGCCGAATTCAAAAGTCTAAATCACTTAATTTTGACTCTAATAAGTCCAAGCACAATTTTTCCTACTTTGCCCATCTGTAAATTTTGATTATTATTGATGAAAATATTTTTTCATTGGTTTGTGTGTGTTCAGTGAAATCAGGGTTCACTGGTATTTACTGAGAACTACTCCTTCCAAGCCTACTGATGGGTAACAAGATTTGAGAACTCCCCATAAAACAGAAAAACCACCGCAAAGTGTTCTTCTTCTTTCATATGGCTTGGGTAGGTAGCAACCACTACTAATTTATATCTAAGTTTGATAGCCAGCACTTGCCACGGTGAATGTTCTTCAGGCCCCTGGTGAAAGAACGAAGGGGACATTCAGATATGATATGCTCTATCATTTGTGCCAGGTGACGACAGTCGCATACAGCTGTTTGCCTCATTTTCCATTTAAAGAGGGTTTGTCCACATCTCCCAGGAGATGTCCTGATGCGATTCAGTCTGCACCAGTCTCTTTCCTACATAAATCAAAACTTGGTGGTTCCTCAACAGGATCAACAATGAGCTGTTTGTTTTGAGTGATTGAAGTGCTCCATGTGACTCTCCATTGAGCCTCAGCATCAAAATTGGGTGTAAGGATCTTGATACCATTCCATAGAGGGTTGTATGATTTTAATCTCATCTTTGGCGGGTTCTGCAAGTCATGGTGAAGTGGGATCCTCGTATTTGCATTGACATGATTAAGAAAGCGAGATGTCTGAGCAGCTCTTCTAATCTGTGGAGGCTGGATGTGCGATAGGACTGGGAGCCAGTCAACTGGAGTAGATTTGAGCGTGCCCAACACAATGTGTATAGCATTATTGAGTTGAGTGTCAAAGAGTTTAGTGTGACTGCTATGAGACCACACTGGTGCAAATATTCCGCTGCAGACTATACCTAGGCAATTGTTGCGGTTCATAAAGTCCGTGGACTGGAGCCCCATGATGTTCTGGGCAATTTTCTGATAAGTGCGACACGAGACCTGACCTTATTGTGCCAGGAGATCTAGTGGGAACTCTGCAGAAATCTTCAACAATGCCCAGGGGAATCCCCACTCTCTTCTCCATATTCTGTCAAGGAGATCAATGTTGTGCTGTTGGAAACCAAAGGTCAGAAAGCTGCAGGGGCTTAACTTGGGCATCCCTCAGGGCTCTGTCTTGGCCCCAATACTTTTTAAATCTATACACCGCACTATACCAGCGACAGAGACAAGGAAATTCATGTATGCGGATGATATTGCCCTAGCTGTTCAGCATACAAGTCTCCATACCATCAGCGGCACCCTAAACCAAGATCTTAGCACAACGGCTGATTATTTCCAATGCTGGAAACTTAGGCCTAATTACAAAACAAAACAAAACAAAACACTACCATAGTAACTGCTTTCCATCTGAACAATAAAATGGCTAATACCAAACTAGATGTGCAATTCTGCGGTGAGAGTGTCAGCCACGAAGTTAATCCAAAGTATCTTGGCGTTGCACTGGACTGGAGTTTGACCTTTTGACAACACCATAAAGTGTTAAATTCATAAAAAGGTTTGTTAATAACTACTTCAAACCGGACCTCAATTTTGAGCTATATCTGGATTAACTTATCCTCATTTAACTCTACCCCCATTACCCGATGATCTTTCAAATGTGAATCCTCAAAGGTAACATGCAAATTATGATAAATTAATAAACACCTAAAAGGTGGTCTTCCTCATTCATATCCCTTTCCTCTTTTTGCTTTGTTTTTAAAAATTAAAAATGCAAGTTTTGTCTACATTGGTTTTCCTGAAAAATTCTCTTGACGAGTAAAGAACTGGCATCTTCCTTTAGAGATACGCAAAAAAATGAAACTTGATTAACTGAGATGTGGAGTGATTTGTATTCACTGTTTTAAACTCTCTGCCTTTTGTTTGTTTCTGTTAATGTCTACTTATCACAAAATACCGGAGAAACACTTTAGGAGAAAATTTGTCTTTGTTAAAGATTTAACAGTCTCCCTCTCGTCTCTTCTATGAAAGGCTGATAAAGCTCACAATCCAAATCCAAATCCTCCAAGGAGTCTACCAGCAAAACCAGAGAAGAGCAGACTTGACATTCCTGATGAAAGTTAAAAAACAAAAAACAAAACAAAACAAAACACACACACACACACACTTTAAAAAAACCACTGCTTTTCCAGACATCACAAAGGAGAAAGAGGGCACAAACTATTGTTTTCTCTCTGCAGATCACTTTAAGGTTGGGACAAATTCCATTGACAGTTTCATCTTTAAATAAAGAAGATGTCAAAAAGATTACTAATCCCATCCACTGATTATTCCAGAATACATGCTGTTATGGTACTCACTGTCCCTTTCTGTTACTTAGTTGTTGCCAGCTGCCCTTGCCTACTGTTGAAATATGGCCTTTATTTTATCATCTTACAGCGTTATACTGCAGTTTCCTACTTGTGTGCTCTTTTTTCAGCTCTTCACCTACTGCCTATAGTTTGATTATACCAGTATAGCTAAAGGAGTACAACTTGTGTCTGTGTAGATAAGGCCTACAATGCTGCTTCTTCATGTTTCCTTTTAAAAAAACCTGAACGCCTTAACTAGTGCGGAATAGAAGCTAGGAGCATATAGACACTTGCTCTCTGAACTAACTCGCAATTCTGAGTACAATTCACTGTATTTGTTACTATGTGTGAAGGCTTGAATGGTCTTTTCTTGATAGCTTGCCTCTGTCCTATTGTCTTGTCAATGCACTTTCGGTTTTTCTTGCCATTGCTATGATATTATTTATTATTGGTATTATCATAGTGCCTAGGTTAGTTCCTATAACATTTGGGGACAGGTTGAAGGGCACTCTTAATTAAGGGCCTTCATCCCAGCAACTAGCACCTCTGACTAAGCTATCCTCATGCACCAGAGGCAGGGAAAGTTAAAAAGGGAAAAATATTTTCTGACAACATTGCTTGATACATTGATCAAGAGTGGAATGAACATGGTGCTCCTATGCAGTGTTGTTGTAGCCGCGTTGGTGTTAAAGACATTTCCTCACCCTCCTTGTCGCTCTAATCATGTGCCTATGACATGCAGCTTAACACACACAACTTCCTGTCCTCTCCATCTGTTCTCTTTATATATTAATTTAATTCATTTAACAAAGGGAATTTTGTAATTTCTCCCTCCAGAGGTGGAGCCTCAATTATATCTTGTGACCCAGATTCCTATCTGAATCTAAATCTTGAGTAAATCCATTGGAATTTTACTGGATTCACATCAGTGTGACAGTGATCAAGATGTTTGTACAGGACTTGACTCTAAAAGTTAGTAAATACTCAAACAGCTGATGAATTACACATAGGGATTTATGAATTTAGATTTAGTCCTAAAAGTGGCACACAGAATCTGGTTCAAGAGGTGAATGCAGCTAAACCATTTGGTAATAGTGACCATAATGTAATTCAATTTAACATCCTTGTGGGGTGGAAAATACCAAAGAAACCTACCACAACAACTTACAAAAGGGGGATTTTGCAAAAATGAGGAGGCTGGTTAAATGGAAATTAAAAGGAACAGTCACAAGAGTGAAATGCCTGCCAGGTGCATGGAAACTTTTCAAAACCACCGTAATAGAGGCTCAAACTATATGTATACCCCAAATTAAAACTAATAATAATAAAAAAAATAAAAAAAACAGTAAGAGGACCAAAAAACTGCCATCACAGTTAAACAGCAGAATAAAAGAGGCAGTTAGAGACAAAAAGACAGCCTTTAAAAATTTGAAGTCAAATCCTACCAAGGAAAATAGAATGAAACATGAACTCTGGCAAGTCAAGTGTAAATATATAATTAGGTAGAACAAAAAAAGACTTTGAAGAGCAACTGGCAAAAGACACAAAAACTAAAAACAAATATTTTTTTTAAGTACGTCATCAAAGCAGGAAGCCTGCCAAACAATCAGTGGAGCAAGTGGACAATAGAAGTGCCAATGGAGCACTCAAGGAAGACAAGACCATTGTAGAGAAGCTAAATGAATTCTTTGCACCAGTCTTCACAGCAGAGTATGTGAGGGAGATTCCCACAGCTGAGCTGTTCTTTTTAGGTGACAAATCTGAGGAGCTGTCCCAGATTGAGGTGTCAGTAGAAAAGGTTTTGGAACAAATTGATAAATTAACAGTAAAAAGTCACCAGGACCAGATGGTATCACATAAGAATTCTGAAGGAATTCATATGAAATCGCAGACCTGCGAACTGTGGTATGTAACCTGTCACTTAAATCAGCCTCTGTACCAGATAACTGTTGGATAGCTAATGTGACACCATTTTAAAAAAGGCTCCAGAGGCAATCTTGGCAATTAGAGGTCAGTAAACCCTACTTCAGTACCATGCAAATTAGTTGAAATTAAAGAAAAGAGCAGAATTATCAGAAATGTAGATGAACAAAATTTGTTGGGAAAAGAATCAACATGGCTTTTGTAAAGGGAAATCATGCCTCACCAATCTACTAGAATTTTTTGAGGGAGTCAAACATATGGACAAGGTTAATCCAGTAAATATAGTATACTTGGACTTTCAGAAAGTCTTTGACAAGGTCCCTCATCAAAGGCTCTTAAACAAAGTAGGCAGTCATGGGATAAGAGGGAAGGTCCTTTAATGGATAATTATTCCAGATAATTAAGTTCAAAGCAGACTGGGAAGAGTTACAAAGGGATCTCACAAAACTGGATGACTGGGCAAGAAAATGGCAGATGAAATTTAGTGTTGATAAATGCAAAGTAATGCACATTGGAAAACATAATCCTAAATATTAATACAAAATGAGGGGGTCTAAATTAGTTGGTACCACTCAAGAAACAGATCTTGAAGTCATCCTGTATAGTTCTCTGAAAACATCTGCTAAATGAGCAGCGGCAGTCAAAAGAGGAAACAGAATGTTAGGCTCCATTAGAAAAGGGATAGAAGATAAGACAGAAAATATAATGCCACTGGTACGCCCATACCTTGAATATGATGTGCAGTTCTGGTCACCCCATCTCAAAAAAGATATATTAGAACTGGAAAAAAGTACAAAGAAGGGCAACAAAAATGAGTAAGAGTATGGAACAGCTTCCCTATGAGGAGAGTTTGGAAAGATTGGGACTGTTCAGTTTGGAACAGAGATGGGGCTAATGGGAGAGGTGATGGAGGGAATGGTGTGGAGAAAGTCAATATGAACGTTTTATTTACCCCTTCACATAACACAAGAACCAGAAGTCACCCAATGAAATTAATAGACAGCAGGTTTAAAACAAACATAAGGAAGTACTTCTTCACACAACGCACATTCAATCTGTGGAACTCATTGCCAGGGAATGTTGTAAAGACCAAAAGTATAACTGGGTTCAAAAAAGAATTAGATACATTCATGGAGGATAGGTCCATCAATGGCTATTAGCCAAGAAAGTCAGGGCTGCAACTGCATCCTCTGGATGACCCTAAACCTCTGACTGCTAGAAGCTGGGACTGGCCAATAGGGGATGGATCACTCAAATTGTCCTGTTCTGTTCACTTCCTCTGAAGCATTTGTCACTGGCCACTGTCAGAAGACAGGATACTGGGCTAGATGGACCATTGGCCTCATCCAATGACTGTTCTTATGTTGGGCTCCCCTGCTTGTCTATTTCTGCATTATGAAGTCATCTTGGGTGCCAAGTGCCTGATACCAAAAAGAGTGGTGAGTGTTGCCAACTCTTGTAATTTTTTAGTATGATTCTCAGAATATTTGTTTGTCTTAAGGCACCAGCTTCCGGATTCATGTGATTACGTGAGAAGGTCAGCTGTCATTAAAAAAAAAAAGTTTCTAGTCCTCATGGTCTTTTGATTTTTGAATTCCCTTTCCCATCTCCAAATGTGTGTGACAGAGAATTAGTGTTGCCCACTGTCCCAAATGTACAGAATAAGGTGATTTGTGCCCCAGCTGAGGGAGCTCTCACCAGCTGCCTAAGTGTGCAGAGCTTCCAGCTTCTCCCTAAACCCCAACATTCTAATTATGTGCCCCCCCCCCCAGCCCAGCAACTAATTATGTGTGCCCAGTTCCGACATCAATTCTTAAGTCCCCCCCCCCACTTCTGATCCCCCTGTAGTTCTAGGGGGGTTTTCATGCCCTGTCTCAGGCCTGGTGGGGGAAGCTGCAATGGGGTCCCCTTCTCCCCCTTCCTCAACCTGGGGGGATAGTTCCAGGGGCTCTACCTCCCTCTCCCCAGGCCTGGTATTGCCAGGATTGCAGGGTAGGTGGGAGCATGCTGACCCATTGTTCACAGGAGAGAGGTGACAGCTGTCCTGAGGGCTGGGCTATTTCTTCTCCTGCATCTCCTACCCAAAAACTGCTCTTGGTTCTTGAGGCCAGGGGAAGGGTGGAGAAGGAGCGTTCTATCTGCCTCCTGCAGCAGACCTGGTTGGCTGCTCTTCCCCAAGAGGCAGACAAGTGGAGAAAGCAGCCACTCAGAGGATGGTTTCTCCAGTGCAGAGAAATTCATGAGAGGGCTGGAGCTTCTTGCATCATTGGCTCCAGCCCCTGACAAAAATCACATAACTCATGATGAAATCACAGGAGTTGGCAACATTGAGGATGTAAAATAATTGTAATGAACATATCAAAATACAGGAAGATCAGTGTGAGGTAGAATTTAATTTTATAAATCACCTCACTTTCCCAAGTCATCAGTTCTGATGTACATTTACAAAAGTGAAACCTATCTCAGCTTTTGTTATAGGGCTCATCACCCTGATACTTAGACCAAGACACAAAGGTATTTAGGCACCTAGCTGCCACTGAGGATCTGGGCCCGATTACCTAACTAATGCAAGATACCAGATGTAGGTGGGATGGAGGTAAATTTGAATCTTAAAATGAGGTGTGATGAGAGAGTGTTGGTAAACCCCAACATCCAGTCCTGGCCCAGCTGCCAACCAGACTCTGGTATCTTTAATCCTGGGGAGTGGTTGTTTATTCCAAATAGTTGAATGATTGTGCTCCTTTCACATCAGATCCTGTAGGAGTAACTTTCACAGCTATCTAAGGAGATGAGGACAAGGAATCTATCTTGGGGTAGTTTCCAGATGGATCCAGTATATAAACTACATTCCTGAATCCACCATCAGCAGATGAAAGCCAGAAGTTTGTGACTCATGGGACGCCTGGTACTTATCCAGGTGCGATTAGTGCTGATGATAGCAACCAGGGAATTACACAGCTCCAGTGGTAATGCCTTGTGGGCTAGCCATGCAAATCATCTACTCGCTTTGTTGATTGCTATGATTATACCCATTGATTTCTTTGTCTATTTAAAAGACAACAAAACAAAGACTCTCAAGACAATCCTGGTCTGACTTTCAGGGGGTCTGAGCTAGTTGAGGCAGGTTGTGGTAATTTGTTTGTTGACATTCTTCTGACAGACAAATGTGTCCATTATAAACTGGTTTATTGCCTCTTTTGCTTTAGTGGCTGCTAGCCAAGAGGGCGCTCTGAGATTCGGCTGTAAAAGTATGCGCTGCAGCTCCAGAGCTTCACTACTGTACAGAGCAGTTCCAAAGAGTTTGACAGAAAACTAACTGAACAACCAGCATATAGAATAGTACATGTTAGGAAGAGACGTCACCAAAACAATCCTGGGAATCGGTTAGGGAAGGGAAGGGGAGCACGGCCGACACACCTTGGGATAAATTCACCCCTCTGTAAAAGGGCAACACAAGATCTGTGCAGCGTTTAGTGACACAAACTGAATGGGATTTATGTGGTCTGTAGGCTTTGTGTTGATCTGCTGCAGAGGGGTGAACTTCAGCACTTGAGCATTTTTTGAGGCCTCACCCTTATCTAATTGGAGACCAGACACTGTAAGGAGATTGTGACTACTCGTTGTCTTGGTCTGCCTGCAGTGTTAAAACTATCACACAGTGGCAGTGCCCATTTCATCTCAAAGGATCCCAAGATACAGACAGAGGAATCACGCCATCTACCACCGAGGCCTTGTTCAACTAAAATCAGTTTTTAAATCAATTTAGTTAAACCAGTGCAAGCACCTATGTGGTCACTTTTATAGCAGTTTACACCAAATTTATATCAATTTAGCTTCAACTAGTAACCAAGTTTTGTGTGCAAAGAAGACCTCTAATGCAGCCACCAATCATCTGGAGTGCAGTAGCTGTTTAACAGCATGAAGTCTTGCTATACAGTGACTTGGGACTGGGAATGAAGAATTCCACAGCCAACTGAAACTAGCAGCATAGTTAAGGCTGGCTGAATGTAGTCAGAGTTGGAACTGGATCAGAACATTGGGATGAACACTTAATTCTGATAAAAAGGGCATTGGACATGGTCAGAACTTTTAGCACTTGGCTTTGTGTCTCATCCACAAGACCCCAAAAACCATGCTTGCACTTTTAATTTGTAGTGACTCAGTATCTCTTCCTGCAGCACGTTGTGTTTTGTATTTTCCCTGGAGGCCTCTCATCCAAGCACTGGTCAGGTTCATGCCTGTTTAGCTTGTGTGAGCCAGCAGCATCTCAGGCTAAAAGTGGCATCTCTGAGAAAGAGTACCCTACATTATGCTATTTGGATTTTACTGACATACGCTAGACTAATATTGTATTGACTGTCCCACTTTGTGAAAGGGAGATGTGACTTATGAGGCTATCCTAGTGAGCAACATTTTAAACCAATTGTTCCAAGATAGTCCGTGGTTGCACGTGATGGGAATAGGACACAAGGCTGATTCCCTCACATACTAGTGTAACTCTGTTAGTGCCACTGAAGCCAGTGGAGGTACCCTGATATAGAATGGGTATAAATTAGATCAAAATCAGGCCCAAATTCTGAGGCATTATATCCTGTGTGATCCAGAAGTCTCACTGAGTTCAACAGGATGTTTGAGTCCACAAGGAATATAATAAAGGTCCAGGATGTGTGTTTTGCTTCTGATTTTTTGCCAGTGACTTAAGAATACCAACCAAGTCTTCCCCTTTAAGTGGATGGGTGTACCAGGCTTTCACTGTCACCTGCCAGAGGCCCCACACTTTGGCACCCCCTCTTTCTCAAAAAGGTGTCCTGCTGGAAGGGATGAAGACTGAGTTCAGATCTGCAGGTCCATAAGAATGTATAGGTTTGTCCGAATAAATGAATTCCTATGTTCATTCTTGATTCTAGTAGCTATATGAATTAGGTATAAAACATCTTCCTGGCCCAGGAAAGACAAGAGGGCGAACTTGGAGTTCCATAATGATATGAATTGATTAGGACACTGTTAAACTGAAGGCCACAGGCAGTACTAAAAGCATCTACATTTCAGCTGTGCAGAGCAGTAAAACTGAAAGTTCTCTCCTGCCAGAAGTATGCAGGCATAGAAACTGGGAATGCACTGGTACCAGCCTCTAGAAAATGAGATTTCCCACCTCCACTTCAAAGGGACATTCCTTGTCAACTAAGGGACTTGTTAAGTCAAGTTGAAATTGAAGAAATTGCACACAGAAACAAATAGAGGAAACTACTAAAACTGAGATCTCTGGGAAGGGGATCAGGAAAGAGAGGAGGTTAAGATTTTGAAATACAAAGGCTACAGTTGCACAAACAAAGCAGAATAGAGGAGGCAAACTTGGTCTCATGTCTTATTACTGCCTTGTGGACCCCCTGGCAGGAGAACTCGGGGCATGTTGTCAAGACACCCCGGCATAAATAGCAAAACGATCCTGCAACCATGCCTTTGACGCACCGCTGCCTCATTCAGCGGACAAAAATAAAGCAGACCATCACATGCATTAATGTGTAATGAGGTGATGAAAAATCCCAACACATTTTTTTTTTAAATTCAAATCCTAAACCAGTGGACCTTTCCTATCCTACATGTGCTGATATGCCACAGCAAAGAGGGGAGGTTTCAACCATCCTCATTAGAAATAGAGGGATACCCAAAAACCTCCTTACAAACACGTGCCAAAAGCTATTGTAGTCAAGCGCTTGCATGGACTCGGTGGATCAGTGATATCTTCATAAGATATTCAACAAGATGCATATTGCTTGGAAAATGGGAGATCAAGGGGGACCTGCCTGTCCTGGTTATACCAGTTATAGACTCCCAGTTTGATGCAGTGCTGGATGTTCCGTGGTGACCACAGCTGACCAGAAAATGAAATTCCCATTTTGCGAAAAATTCTGGGTTGCCCACATTTTGTTCTGGAGCAAAATAGCAACATTCTGGAACTCCTGGAGAAATGAAACAATCTATTTTGCCTACCTGTTGGGTAGCAAATAAACCAGGCAGCCTGCCTATTTGCCAGCTGGGGAGCTGGCCACCTGGTTGAGCATATCATAGAATCTCAGGGTTGGAAGGGACCTCAGGAGGTCATCTAGTCCAACTCCCTCCTCAAAGGAGGACTGTAGCGGGGTGGTTACCTGCTCCTGGCCTGAAAGGAGTTAAAAGCTAGCCCTTGGAAAGGGCTGGGGCTGGGAGCCTTAGGCTGGGCTGATTGGGAGGCAGCCTCAGCTGTGGCCATGCCCCAACCAGACTCAGCTGGCCCTATAAAGGCAGGGAAGCCAGGGGCAGTCATATAGGCTCTCTCTGATCTGAGAGGGAGCAAGGCCTGGCTGCCTAGCAGAAAGGGTACTAGGAGTGAAGCAGGGCTGGGGAAAGCCAGAGAAACAGGGTTGCTCCTGGCTGGCAACTCCCCAAGCTGCATAGGCCTGGTTTAAGGCCTAAAAGGGTTCTGGGTGGTAGAGGAAGGCAGCAGGTCCGAACCCCCTTGCCTGTGATGAGTGGCTTATACTGTGGTCTGCCTCAGGGAGTGGGGCTAGATGGTGACTGGCAGTAGCCCAGACTGAGGCGAGGTGGGGTTAGTGGGTGGGGGTTCCCCTGGGTGGGGAGACCCAGAACCAGAGAGTGTGGGGGTACTGCCCGGGGGGTAGCAACCCAGAGAAAGGGGCACCGGGGTCTGGAGGGGACAAGGGGGGCCCAGCGGTAGTGGATCACTGGCCAACAGAGGGTGCTCCAGAGGGCTGGTGAGCTAATTCCTACGGACGACCCAGCAGGAGGTGCCGCTGGGTGAGTCTGCGCCTGCTTACAAGGACCAATCCCCAACTAAATCATACCAGTCAGGGCTTTGTCAAGCTTCCCTATCTACCAGGCAGCCCCTCTGCCTACCAGGTAGGCAGCTGGGGAGCTGGCAAGTTGGCAAATCAGGCAGCCTGGGGTCTGCCTGGTTTCTACTGAAGGTTTGGATGGAATGAACATGTTCCAGCAAAAGATTTTTTTATTCTATTGAATCAGCATTTTTAAACTGTTCCATCTGAAATTTTTTGACAAGGTCTTGGTGATACTTATGTTTCCTCCTTCCCACATCACCATAGGAATTTTTTATTGTGGTTTCAACTTCAGTGCAGATGGAATTAGTCTGACTGGATAAAAGCATAGTACATAGTGGAAATACCTCTACCCCGATATAATGTGACCCAATATAACACGAATTCGGATATAAAGCGGTAAAGCAGTGCTCCGGGGGGGCAGGGCTGTGCGCTCTGGCGGATCAAAGCAAGTTTGATATAACACGGTTTAACCTCTAATGCGGTAAGATTTTTTGGCTCCTGAGACCAATGTTATATCGGGGTAGAGGTATAGCATGAATTATATTCAGTGGCTAATGGCGGGGGGGGAGGGAGGAGAGGCAAGATGGGATAGCATGCAAAAGTCTAGCCAGACAGATAGTAGTACTCCTAAGAGGCTTTAAACCTCTCTGAGGCAAGAACTTACTTTTCTGGTGGGGTACCGTAGTGTAAGAGGGATTATGGTCCTACCTCCTCATTGCCTGCCTGTTGTCACCACGCTTGGAGGCAGTGAACCTGGAGAAATTTGCATCCTCATTTGCATTTTGGCAAATATATGGAAAAACTGGGTTTTATGGATCTTTGTGAATAAAGCCGGGTGAAATATTTTGGACCAATTGTGTTTTTCAGTGGGGGAAAAAAAGTTTTGGTTGACTGGAAACTATATTCTTGAATTTGACATAAATTTGCCAAAAAATTTCAGCCAAACGTTTTTTTGTGAGGTGCTAGATTCACAGAGGGACTTCGGTGCTATTCAAAAAATGGTGGCAGTGAAATGGTGCCACCCCATTCCCAGCATAACTTTTAGCCCAGTGCCTGGAGCATTCATCCAGGATGTGAGAGTCCCAGGTTCGAGTCCCCGCTCTCCTGATGTAGACCAGGGATCAGAGTCCTATATGAGCAACCTAAGTACAGGGCTCTAGGTTATCCTGAGTGGTTGTCACAATCAAGCTTCAGCCACTCCAAGTGGAGAAAAGAAAGTTTAAAATCCCCCAAATGAGTAGTTGAACCACCTGCTTGCATGCTATTGGAAATGGGCCATCCTGATAATCACTACAAAAGTTTTTTTTCTCCTGCTGATAATAGCCCACCTTAATTGAGGACACTCATTAGTTAGTATGGCAACACCCATTTTTTCATGTCCTCTGTGTGTATATATATATCTTCCTATTGTATTTTCCACCGCATGCATCCGAAGTGGGTTTTAGCCCACGAAAGCTTATGCTCAAATAAATTTGTTAGTTTCTAAGGTGCCACAAGTACTCCTCATTCTTTGTATTATAAAAGTGTATTGAGTAAGGTCTTTTATAAAAGCTTTTGATGCTCTGAACTGGATGGTCATTATGAGATACAGATTCATAATCACAACCTGAATATATGTATTTGTGTATACAGAAAACTACACCTCACAGCAAGGAGGGGCGCCACCTAAGCCAGGTGTTCACACACAACCAGCTCCGAGTATATATCCATTATCCAGCCCAGGAAAAGACAACCGTGAACCGTTGGAGAGACAGTGAGACAACTTGAAACTGAAAAGAAAATTCCAGTCTTCGGAAACCAAGCAAGAAGGGAGTTTTCCCTACCATGAATATCAACAGCAACTGAAGACCTCCCCCCTGCAAACCTTTTTAGAATGAAAGGGGTTTGAAATGAAAGCCATTCAAGAAATTGAGGTCTGGTCTACACTAGAAAATTAGATCAGCATCAAGAGTGGTGCCAGGGTTTTTGGTGCCCTAGGCGGGGGTCCTTCTGCGCTCCCGGTTGGCAGCAGCAATTCTGCGGGGGGGGGAGTCCTTCCACGCTCCCAGTCTTCAGGGCAGTTTGGCAGCAGGTCCCGGAGCGAGTGAAGGACCTGCCGCAGAATTGCCGCCGAAGACCTCGAGCGTGGAAGGACCCCCCGGAGCTGAATTGCCGCCAAGGGTGGTGCCCCCCCAAATCCTGGCACCCTAGGCAACCGCCTAGGTTGCCTAAATGGAAGCGCCGGCCCTGGTCAGCATAACTATGTTGCTCAGGGGTATGAATGAAAAATCCACAGGTCAGTTTAACTGCACTGTTCAGGGCTAAGTCCCCATGTAGCCAATGCTAGGTCAATGGAAGAATTCTCTCCACCTAGCTACTGCCAGTCAGGGAGGTGGATTTCCTATGCTGACAAGAGAATCCCTCCTGTCAGCTTAGGCAGGTAGTGTCTACATCGAAGCACTACAGCAGTGCTGATTTAAATGTAGACAAGTCCTGAGGGGCACCTTTTAAGTAGGAAGATGTGAAATGCTAGATCCCTCCTAAGTGAGGGGGTACATGGGGCAACTGTTCAAATGAAAGAGGTAACTTATATTAGCAAAAGGATTTGATCTAATATCGAAGAAGTGTAAGGCCTGAATTTGCGTCTTTATGTTTATTCACTGTGTAACCTGTATATGTTTGCCCATCTTTGAATCACTGGTTTTTCAATTCAATAAGCCTTTGTTTGTCCACCCACATCCCCCCCACCCCCGTCTCTGTTGCGCAAACAATGTGGAATGTGTGTGTCAAAGAAAGCTGGTGCATGGGGGGGCTGGTTTCACAGCTTTGGGGGTGACAAACCAGAAGGGATGCATCTTCCACTAAAATTCCTTTCTTTGCCCTGAGAGAGGGAGAGAGAAGAAAGAACAAAACAGAACACTGCCAGTTAGAATGGATAGGAAAGGTGAGGTGCATTCACAGCAGCACAGAATGTCAGCATCATCCAGGGATTTGTGAACCAGGGTAGAAGTCAGGCACTCATAAATTCTAAGCCTGGCTCAGCCATGGATTCGCTCTGTAGTGTCGGCCAAATTGCTTAATCTCCCTAAATCAGTCTCCACATCTGTAAAGTGTGGATAATAATACTTAGAAAACATCCTACCTCACAGGTCTGCAGTAAGGATTCTCTATGTCTGCGAAACACTTTGTCCTGGTCTACAATTTAAAATTAGGTCAGCCTAGCTACGTTGCTCATGGCTGTGAAAAATTTCATGCCCTGAGCACCACAGTTAGCTCCATACTGCCATGCTATAATCGTGACACAGCCATCCAGTCACCTGGAAGTTGCAGACACACCCACCTGTCAACTTTGTATGTTTATGTAAATGTGGGATGGAGTGGGGGAAATCAGATCAACATTAACAATGAAGATCATGGTCCAGATATTTCAATGGAATTGACTTACAGCAGCTGTGGATCTGGTCCCTGTTGTGTTTTTACAGAACCTGCTTTAAAAAAAAATTCTCTTGTTTTCTTCTCTTTTTGGCATTAAAGATTGATTAATTCCACATTAAAATATTAGATAATTTCCCACTCTCTTTCCTGTTACCTAGAAAGGAAAGGAGGTTGTCACCCAACACTAATGGTCTCCAGGATAATTTTGCTGTGGGATCAGTGTATAAGATATTAATGGTGGGTAACAAGTTTACTGCCATGGGAGTGGTATTAATATACATGTTTATAAACATCTACCTATTGAAAAGTTCAGGCACCAAGGGCCAGCAGCTCAATAGTATCTACAGTTATAGGTAGAACGTGATTATGAAAATACTTGATTTGTCTGTATATTAGTGGTTAAATAATTAACTCAGATGTGAAATTGCAAAGAGCCCTTGAAACATGGCCCTTTTGAAATATCAGTCTCAAAAACTGGTCTCAGCATGTGGCCTCCCTTGCTATTCCGGTCCTGAGCCAAAGTGTGTAAGCCTTAAGTAATATGCAAAGCATTGCATAGTATATATGTGCAGCAAATGATCACCAAACTCATTTCACGTGTGACACTATCCCTTTTTCTAAAGCAGATCTCTTGAGCTGGCAGTGCAGTTGTTTGATCTCCTATACCCGAGGCACCCACCAGCCTGAAATTCTCTATAACTCGCTGCAGAATGGATCAGAGTTTTCAGAGGACAGTTATAACCAAAGCATTGGCCACAACTATCCCAACTTTCCACCTGGTTTGTATTTGGCCCTTCTCCCCCGGCAGACACTTCTGATCACACCAACCCTCCCACTTCCTTCCTGTCCTACTCAAATGCATCCAATTAGCCTCTGGAATAATTTACCTTGAGATTACCCCTGTAGAAGCTGTGCAGTTATAGCCTCACAGTACTCCTTTTCAGTGGGAAGAAACAACCAGCAGTGAGGTTATAATTATTCCACAGAGACCCAGACTCAGGCTGGCTATCAAACACACTATATAAAGAGCCCCTTTTATGATAGGGAAAGGAGACTGAGTGACTCCAAAGTGCTTCCTTTAAGTGAAGATTTTCAATCTTGTTTGGTTTTTCTAATCTGCAGCTGGCCCTCTTTCCTTGAGCTAATCCTGTCACCAGGTTCCTGGGGAATTTAGAAATAAGAAAAACCTTGATGAAAACAAACCCCACTGTGTTCAGTTTCCTCTGACCAAGAGGTGCATCAACTGCTCTTTGACTGGGTGAGATTTTTAAAGCAAATGTCCCTATGGAAAATCTCTCTATAAGGCACATCTCCATAGACAGCAGGGTTCACACTGCACAAATAGGCCATTCCTGGTACACTGAAGTGAGAGGTCAATTTTATGCTATTAAACTTAGGGCACGGACTGTGTCTTCCTTCTGTTTCATACAGCACTAAGCACAATAATGTTGGTGACATTATAAATCGGGGCAGAAGAAATCAGTAGGGGATGTGGGCAAAATTGGCAGAGTTATCCCGTGATTTGTAGGACTTCATCAAGGATTTTAGCCAGGAATTTAGTTTTTTGGCTCTATCCCTCTCTCTATACCAGGGGCTGGCAAACTTTTTGGCCTGAGGGCCACATCAGGTTTCTGAAATTGTATGGAGGGCCGGTTAGGGAGGCTGTGCCTCCCCAAACAGCCAGGTTTGTCCCGGCCCCCGCCCTCTATCCAATTGCTTCTCATTCCCTGACAGCCCCCCCTGGGACTCCTGCCCCATCCAACCCCCCCTGCTCCCTGTCCCCTGACTGCCTCCAGAACCCCTGCCCCTGACTGGCACCCGCTGCCCCATCCAACCCTAGGGTTACCATACGTCTGTTTTTTCCCCGGACATGTCCGGCTTTTCGGCAATCAAACCCCCCTCCGGGGGGAATTACCAAAAAGCCGAACATGTCCGGGAAAATGCCGACTGGGCACTTCCCCTCCCACGGCGGCTTTGCTCCTCCCCTGACTCTTCGGCTCTGTTTAAGAGCCGAGCTGCCCGAGCGCTACCGGCTTCGGGCAGCCCCCATGCCTCCGGACCCTGCGCCGCCGGAGCCCGGGAGGGGAAGTGCCCGGCCGGGGGCGCAGGGTCCGGAGGCATAGGGGCTGCCCGAAGCCGGTAGCGCTCGGGCAGCTCGGCTCTTAAACAGAGCCGAAGAGTCAGGGGAGGAGCAAAGCCGCCGTGGGAGGGGAAGTGCCCAGTCGGCATTTTCCCGGACATGTTCGGCTTTTTGGTAATTCCCCCCGGAGGGGGGTTTGATTGCCGAAAAGCCGGACATGTCCGGGGAAAAAACAGACGTATGGTAACCCTAGGGTTGGATGGGGCAGCGGGTGCCAGTCAGGGGCAGGGGTTCTGGAGGCAGTCAGGGG